>NW_028317944.1:1011000-1348000 GCF_062004578.1 Staurois parvus
CAGGCACACTTGTAGGTAACAACATTACAGTCCCCAGAGAACATTCTGTTAAAAGGAATAAAAGTTGATTAGTAAGTATAAAGCAAAAGCTAGTTAACTATTAACCCTTTCAGAAGCTGTTCAGTCTTAAACTATGCAAGAGGTATATGCGTGTATACGCATGCGCCAATGCGGGATCGCCTACGTGTCAGTGCACACCGGATATTAGCCTTGGCTTGTCTATGTGCTGGTACACGTGAACGAGCATTAGCTGAACAGGAATTATCATGAGCTGAAGAAGAATTAGCATGAGCTACACTAGTTTCCTGACAGCCATGTTCCTGCTTGGTGCCAGGACAAAAACTTTGGCTGTGCAGACCATATCTCTGCCTGCTGCCTGTAAAGACCCAGGACATATTATGGGCCATGTTCATGCCTGCTGCCTGGACAAATACTTTTGGCTATGCTGCCCGTATCTCTGCCTGCTGCCTGTAATGACTCCAGGACATCTTATGGACCATGTTCCTGCCTGCTGTCTTAACCAATATTTTGGCTGTGCTGACCGTATCTTCATGTTGCCTGTACTGACCCAGGACTTTTTATGGACCTTGTTCCTCCCTGCTGCCTGGATGTCAGCCTGCTGCCTGTACTGAACTGCACCAATGCTCTCCTCAAACCACAGGTAATCTTTTGTTTACATTGTTTTCTATACAGTGTTTGTTGATTTTGTGCTACACTTGTTGCAATGTTGAGCACATAATCTGTTCAGACATTGAAAAGATCTTACACATGTGGTATCTCCGTAATCAGGAGGAGTAGCAGAATGTATTTTGGGGTGTAATTCTTGGTATGTCCATGCTGTTTGTTAGAAATATCCTATAGATTGACAACTTGGTGTTGTCAATTAATAGGATATTTCTATATATAGGAGGCTCAACATCTAAGTAGCACTTTTTAGGGGCAAAAATTACAGATCTAATTTCCTGACAATTCATCATATTTCATTCATCAATGCCCCCCGGGGGCGGTCATGTGCGGCTAGAGTGGGAGGACATCATATGACTTTCTCTCACAACGAGAGAGCCTCCACCCATCCATCATTTCCTTATATGACGGACGGGAGGTGGTTAATGAAAAATATAATACAATTCAAAAGTTATACACCAAAGAATGTGATAATTACTAATATACTATAATACTATAAAGTGTGCAAAGGGTAAAAAAAACTTTAATATAAAAGTCCAGTGAATGAACTTTTGGTCCATGAATGCAATGGTGTCTTATTTCTTGAATTCCACCACAGGAGATATATGCATCACCCAGAGAGTCCTCTAAGCCAACACCACTATGCACTCTCCAGATATAAAATCGGAACATACATAACGTCAGATGATAATCAGACTATTCTAGAAATACCAGATCTCCATCATTCACCTCCACAAGGATCACCCAGGACCGATGACAGGCGTTCCAGAAGTAATCAATGGCTTCCATTAAGTTTCAGAGGTAATTATTGAAATCTGCTTACTGATTGGTTGGTGTCATTTATTGTACACTACTTCTCTTCTTACTTGGGACACAAGTGGTTGGGAACAGCTGCTTCAGCATTTTAACTTCTGCCAGCTGCCACTAATTCTCTCCAGCGCTGACTGTTCTCCTTTGAATCTGTTTGCTAAAGTTGCTTCGTCGACATTTAATAGCAGTGAGTTTTTAGAGCTCAGAGCTTTTAAAAAATTTTTTTCAAAATTACATGTAGCACAGTAAATAGTGCATGTGGCCACACAGCTGATAGTGAAAGCTGATAGTGAAAGAGAATTAAGGACACAAACATAAATAGAACCCAAGCCCACACATATGTAAAACTTAGCACAATCAGTTTAAAGTGTACCATATGTGAAGTCCAAGCTATTTTACTTATATATGGATGAGATGGAGAAGGTTTACTATCCATGTCAGTTTTTTCTTGCTATATGGGGCTCTATTAGAGAGATTTACTCTAATTTCTCGTCCTACTAAGAAGATTTACCAGGTGATCTCTCCAACAGCAACACATACATAAATATATATTTTTTAAGATTAATATGTGAAGGCTAGAAAATAAAAAAAAATTAAAATTCTAAGAAGAAAAGAGAACTAGCACAGCCACCACATTTGAAAGGTAATGATACTTTCGTGAAAAAGTATAACAAATAGGAAAAATAATAATATAGCATATATGATTGCTATACAAGCCATATTGTAATTTAATGTTATCAAAATTACATCCCTTTTCAATCTGCATCCACTGTAATTTTCTGTAAAATGCAATATGGCAACCTGCAGGCCTTCTCTAAACAGTTGGTGTAGAGAACTTCCCAGAAATGTCAATTCTTGTTTGCGTGATTGATTCACTGATTTTCCCAGAGCCCTACACTAATATGGAAAAACGAAAAAGAATTCTCCTGCGCTCCAAGACTCAGACAGGTGGCACAAGATGGAACCAGGCCTGGGGAGAACGAACACCACTGCATAAAGGGCTGTGCAGCTCCAAACCAAGGCTGGGGAAGCCCAATCAGCACTGTAAAATGAAATAAAAAAACAAGAAGCGCACCAGCCTTGCGCATTACCTCAGCGACCAAAATTTATTACTTGTAAAAAACATACTCACAAACAGCGAATAAAATCAGGCATGTAAGTCCTCTCAGGGACTTGAAGATAACATGAGTCCCATCAGGGGAATAGGTGTTCAGTACAGCTGACGCGTTTCGAAGGGAGTCCCTTCTTCCTCAGAGCTAACTGAACCATACGTGCACCCTCCTATATATACCCATATCTCTGGACTAAAAATAGGCCCTCCCTACCCGGGTTGGGCAGTCTCAGGATAGTAGGAGGGGCCAAAATCTCATAAACTAACCATCAATGTTTACAATGCCATTAGAGAGAGATATAACATATAAATTATAAAATGAATAAAATACATAGAGAACATAAAAAACCTATATAAAATATATATCTTAAAAATATATATATATATAAAAAAAAAAAAAAAAAAAAAAAAAAAAAAAAAAAAACAATATATTGCATACGCCACTTGGTGTGCATCTAATCCCTCAATTTGACTATGACACCAGAGGAGATAATGGTCTTCCACAGTTATGAAACATTGTCATGTTCCGTGTTGCATTAGTGCACAATGTGTCCCATGGATACTTCATCCAGAGGACTTGTCATAACGCTGGATGGAAATATAGCGATCAATGTGACAATAAACCAGATAAATCTGGGTTTTTGGATTTAGATAAGCTTTAAATAAGAACGTTGTTAAAATTGTTAAATTAAAAAGTACACAACATGCAACAGTATTAGGTAAAAATCCCCAAAGGAAACTCCCTAAACCAATGTCTACCACATACATTTATACCCCTTGTCTACTTCTGCTCACCTCTGCACACCCTGCACTCTTTCTTCTACTGCTCATATCTGCACCCCTTGACCACTGCTCATATCTGAGATCCTCATTTCCCATGCACATGTGTTCCATCCACTGTACCCCCTCTTGCCCACTATTGCAGTACTGTACCCCTTGCTTGCACATACAGTATGTTAATCCATTGCATTCCTTGCATACTGTATGTGTCCTACAACTGTAACCCCCCATACACTCACATACCTGTGCTACTACCACCAAATGTCCCCTGCATTTTTGTTCCAACACCTCTGCTTGAACTGCAACCTGCCCACACAGAACTTACACAATTTATATTAAATAAAAGCTGCACTGTTGTGAAAAACTAAAATAGATCTAAAGTTTATAATCCACACATTTCAGCACAAGTAATAAAGTTCACCATGGTGTCACAATAAACAAACACAATATACATCGAGGTGTTTTGTGCTACTAGTATCAAACAAAAGTGCACATGTGCAATACTCCAAATGTGATTATCAATTTGATTATCACCAGTGGCAGTATAAACTGTAATCACAAAATTTAGTAAAATAGTCTCAAATGTCCATATACAGTTGAGTAGTAAGTACTCAAGTAAGCAGGTACGCAAGTCCTTCTATATCACAATTCACTCACCCCCTGCACCTAATGACCTCTGGGACCATATCTATGGTAAATCTTACAGAAAGAAGCAGGGTGTATTTGGGAATTGGAAGCCATGAAACCTCCTGGACTGAATGATAGTCTGAGCTTCAGACACTTTTTATAATAGAGAGGTTTTTTCCTTTTTTTTCCTAAAGATTAAAAAATTTATGAATTTTTCAAATAGTTTTCAAGTTTTGGTTGAATACTGAAAGTATGTAGGTGGTCTTTTTCCTGTTCCTTGGGGGCCCCCTCAAGATACCAACGGTCACACCTGGACACAGCTACGAGATCTCGGAAAGTGAATGCACTCAAGTCACCTCAGTTGCGATTGCAAACACTTCAGTTTTATTGGCATAACATCAGGGTTATTATACTGTAGTCTTTGGGCAAACACACCCTCAGACCATCCAATCAAATACATGTACATTTTTTTACCTTAACTCAACAATTATTTGTATGAGGTTTGCATTTTCACTCTTCTGCTTTATCTATCATGCCATATCTGGTCTAACGCCCAGACCATGGCTGTAATCTGACCCAACACCCAAGACCATGGCTGTAATCTGACCCAACACCCAAGACCATGGCTGTAATCTGACCCAACACCCAAGTTGTGGTTAAAACTTTTCAGAAATGAGAGTAAACCTTATCTGCTTTTTTTGTAAAGTTTGCAAAAACACTCATTTCTACATGAAGCTGGCATAAACAGTTTTGTTAGTGTGTACATATCTCATATATGTATGTTAAACTAGCATCTTGTATTAGTGTATACAAAATGGATTCAGTTATATTCCATTTAATCCTTTCAAATACTATATATCTAGTATCTATACAATTGATATATATTTTGGTGTTGGTTAAATATGGTCTATTGAAACTATTCCCAGTTGCTTCTAGTACAGTATTGTCATATTTGGTGGCAATTAAGAGCTGTTTTGTTAGATGACTCAATGAGTGTTCCGGTCCCTTTAACGGATCTCCTTAAGCCATTTGACTGTCCATTTACTGCATATGTGCAGACATTTTGTGATTATGTCATGTATTGGCCTTCCCTAAGGGAGGCACTGGCCAACGCTACCAATCCATTTAAAGTTATCAAAGAATTATCAGCAACCAAGACTTCTTCTGGAGCATCTGGCAGTGTCCAGCAAAAACTGGTCAGGTTTCTGGGCTGCCTCACCCCTGACCACCGCTGGTCATTGCTGCTGCAGAGTTGGATAAACGCTACCTGGTGGAAGGCTGCATCCAATCAACTGAGCCAAATACCCATCTTAATCTGATAACTATATCGGTTTACACCTTTATGGATTTCATGGTGCGGATTCAAATATTTTGTCTCATATTACCTTGCTCAGCACTTCATATAATTGCCCCATGCCTGGAATAATGTTCTTAGGGGGAGCTACTTTTACTATGCAGTACAATCTTTGCTGATATTCTTGTGTAAAAGGATAATTCTGGTGGGAAAAGGGGCTTTCCATAAGACACCTGATTATTGCAGTATCCATACCAGTTGACATAATCCTGGATTTCAAGCTTTAAGGCATGTGCCCATTGCACCACTAACAGCCCAGTCTTTTGGATGTTGCTTCATACAAACTTTCTGCATTACCCACATTGTAGCTCACACAGCGTATACAAGCGCAGCAATGCAAAGAACAAACAATATGTACAATTCTTTCTGCTGAGTATGCTTACTCAAAATTAAGCCTCATCTTGACCCTTTATGGATCTCTACTGTCACAGGATATAGGCTCCCACATTGCTCATTGGGTATTTTCCATTGTCCATATGTGGTACATAAAGTGAGGCAAAAAAGTATTTAGTCAGCCACCAATTGTGCAAGTTCTCCCACTTAAAAAGATGAGAGAGGCCTATAATTGGCATCATAGGTAGACCTCAACTATGAGAGACAAAATGAGAAAAAAAATCCAGACAATCACATTGGCTGATTTGGAAAGAATTTATTTGCAAATTATGGTGGAAAATAAGTATTTGGTCAATATCAAAAGTTCATCTCAATACTTTATTATGTATCCTTTGTTGGCAATGACAGAGGTCAAATATTTCCTGTAAGTCTTCACAAGGTTGGCACACACTGTTGCTGGTATGTTGGTCAATTCCTCCATGCAGATCTCCTCTAGAGCAGTGATGTTTTGGGGCTGTCGTTGGGCAACACGGACTTTCAACTCCCTCCAAAGGTTTTCTATGGGGTTGAGATCTGGAGACTGGCTAGGCCACTCCAGGACCTTGAAATGCTTCTTACAAAGCCACTCCTTCGTTGCCCGGGTGGTATGTTTGGGGTCATGTTGGAAGATCCAGCCATGTTTCATCTTCAATGCCCTTGCTGATGGAAGGAGGTTTGCACTCAAAATCTCACGATACATGGCCCCATTCATTCTGTCCTGTACATGGATCAGTCATCCTGGTCCCTTTGCGGAGAAACAGCCCCAAAGCATGATGTCACCCCCATGCTTCACAGTAGGTATGGTGTTCTTTGGATGCAACTCAGCATTCTCTTTCCTCCAAACATGACGAGTTGTGTTTCTACCAAACAGTTCTATTTTGGTTTCATCTGACCATATGGCATTCTCCCAATCCTCTTCTGGATCATCCAAATGCTCTCTAGCAAACTTCAGATGGGTCTGGACATGTACTGGCTTAAGCAGGGGGACACGTCTGGCACTGCAGGATCTGAGTCCCTGGCGGCGTAGTGTGTTACTGATGGTAGCCTTTGCTATGTTGGTCCCAGCTCTCTGCAGGTCATTCATTAGGTCCCCCCGTGTGGTTCTGGGATTTTTGCTCACCGTTCTTGTAAGCATTTTGACCCCACGGGGTGGGATCTTGCATGGAGCCCCAGATCGAGGGAGATTATCAGTGGTCTTGTATGTCTTCCATTTTCTAATTATTGCTCCCACAGTTGATTTGTTCACACCAAGCTGCTTGCCTATTGCAGATTCAGTCTTCCCAGCCTGGTGCAGGTCTACAATTTTGTTTCTGGTGTCCTTCGACAGCTCTTTGGAGTTCACCATAGTGGAGTTTGGAGTGTGACTGTTTGAGGTTGTGGACAGGTGTCTTTTATACAGATAACAAGTGCAAACAGGTGCCATTGATACAGGTAATGAGTGCAGGACAGAGGAGCCTCTTAAAGAAGAAGGTACAGGTCTGTGAGAGCCAGAAATCTTGCTTGTTTGTAGGTGACCAAATACTTATTTTCCACCATAATTTGCAAATAAATTCTTTCCAAATCAGCCAATGTGATTGTCTGGATTTTTTTTCTCATTTTGTCTCTCATAGTTGAGGTCTACCTATGATGCCAATTACAGGCCTCTCTCATCTTTATAAGTGGAAGAACTTGTACAATTGGTGGCTGACTAAATACTTTTTTGCCCCACTGTATGGTTACATGCAAACATATTATTGAACATGTAACTCCACTTTTGTGGGGAAAAATAGCAAATAAAAAAAATAATACAGCGTATACAATTGCTACATGTCATATTGTAATTGTATGTTATTAAAAATTACCTTTTCTTTTCAATCTGCAGTGTTGTAATTTTCTGTAAAATGCAATGTATTATGGCTACCTGGAGGCATTCTGTACTCAGATGGTGTACAGTATGCCCTCCATAAGCGTAACATCCTGTTTGCATTATTGGTTTACTGATTTCCCCAGAAGTCTGCACTAACATACAAGGCAGATTTTGAACATCCCCTGCAACAAAATGTTATTTGTGCTGAGATACTCCTATAGGGAAATCATGCCTAAAGGTATGCAGACCCTGCAATTTTCCTCATTACAGCCCTGCAGGTGCAACAACTGAATGATAATTATAAAACACTCTCATTCTCCCTCACTTTGCACATGGACACAAACAAATACTATAGCTGTTTCTTCAGAATAACAAAAAGTAGGAATCTGCAACAAACTCTTAAAATCTCTGAAATGTACATAGATCACCAAGAGAGGAATGTTTTTCTTCTCAGCAAAAGTAGAGTTACTTTTTAACACTCATTTGGAAACCCTTGTGGGTTGAGTAGTTGTTGTATCTAGGTACATGCTGAATACATTCAGTAATTTCTATGATGAATATACTGTACATTGATTCTTGATACTTTGTGATGCCCTTGCATGCAATCCAATTTATGACCTCTGTGGTATTGATATATTTGGTTGGAGGTTTTTTAGGTGCACTATGGTGTGGTGTACTAATAAAGAATATTTGTCCTATTTATTGGAATGGTCACAGTAGACTCATCCCACGTTTTCTGTTGTCTTGTTGGTTTACTTTGTTACCTTGTCTATATACAGCATATTTTGAGAAGGATTGAGGTGGTTTATTTAGTTCTAATCAGGTTATTTTGAAGTTGGGCTGTGAACAATGATGAGTTATCATGGTCATTGGCCCTAGCCCAACCCTCTCATTTTTTTTTTCTGCATTAAACTGCCATGACTGCAGGTTATACCTCAAAGAACTAAGCAAATAACCATATAGGAACCATTGTATTCTGCTTGTCAGGGCTCCGGGTATGACCAGAGGTGTGTGGACTGACACAGGGAAATGCAGGCTTCAGGTATAGACTAAACAAGACAATTTATTAAAGACTAAACAACACAAACGCAGTGCAAGGTAAACATAACACAGTGCAAACAACCCAACCTCCAACAGATAACCATATATACAAATCAAACGTAGTCGGACAGGCCAGGTCGGTAGCAAACGGGCAAAAAGGGTACCAGGAGCGAGCGGAAGAGTGGTCAGGAATAGCCGAGGTAAGGACAGGCGGAGTTCGTTCAGAGTCAGGATCAAAGCAGGATCAGGCAGGAAGCAGACAGGATGCAGGTACAGGGGCTCATGGGAAACATACACCAAGGCACTGATCACAGGCCTGGTCCTGCTTAAATACACCTCCTGCAATCAGCCTCAGGTGATGGCCTGATTGCAGGAGTGAGATTCTGGCTGCTGAGAGCACCCGCTGGCCAGCCTTGGAACTGCAGCCCACAAGGCAGGTGAGTCCCACCACCATTGGCGAGTCCATTCCTGACACTGCTTCAAATGAACCCCTTATTTCATCAAAGCATGCAGCCCAAGCAGATAAAACAGCACTGTGAAGCCTCATTTACACTTACAGTCAAGGAGCAGTAAAAATAGGAAAAGAAAAGGGGGATTTAATATGGGGGCTCCTCTTCTCTTATGGGACTGTGGCAGGGGGGAAGGTTTAAGTCTCTCTGCTGTATATATACAGTGGAGAAACTTTTAGAAGTTCAGCAGGTTTTTAGTCACCTGATTCAGTATGAGTTGAAGAAAAAACGTTAAAAATTTCAAGACCCCTGTTATAGGAAATTTTATAGAAACTGGGAGTTTAAAGCCCCCCACTGCACCTGGGCATACATGGAAGGCAAATTGGCCAATCAAAAGAGGACAAAGAGAGAAGAGAGGGCTATAAAAGGGGGGTTCCGATCATAGGGGAAGCAGACACCTGGAAGGCATCTCTTTGGTGCTCAACTCCTACCTGCCCCTTTTTTGTTGTTGCGGCCAATTATTATTGGTGATGTCACCTTTTTTCAAAGGAGGATGAGTAAGTAAGTATGTTTTTAACTGAAATGAGATGGATCATTAGATAAGTATGGTTAATAAGTTATTGATTTAATAATTACAGCTTGAGTCATAGTGACTAAGCTGGTGTTGTGTAGTGATACTTTAAGAAAACATATTTAAAATATTAATATTGAGTTAATATGTACAAATAAAGAGTTATTATAAAAAAAGATACTTAAAATTTATACCAATAATAAAACGGCCGCGGTCAAGTTATTACCAAAAAACTAAAGGTTGTTGTCTTTTATTTGGTTAAAGAATAAAGCATACTACCTACAGTCCGATAGACATTTCAGCTGTGGTTTTACGTACCCCCCCTAAACTGTACACAGCAGCTGGAGGGGGCTATACATACGCAGCAGCAAATGATTTACTCCTTCCTATCCAAGTGAATAGAGCAGCTCAACAACCATTCTGCAACCTCATACAACGCATGTTTGTTGAACATGCTTTTTAGGGTTAAAACAGGTGGCAAAGAGGTGGCCTACGGGCTCCCAGCAACCTGTCAGCGGTCCTCTGAAACGTGATCCATAAGTCCTTACTGATATGCAAATGTAGACTTTTTATAATGAATCAAAAGCTTAGCCTACATCTCAATCGCTAGCAGCTTTCCTTATGCAGAAAACATTGATCCGTGACTATTACAGAAAAGGCTAAGTGGTCTTTGACATTTTGGATGTGACTGACAGCTCGTCTTTACTTTCTATACGCAGTCTGAGAAGCAAGATGGTGGTACCTAGCAAAGGAAAAACTAGGTTTTGGGGACACACTGGAACAGAGTTTTGCACCCTTTAGTCACTTGCAAGCCAAAAAGTTCATACATGATGGCTAAACATTAACCTCCCTGGAGGTGTTCCCGAGTGTAGCTCGGGGTAAAGTTTCAGTACCAAAAGCGGTAATCCCGAGCTACACTCAGGAATACCATACGGCGCTGCTCTGGGATCCCTCGATCACTTACCTTGTCCTGCGCTCCCTCCTGCAGTGTCCCTGGCAAGTCCTCCAGCGGATGCCGTCATCTGTCTTCCGGGTTCCGTCCCCTGCGAGCGTCGGGACGTACGGGGGACGGAACGGCAGGAAATTTGAAAATGACAAAAAGTGACATTCACTAAATACACTAAAATCACATAGTAAAACATTTCTGTATCAAACCATTTCACATACATTTTGTCCCGAGTGCTTTGTCCGGCGCCCTGCCTGCATTTTTACTGTTCTTTCTGCCTGGAAACTGAGAAACGTCCATGGCGTCCAAAAAGCGTCGCTTTAGGTCAAAAGCGGTTTTAGACCGGCTAGAGAACAGCGATAGTAAATCAGAACCACTTGCAGAATTGAGTGATAATGATTTGTGGGGGAAATTCGTCATCAGACACTGAAAACGATTTTGCGACGTTGCTCAGTGATGTGCGAACTTGGCGCTCTATTTCACATTTCAGTGTTTTTGGTTTGATTATATTATTGAATTAAATGTATTATTATTATATTATTTTTTATGATTATTTATTAAATTATAATTTATGATTTAATGTTTCAAATTGTAACATACCCGGGATGTTTACTTGACTCTTGTTCGGACAGATTTCTGTGAGTTATTCCTAAAATTACTGGCCTACAATAAAAAAAATACATATTTTCATGCAAAAAATGTACCGGTTTGAGCACAGAAATATGGACATAATCAGACTGCCAGGGAGGTTAAGCCTGCAAGGACAAGCTGCAATTTCTGAGCAAATGAGTGGGCATAATACATCTGCAAATAGAAAAATTGTGTATTTTTGTTCTAAATATAAAAGAGAAAAAAATGTACATATTGAAAAACACCTTTTGAAGCTTTTATTGTATAGATCATAATATATGATGAACAGAGCAAGCAGATTGCATCTGGAAACAGACAAACGGGTTGCTTTAAGTGAACTAAATAATGTTTTTTTTATTTTTATATATAACGTATATATTTTATTAAATTGCTTTATGGTCATTATTTTTTATAATGTGTTGTAAATTTTAAAAAATCAATTCCTTTATTGCTAGTATAATGTTACAAATATTTCTGTCTTCAAAATGTTTATCAGGTGTGTTGTTTTAATATGCCAACCACATCTATGGGAAAATAACTATCTGAAATACTGATTCCGTGTGGAACATGCTCAAGTCTTAACATGCATAGCCTGCTCAGATGTATAAGAACCTTGCAGGAAGAAAAAGCTAAATATAAGTTAGAGTATTGTAAAAACATGGTGGTAATTACAGTTACGCTGTTCGGAACAAGACGTTCTTCCTTTTTGTTACATTAAAGGTAATTTATAATGTTGAGTATTTCATATATTGTATTTGTTGTATTTTTGCTTAACCGCTAAAATACTGCTACAGGGTGGCACGGCTGCGCACAATCACGTATATATATATATATGTGATTTTGCAGTTCCAAGTATGGGGTGTCCACGCGCCCTACCCGTGCTGCCTTTCTCTGCCCTGGTTGTCAATCACTGGGTCCCAGCCGGTGATTCCCCGCCGGGACCTGGCGATTGCTGAGTATCACCAATGAGGGAGAGACCTGTGAATAAACACATATCTCTCCCCAGTCAGCTCCTGTCCAATGCTTTGTATTGCTCTGCATAGCAGAACAATACAAAGCAGTGTGCTTACATTGTAAAGTGCACACACTGCAAAGTGAAACAAAAAACGAGAAGCGCACCAACCTTGCGCATTACCTCAGTAACCAAAAATTTATTGATAAAGGAATGGTACTCAAAAACAGCGAATAAAAACAGGCATGTAATTCCTCTGAGGGACTTCAGAGATAGGGAGCCAGCACGAATCCCATCATGGGGGTGGACACTCAGTAAAGCTGACGCGTTTCGAAGGCTGTGCCTTCTTCATCAGATGTTTTTATTCGCTGTTTGTGAGTACCATTCCTTTATCAATAAATTTTTGGTTACTGAGGTAATGCGCAAGGTTGGTGCGCTTCTCATTTTTTGTTTAACTTTGCAGTATTGGTCGGGCTTCCCCAGCCTTGTTTGGAGCTGCACAACCTTTTATACACTGGTGGTCGTTCTGCTGATTTTGGTTCCATCCACCTGCCACCAGCCTGGGTCCTGGAGTGCAGGAGAAATCGCATTTGGTAAAGTGCACACACAGTAAAACAGCACACAGTTAACCCTTTGATCACCCCAGATGTTAACCCCTTCCTGCCCAGTGTCGTCAGTACAGTGTCAGTGCTTTTTAGTAGCACTGATCATTGTATGGGTGTCACTGGAGATGTCAGTGACACCAAGTCAGTTCCCCCCTGGTGTCAGAATGCCTGCTGCAGTCGTGATATAAGTTGCTGTCATAGTAAAAAGAAAATTAAAAAAAATTCCAGTATATATACCGCCATTTGTAAATGCTATAACTACTTAAACCAATTAATTTACCACTTAAATCAATTAATTGGGGATTTTTTTTTTAGCAAAGACATATAGCAGAATACATTTTGGCCTAAATTTGTAACTAAATTTGATTTTTTACATTTTTTCTTTACTGGACATGTTTGATAGCAAAAAGTCAAAAATATAGTTTTTTTTCAAAATTGTTGGTCTTTTTTTGCTTATAGCACAAAGAATGAAAAATGCAGAGGCGATCAAATACCATCAAAAGAAATCTCTATTCATGGGAAAAAAAGGACGTAAATTTAATTTGGGTGCAGCGTTGCATGACCGTGTAAATGTCAGGTAAAATAACACAGTGCCGTATCACAAAAAATGGCCTGGTTAGGAAGGGGTGTAAATCCACTGGAGGGCAAATGGTTAATTATGGTTGAGTCTAAATATTTTATTTTGTTTATTCTAATAAATAAGAAATATTGCATATCAACATCGTATATTTAAATATCCTGACAGAAATGAACGTTTGTATACTTTGTCCAGTGTTAGCTTTGCTGTAGATAAATAGTATACTTTTTTTTTCTATAACTGTCCCTCTTATAACACTAAAATTATGATTCTGATGCAAACATTGGAAAGTTATTTACAAATGAAAAAAAAGGCTTTTTTTTTTTTAAGTTTTGTGCTTTTTTTTTTTTGGGACACAAAACGTTAGTGAACAAACTGGTTGTTACTGGTAGGGTTGCTTCAACTGACATCATATGCAAATAAAAAAGTCATGCCTTTGATCTGCAGATGAATTGAACCTAGTAAAAAGAAAATTTTTTAAAAATTCCAGTATATATACTGCCATTTGTAAATGCTATAACTTTCACGTAAACCAATTAATTTACCACTTAAATCAAATAATTGGGATTTTTTTTTTTAGCAAAGACATATAGCAGAATAATTTTGACCTAAATTTGTAACTAAATTTGATTTTTTCAAATTTTGAATTTGAGGGTTTTGAATTGGATACGGCTGCTATGTGAGTGAGGATGTTTGTTATTTGTCCCGACTTTACAAATAAAACATACTGCACTATGGGAGGATCTATTTTATGTCTCATTTGAGAGATTGATGCTGCATCTTACCTGGAGAGGAGCCATTGGTGGAGTACTAATTTCTGAGAGATTTGGGTGCGACAAGGAGCAACATTTGGAGTGATAGCTTACTTGGAGGATCCGTGAGAGGGATCCACTAAAGCGCTTTGATCCGCAAGGATCGAAGTGATGAGGTGAGAGGCTTATCCAGATGGTGGTCGGATTGTCATATTCACATGCACACAAATATCTACACGAGTTCCTGTCAATTTTTGGTTACCATCAGTAGTTATTGGACTTTGAGAGCACTGTTCTATGTATTGTTATATTGTGGTTTTCACTACACGAGAGGCACGTGTGATTTTATATTCACAGAATTATATATATATAAAAATGGATTTTTTTCACATGTTTTAGGCTACTTGAATTAACTTTGTAGATTTTTTGAGTAATGGGCACTAATTAATTTTAATTGATATCACTATCACAATTTTTTGATGTAATTTTGAATTCACATATCACTAATTATTATGGTATATATATGTGTGTATGTACCTAAAGGAGTAGCGCTACATTTTCTATTGTATTTAAATTAGATTTTTTACATTTTTTTTACTGGACATGTTTGATAGCAAAAGTCAAAAATATAGGGTTTTTTTTCAAAATTGTTGGTCTTTTTTTGCTTATAGCACAAAAAATGAAAAATGCAGAGGCGATCAAATACCATCAAAAGAAATCTCTATTTATGGGAAAAAAAGTACATTGCTACATTGTACTTTTAGACCCCGATCACACTGGATGCGAATTGGGATGGCATGTGACTTGCAAATCGCATGCCAAATCGCAGCCTATTGCCCGCACTTAGAGCGGTCATGTCGGTGAGGTTCCTACTTGGTCGGAGCCGCACCAGTTTCTAAAGTAGTCCATGCAGTACTTTTGGTGCGATTTGCATAGACATCTGTATCAGATGTCTTACAAATCGCACCTGAAATCGGCATGTCATCCTACTTTGAAATCGTGGGACTTGTTGCCTAAGTTCTGTGTATTTGTGAATACACCCCAATCCCTGTAGGAGTATTTACATGTACACCGCTAGATCTGAGAGTTCTTACACAAAAGGGGTAGTTCCATCTCCAATATACATTTATTGATAGAGTTACATAATATATACAAATTGCACACTACATAGTATTTACAACACAACGTGCAGTTTAAGTCCCTTGACTTCTATGATATTTACAAATTACCCACAAAATCATATTTACAATACAATGTACAATACAAGCATGAAGTTCGTTTACCTCTGAACTTCAGGTCTGGTCATGCTGGTTGCTGGGTGTCCCAAAACAAAGAGCCCCCCAGCTTGGTGACAAAGCATTATATTCCCCCCTCCTTTCTGTACTGCGGCTAATATAATGCTCCCTAATTAGTCACTGTACCTAGCAAATATATATTTGGCACTGCCTGGTTGGAAGTTCAAAGAAGGCTGCTGTTTACAACTCATGTGAGATGTGATAGACGGACAACAAAAGACCAGAATGTATATAGTGGAAAACAGGGGCGGACTGACAATAGGGGATCATGTGGCCCCTGTGTCCTTGCCCAAACTCAAAAAACCCTATGAAAAAGGTACCAGGGGCATCTCATGGGGCCCTCTACTGACCCCGGGCCCTCGGGCAGTGCCTGAGTTTACAAATGGTCAGTCCACCCCTGGTGGAAAACTATATACATTTACTCTAGTATGGAAGCTAGGAATAGTTTGATGCTGCAAAACACTCAATGGTTTAAATACTGTACATTTCCATCTAACTAAAATATACTTGTAATTATTATTATTATATTATTATTATATAGTATTTATATAGCGCCAAAGGGTATGCTCAGCGCTGTACAGTAGCAAGGGGGACAGAACATGAAACAAGACAGTAACAATATAATACACGAGGGGTTCGAGGGCCCTGCTCTTTCGAGCTTACAATTATGACATTATTTCCATCTGTTTAGTGGAGATTTCACATAAATTCATTATCTAACAGACTTCACTGTAAGTCCACGATTTCACAATAGGGTTTGATGTGACCGGGGTGTAAATGGCACTTTTGAACAATGTTTAAAAACATTGCCCAGAAGCTCTGTTTTTCAGAGCAGTTTCTGCAGACACTGTAATATCCTGCTGTAATATTTTGCAAGTCCCAACGTATAGTGTTTAAGGTTCACATTACAGACCTGAGTGCCTAGGAGTGTCTAGGCATTTCCTAATTCATTTTCTCAGTAGGCTATACTTAGATATTTTGTTACTTAGCAGCAAAGCTAACAGAGTTTTTATTCTGTGAGTGTCTACAGCTCACAGTACTTAAGGTACCAATGCATTTTACAAATCACATAGAGAGTAGGCTTGATAGCTTTTTATTTTTATATTTATTGGTATACTCACCTATTTATTTTACATTGCAATCTACTGAAAATAATGTGTTGCACTACAACTTGGTAAATAGCTCCCCAAGCATACATGTAATATTTTAAAAGCCAATTTCCTAATCTTGGCTCAAAAACACATTAACCACATGCCACCCAGCCACTGTATAAATAAGTTGGCAGGGCGGCACGGCTGGGCAAAACCACATTTTAAAACGTGTGTTTTGTAAACAGGTAGGGGGCGCGCGCGAGAGGCGCTCCGCCGCTCTACCTGTCCCGCCGATTTCCGCCGCGGATGTCAGTCACCGGGTCACAGCCGGTCGTTACCGACTATGTCCCGGCGATCAGCAGCAATCGCTGACAGAGAGCACAGCTGCAGTAGCTGTGCTTTCTGTCAGTTCCCTGACAGCTCCAGGACACGCTGATCGGGACAGAAGAGTTTCTCTCTCCCAATCAGCGGTGTTCTCTGCAGTGCACACCCCCGCCCCCTAGTAAAACACTCCCCTCACACAGTTAACCCTTTCCCTGAAAAATAAACTTAACCCCTTCCTCCCCAGTGCCATTAGTACATTGTCAGTGTGTTTTTTTTTTGCACTGATCACTGTATTGGTGTCACTGGGGATGTCAGTGACCCCAAGTCAGTACCCCCCAATGTCAGAATGTCTCCCGCAGTCCTGCCATAAGTCACTGATTGCCACCATAAGTCACTGATCGCTGCAATAAGTCGCTGATCACCGCCATTATTAGTATAAAAAAATCCTAAAAATCCCGGTATCTTTCCCGCCATTTGTAAACGCTATAACTTTCACGTAAACCAATTAATTTACACGTATTGGTTTTTTTTTTTTTGTAGCAAAGACATGTCGCAGAATGCATTTTGGCAGAAATTTATGACTAAATTTGATTTTTACATTTTTTTTTTACTGTACATGTTTTATAGCAAAAAGTCCAAAATATTGTTTTTTTTCCTCAAAATTGTCAACCTTTTTTTCATAGCGCAAAAAATAAAAACCGCACAGGCGATCAAATACCACCGAAAGAAAGCTCAATTTGTGGGGGAAAAAAGGATGTAAATTTCATTTATGTACCGTATTGCATGACCGCGCAATTGTCCATTAAACTAGCGCAGCGCTGTATAGCAAAAAAATGGCGTAAATTGCAGTATCTATACCATAGTTTGTAGACACTATAACTTTCACACAAAGCAATCAATATACACTTATTGGGATTTTTTTTACCAAAATCATGTAGCAGAATACATTTTGGCCTAAATTTATAACCAACTTTGAGTTTACTATATATTTTTTATAGCTGAAAGTAAAAAATATATTGTTTTTCTTCAAAATTTTTGTCCTTTTTTTGTTTATAGCGTGAAAAATAAAAAGCGCACAGGTGATCAAATACCACCGAAAGAAAGCTCTATTTGTGTGAAAAAAAGGACGTAAATTTCGTTTGGGTGCAGCATTGCATGACCGCGCAATTATCAGTTGAATTAGTGCAGCGCCGAGTAGCAAAAAGAGGCGTGGTCATTAAGGGGGGTAAATCCTCAGGAGGGCAAGTGGTTAAGTAAAACATGAATATACCGTATATTAGCTTTGTGCATATTTTATTTCCTTTATTTCTGGCTGCAGCCTTTTCTGCTCCTCTTCTCACAGGTACCTGGACAGCAGCAGTGACTGGCTGAATCTTAATCCCAGTATGAGCTAGCTAGTTGTACACAAGTCAACTTGTGCACAACCAGCCTGTTGAGGTTTTTTTGCCCAATCAGTGCCACCAAATTTTTTTTTTTTCATACAACCAGCTGGTTGAATGAAAAAAAATGTATAACATATGGCCTGCCTTAAAATTAAATATTTTTCATGAAATTCTACTTCTGTATAGGACAGCTTAACCTCACTTGGAAGCTTGCTTTACTTGTTTATGGAAACTTACCCTTGGCTTTCCAACTCACCATTCATTTTTCTGAATAATATTAACATTGTACTGGGTAATAAAACACAGCTTTTTATTATTAACCACTTCCAGTCCGGACACTTTCCCCCCCTTCCAGTCCGGACACTTTCACCCCCTTACTGACCAGGGCAATTTTCAGCTTTCAGCACTATCACACTTTGAATGACAATTGCACGGTCATGCAACACTGTATCCAAATGAATTTTTTACCATTTTTTTGACACAGATAAAGCTTTATTTTGGTGGTATTTATTCACCACTGGGATTTTTATTTTTTTTGCTATGTAAATGAAAAAGTCCACAAATTTTGAAAAAAAGTGTTTTTTTTAAATAAAATTTTGCAAATAAATAATATTTCATCATAAATCTTGGCCAAAATTTATTCTGTTATCTTTTTAGTAAAAAAAAAAAAATCTAAATTAGTTTATAACCAAAAATTATAATTTTTAAACATTTTGTTTACATTTTTATTTAAATTTTTTATATATATATATATATTTTTTTACATACTGTCACCCTAGCAGTACAATGTCACCAAGGTGACACTGTACTACTTGTGGGGGGTGACGAAGATTTTTTTTTTTTTTACACTGATTGCTTTTACACCCATATAGGATGTAAAAGCAATCATTTCTCCTTCTCTCTGTCTGCATTCTTGCACTCATTGAAAAGTACAGAGTGAGCTGTGATTGGTCACAGCTTGTCACATGGTACAAGGTTGTTGTGAATAGCCTTGTACCATGTGACCTCTCTGATCATTCACAGATTTCACACGTAGTAAGCAATGATGTCACAAGTGACATCTTGCTTACTACTTTGCATGTGATCACTGATTGGCCAATCAGTGATCACATGATCGGGACCTCGTACAGAGGTTCCGTCCGACGATCGGTGTTTCATTGTGTCCGGAGGACACAGCAGGCACCGGATCGCGGTGCTGCGTGCTCCCAGGGTGCGGGGAGGCCGCTTACAAATGGCCACCCGACCCTGCACTGCCACCGTCCGGCCGTTTATATACAACGACTGGTCGGGAAGTGGTTAAATCTACAGGTCATCCTATCATCATTTGCAGCAATATTAGAGGGAAATAGTTTAATATCAATCATTTCTGCTGTCGGTGTGCTCACTAACTAGGTAGTTATTTTATTGAAAGCTGCAAATGTAACAATATTGAAAATTACTTTTGAAATTAAAAAGTAAAGCTTATATAAGCCCATATTTTAGTGATTTGATTTACATACAGTATACTTTAATATTTCTGATTGTACTCCATTTGGAAACATGGTCATTTGCACAAACCTAACAGGATCCTGAAAATAATTTGAAATCCTAGTAGAAAGTATTGATAAGCTGAACATTTGTTTAGTTCAGCAAACTTCACTTCCAATTCTAAATCCAGACCTAACTGAAGTCAATAGAGACAAATCTTTGAAATTAGTCACAGCCATTTTCTAGGATAAAAGCCAAGAAACTGTAAAATAAAGAGTATAGAGAGATGGGCAGTGCCCCTGGGGTACATGTATCAAGGTAAAAAAGAAAATTAAAATTTATCTATTTTATTTATTTCAGGTACTTATATAGCGCCATCAATTTACGCAGCACTTTACATATATATTGTACATTCACATCAATCGCTAACCCTCAAGGGGCGTACAATCTAACTCAATTCATACATACACATACTAGGGACAATTTAGACAGGACCCAATTATCCTACCAGCATGTCTTTGGAGTGTGGGAGGAAACCGAAGTACCTGGAGGAAACCCACACAGGCACAGGGAGAACATGCAAACTCCAGGGAGGTGATGCCATGGTTGGGATTCAAACCAACGACCCTAGTACTGCCAGGTGAAAGTGCTAACCATTTAGCCACTAACATTGTTCAGCAGGGAGAGGGCCTTTTCAATGACTTAAAGCCCAGGACCCTGCATTAACTATATCTGGTCTCCCACAGTACACAGAACATGGAAATACAATTATTTTAGTAAATATAAACTGCTAAATACTGTACTTTCTCTCACCAGCAGTTAGAGCAGCCTTGTGACTTCTATCAGTGTCCAGCTGTGTACTGGTTAAAGCTTATAGGAAGAGTTTTCATTCTCCACTGATTGTCCTATGAGATTGCATAACTCCTGAAGCTCTGTCTGGACAGCACTGATTGGCTCTGTGTTGATCACATGCACCCTCCCAAGAAAAATATTTTTTCTAGCAATACACACAAAATTGAGCATGTGCAGCTTGCCCCCAAGGCTCTGTTCTATCAGCAGATTGATTGGGGACAGTAGAAAAAGGGGAGGATCATATAAGTCTATAATTGGCCTGCACAGCAAGGTACAGGTACAGGAGTGCACTAGACACCCAGCATGTAGCACAATCAGGGGCGGACTGACCATTTGGAAACTCGGGCACTGCCCGAGGGCCCGGGGTCAGTAGGGGGCCCCATGAGATGCCCCTGGTACCTTTTTCATAGGCTTTTTTGAGTTTGGGCAAGGACACAGGGGCCCCATGATCCCCTATTTCCCGGGGGCCCCATGAGTTGTCAGT
The DNA here is from genome assembly GCF_062004578.1 of Staurois parvus. Lineage (NCBI taxonomy): Eukaryota > Metazoa > Chordata > Amphibia > Anura > Ranidae > Staurois > Staurois parvus. The sequence continues at coordinate 1,032,003 of NW_028317944.1, forward strand.
CCACCCCTGAGCACAATGGAAGCTAAGGTGTCCTGTGAGCCCCTCACCAACAATTCAACAGGACAAACAATGGCCACTGCCCCAGTCTATAACTGGCCTTCACAGCAAGGAGCACATAAAAAAGGCTGACACATGTCAAACACCAAAAAATTTCCAGCTCAACTTGCCAGCCAGCTTGCAAACAAACTGAATCAACCTGTCTAACAGTATGTGTTAAAAACAGGGGTTAAGTTAGCACACATTTGCAGATACATGCGTAAGCTACAGAGCCTTGTCATGGCACCCCAGTATTCTGTAGTTCCTACAAATTTAGACAAATAGGATCAAACATCTGTTTTACAGAATTCAGAGGGATAACCCCTTAGATTCCACATTAAGTATAAAAAGCATGTTTTACTGTATAGACAGACTGATTTTACTGTTACGGGTTTAGTAACATTTTAAACGGTGACTGACAATAGGAAAATGTTACAGGTTTGTAGCACAGCTATTAACCCCCCTGGAGGTATTCCCGAGTGTAGCTCGGGGGAAACTTTCAGTACCAAAAGCGGTAACCCCGAGCTACACTTGGGAACACCCTGCAGCGTTGCTCCAGGATCCCTGTTTCACTTACCTTGTCCTGCGCTCCTGCGATGTCCCCCCTGCAGCGTCCCCGGCCATCTCCTCCATCATCCGTCTTCCGGGTTCCGGTCCCTGCAAGCGTCAGGACGTATCGGACGTACGGGGACGTAACAGCGGGAAATTCAAAAATTGTAAAAGTGACATTCACTAAAATCACTAAAATCACATAGTAAAACATTCCTGTATCAAACCATTTCACATACATTTTGTCCCGAGTGCTTTGTCTGGAGCCCTGCCTGCATTTTTACTGTTTTCTGCCTGGAAACTGAGAAACGTCCATGGCGTCCAAAAAGCGTCCCTTTAGGTCAAAAGCAGTTTTAGACCGGCTAGAGAACAGCGATAGTAAATCAGAACCACTTGCAGAATTGAGTGATAATGATTCGTGGGGGAAATTCCTCATCAGACACTGAAAATGATTTTGCTCAGTGATGTGCGAACTTTGTGCTCTATTTCAAATTTCAGTGTTTTTGGTTTGATCATATTATTGAATTAAATTTATTATTATTATATTATTATTTTTTATGATTATTATATTATAATTTATGATTTCGTGTTTCAAGTTTTATCCTACCCGGGATGTTTACTAGACTCTTGTTCAGACAGATTTCAGTGAATTATTCCTAAAAATTACAGCCTACAATAAAAAAACAACATATTTCCATGCAAAAAAAATGTACCGCTTTGAGCACAGAAATATGGACACAATCAGACTGCCAGGGAGGTTAAGCCTGCAAGGACAAGCTGCAATTTCTGAGCAAATGAGTGGGCATAATACATCTGCAAATAGAAAAATTGTGTATTTTTGTTCTAAATATAAAAGAGAAAAAAATTTACATATTTGAAAAACACCTTTGAAGCTTTTATTGTATAGATCATAATATATGATGAACAGAGCAAGCAGATTGCATCTGGAAATAGAAAATAAATATATTTTTTCAGGTACTGCAGATAGAAAAAGGTCACAATTTTGGATCACAGCAATAAAGCCTTTATGGAATCTGCAATTTCTGAGCATCTGAGTGCGCATATTGCATCTGGACAGGAAAATAATAGATTAGATTTACTAATAGACTGGGCACTTTTTCAAGTCCAGTTGCACTTACTTTCTCCAGAACTTAGTGAACATGGTAATATTCTGCTGATTTCCATCATCCAATCATGTGCAAGCAAAAGGATACTTTTCTATTTTATTTGCACCTGATTGTGTATTCTTTACAAATTGAAGCTTCTCTACATTAACCAAGCTATGGGAAAATGAATGCAACTACACTTGCAGAGTGCAAATGCAAAGTGCACAGTCTATTTTTCTTTAGTAAATCCACTCCATTGTGTCTTTTTGTTTTAAATTGATGAGAAAAACTACATATTTGCTTTTAAGCCTTTTTAGATGGTCCACAATTTCTGTGATGTTACGATCTCCACCTCATCTGATCAGAGAACACCTTGTGTCAGGGGTGGACTGACCATTTGGAAACTCAGGCACTGCCCGAGGGCCCGAGAACAGTAGGGGGCCCCATGAGATGCCCCTGGTACCTTTTTCATAGGCTTTTTTGAGTTTGGGTAAGGACACAGGGGCCCCATGATCCCCTATTGCCCGGGGGCCCCATGAGTTGTCAGTCCGCCCTTGCCTTGTATTCATTGAGAAAAATGCAAGAATTCTCTGATGGGGTCCTGTGCTGAGCTAAGCTTTAATGATAAATCCAGAGATGGCAGGCTGTGTTGTGTCGAGTTTCTCCAGACTGTAAAAAGTCTTGAGATTAACTCACATCTACAGAGATAAACAAAATTAACCTCTTGCCGTCCGCCTGCTGTTTATAAACGGTGGCAGTCCAGGGGCGGGTTGCCGTTCATAAATCCGGTGCCTGCTGTGTCCTCCGGACACAGTAAAACACCGATCGTCGGATGGGACCTCTGTACGAGGTCCAGATCATGTGATCACTGATTGGCCAATCAGTGATCACATGCAAAGTAGTAAGCAAGATGTCACTTGTAACATCATTGCTTACTACGTGTGAAATCTGTGAATGATCACAGAGGTCACATGGTACAAGGCTATTCACAACAGCCTTGTACCATGTGACAAGCTGTGACCAATCACAGCTCACTCAGTATTTCTCAATGGCTGCAAGAATGCAGACAGAGAGAAAGAGAAATGATTGCTTTTACACCCATATAGAATGTAAAAGCAATCACTGTAAAAAAAAAAAAAAAAATCTTCATCACCCCCCACAAATAGTACAGTGCCACCAAAAATCTGGAATAATCATACCACTAGGGAGGTTAAAGTTCATGTGCATTTAAAGGCAGACGTCTCAATACTTTTGCCAATATAGTGTAGCCCTTTTTGGCTCAGTTCTCCAGGACATGAGCAACTGGTGGCAATCTATTTGAGCCCAGGATCCCAGGAATACTCAGCAGTAAATATAATCTGACCCCAGGATCCCCAGCTCCTTACTGAAGGTATTTTTCCCTTTTTTCTTCTTTTTTTTCTGTTCTTTAAGTCTTATTTTCCCTTTTTTTTATCCACTATCTTCTCTTTATAGTTATGAACAGATATTTGACAGTGCACCCAGTTGTTGCGGATATAGCATTGAGAGATATTCTTTATTTGAATCTCTTTGATAGGAGGGAGTTTGGCAGAGGAACGATGAATACAGCCTAAAGGCATTCATGCATCCCCAATTGTGGTAAGAGGAGTAGTAAAGGATTTCAACTTATCATTTTCCTTTTCTCAGGTTTTAAATCAAATACATAGTTATATACTTTTTTTCTGTATCTTCAAGTTTTTTGTTTTTTTAATAAAATACCCCTCTTTCTTTTTTGGTAGGTGTAGGTGAAGATAAATTATTGCCACTCGTTCAGAAATGTGCAGTTGTGAATGCAGCCTAAATGGTAACGCAAGCGTGATGCACATTGCGACGCATCTTTAAAATGTATGGCAAAGAACGGTAATGCAAGTGCACTGCACATTGCCATGCATTGTCTAAATGCATGGCAAAGCATATTTTTTTGTGGGTTGCTATGCATTTGTAAAAGAGCAGATGGGAAAAAATGGCAACGCAAGTACGATGCACGTTGTCGCACATTTTTGAAAAGCTAGGCATGGTGTGCATTTTCTTCTGGGTTGCTGTGCATCAGAAACAAGTAGATGCAAATGAATAATAATGCAAGTGCGATTCATATTGTTGTGTGTTTTCAAAATGTGTGGCAAAGTTTTTCACGCGTGTTGCTGTGCACGCTGCACATTGCATTGTGTTTTTGAAATGCACAACAAAGTGTGTATTTTCTGTGCTGGCTGCATTCAGAAATGCATAAATGAGGACGCAGCCTAAATGGTAATGCAGGGTGAGATACATTGCTGCACACATTTTTGGAATACATGGCAATGTGTGCATTTTTTATTGGGGGTTGCCGTGCATTCGCAAACAGGCAGATGAAAAATAATGGTAATGCAAACGTGATGCACATTGTCATGCATTTCTAACCACTTGTCTACTGGGAACTTACACCCCCTTCCTGTCCAGGACAAATTTCAGCTTTCAGTGTTGTCACACTTTCAATGACAACAATTGCGTGGTCATGCAGCACTGTACCCAAATGACATTTTTATCATTTTTTTTACATAAATAGAGCTTTCTTTTGGTGGGAATTACTTGCCACTGAGTGTTTTATTTTTTGTGCTATAAACAAAAAATTTGCAAAAATTAAAAAAAAAAACATTTTTCTTTGTTTCTATTCTAAAATTTAGCAAACAGGTAATTTTTCTCCTTCACTGATGTGCATTGATGAGGCGGCACTGATGGGCACTGATAAACGGCACTGATGAGGTGGCACGGATAGGCAGCACTAATGGGTGCTGATAGTCATCACTGGTAGGCGGCACTGATGAGACGGCAATGACGGTGCTCCACTGGTAGGCGGCACTGATGGGTGGCACTGACTGACGGCACCGACTAGCGGCACTGACTGGCTGCACTGCTGGGCACTGACTGGTGGCACTACTCGGCACAGGTGAGTGGCACTACTAGGCACTGGGCACAGGTGAGTGGCACTGCTGGGCACTGATGGCTACAGGTGGGTGGCACTGGTGGGTGGCACAGTTGGACACTGATCATCAGTGCCCTGATGATCGGTGCCGATCTGTCCTCTGACAATTGCTAGTTATTGGCAGTACTTTCCTTAAGCTGTAACAGCGTGAGGAAAGTCAGCTGATAACCGGCAACTGCATTTACCCAGTGATCTGCTGTGTCATTGGACACAGCTGATCACATGGTAAAAGGCTGCTGTGATTGGCCTTTTATCACATCATGTGATCAGCTGTGTCCGTAGGACACAGTGATCACGGAGATTGCCGGGTGCACGCCACTGGGGACACTCAGGAGGGTGTGTTCTGGGAGGACATCATATGACGTCCTCCCAGAACTGGACAACTGCGCTGTAGCTGTCATTCGGCTATAGCACAGTTGGCAAGTGGTTAAAACACAGTGAAGCATGCATTTTCTTGTGGGTTTTCTTTTGGGTTGCCATACATTCAGAAACACACAGATGTAACCCAAACCTAAATGGCACAGTGAGAATTATGCATGTTTGGGCATTGCCATGCGTGAGCAATCATGCATGAGTGCTCTTAGCAAGTGGCGGTGGGGGAACAGAAGGATCAGAGTTGCTCTCTGCAAAACCATTGTGCAGAGCAGGTAAGTATAACATGTTCGTTATTTTTTAAATATAAAATTACCTTTAGAATCACTTTAATATTCTGACTAGAGTTCTACTTCTTGCTTGTTCTCTATTCATTGCAGAGAGGAATGAAGCCTGGGCGGTGATAACACAATTCCATTCCTCACCTTTCACCACCCACATGAAGGCCAAGAAACACCAACAGTAACCCTTAAACCCAACCACATGAATTCCCACAGCTGGTACAAGCAACTCCCATAGCCCGCCCTGAAACTATACCAGCTCAAAGAATTATGGGAGGTATAGTATCAGGACTAGAGAAGGAAGGAAACTGGAAGTCAAAGAACTTTGGAGATCATCCAGGATTAGGAGTGAACTCACCGACACAAAAATCTGCTTTATACAACTAAAGAAGGTAAATTACATACAAAGTGACAGTGGGGTTGTGATTCATTTACATGCACAATGCACCTGTTGTTTTGGGGAGGAAAAGCTGGAGTACTTCTTTAAAAATTATTTGTGTAAACTTTGAACTATCTTCATTTCACTACTTAGTCTATCATAAATATAAAATACACGTTTCATATGATTACACACAAACAAAATATGGTGATAATATTGTATCATGACTGAATCTTTTTGACTATTATTATGCCTTATCCATATACTGTGTATATACACAGTATGTGTGTGTATGTATATGTGTGTGTGTGTGTATATATATATATATATATATATATATATATATATATATATATATAGAAATAGTTTCTTAACCTTATGATTTGCAATAGAGTCCAGGAGATTAAATAATTTTTTTTAATAATATTGAAATATAGAACAGTTCAAATCTCTATGTAGAAAGCTTTCAAGCATTTCAGTTTGTTAGCTGAGTTGTCTCTGATCAACAATGTGTGTCCCCCCTTTGAGAATCTTTTCCAAAAGTGGGGTTAATATCATGATTTTGTCTGAAAAAAATAGTAAAATACTATATTGATGTCCATTTAACTCTTCTCTGGATTAACCTATTTTGTAGTCTAGCCTCAGAATGTTTATTCATGAAACATCTTTTGTGTGTTTTCTTGATTTGTGAATAGTTTTTGTCCACAAGTGGAACAATGGAGTAAATTACAAGACTTGTATCCTTTAGCTGAGTCAATTAACATTTGTTGGTTTGACCAGTTTCAGATTAATAAAATGTCCTTCTCTTTGGATTCAGCTATTGTGTGAATAAGAACACCCACAAACACTTCCAGCACTCAGAGATCCACCAAAGTCAAGGTAAGTGACCATCCATGAATGGGAATAGGTTGACATACAGTATGTCAGGAATGTTCAGCTGATGTAGTCCTCCTCAGACCAGGGAATCCAATTTACAACTATATAGAAAACACACGGGAGGGTGCAAATGCCTAGTGCATTACCAGAAATGTAATGTGTAAAATGTGGAAGATTAAAAAAAATGGCTATTCACAAAGGTAGAAGATAAAAAAGCATTATGGACCAAGAGACACCATCAAGTGCGGGAATCACACAGCAACGCAAACAGCACCGCTATGCTGGCAATCTAACTCATTTCAAGGGTGTGCCCCTTCTTCAGAGCTAAGCCAGTCAGTACACACATGACATAATATTTACTCCACTGGCCTCTATACCGCCCACAAGAAGGCGCAGAGACTGAGACATAGACAGGGTCAAAGGTCCACTTTAGTGATGCACAGGCACTGCGCAATTTGCATTAGACCACCAATATACATCCCATGCATGCGTCCTTTATCATCTCTAGCATTGAATATTATTTTACTTTTCAGGATGAGTATTACAGGCAAATAAGAGTAACAGTTATGGGGGTCAGGCTTGCCCTGATCACTGCCAATTTGTTCATGGGCTATTGGGAGCTATTCTACATCTAGACTAATAATCCTTTTGGGGCAAACCTGGTTCTATATGCACACTACATAGATGACAACTTGATCATTCGGAATGGCACTGGCTGCCAGTTGGAATCTTTCCTCTCACACTGTCAGAATAATCCCTATGGCATCCAATTCACTCATATACTCAATAGCCATAGATTAACCAATTCAATACCGGGCAATTTTACACCTTCCTGCTCAGGCCAGTTTTCAGGTTTCAGCGCTCTCACACTTTGAATGACAATTGCGCGGTCATACAACATTGCACCCAAACTAAAATTTTATCATTTTCTTCACACAACTAGAGCTTTCTTTTAGTGGTATTTAATCATCACCGGGGTTTTTATTTTTTGCTAAATTAACAAAAAAGACCGAAAATTTTGAAAAAAAACCCACGTTTTTCTTTGTTTCTGTTATAAAAGTTTACAAATAAATAATTGTTCTTCATAAATTTAGGCCGAGATGTATTCTGCTACATGTCTTTGGTGAAAATAACCCAAATTAGGATGTATTATTTAGTTTGTAGGAAAGTTATAGAGTTCACAAACTATGGTATAGATCTGAATATTGATCAATCCTGAAGTACTGACAGCCAATCTAATTTCTTGAGGTCCAAGAATGTCAGGACAGTACAGATATCCCCCAAATTACCACTTTTTGTAAAGTAGACAGTCCGACGTACTTCATAAGAGGCATGGCGAGTTTTTTGAAGTTGTTTTTTTTTTGTCATAATTTTTCGGAAAATGAAAAAATAAAAAAAATTATTTTCTCTATTTTTTTTTTACATACTGTCACCAGTGCAGTACAGCGTCATCATATAACTGGCATGGCGGTGATCAGGGACACTGGTGACAGTGTGAGAAAAAAAAAAAAAAAAAATATATATATATATATATATATATATACATATATATATATATACATATATATATATATATATATATATATATATATATACATATATATATATACACATATATATATATATATATATATCATTTTTTTTTTTTTTTTAATTACATTTTTTTTCTTTTTTTTAAGATTTTTTTCTTCATATTTCACTATGTCCAAAGTAGTACAATGTTACCATAGTAACACTGTACTACTTTGGGGAAGTGATCAGTATTTTTTTTTTTTTTTACACAATTTGCTTATAGCAAAGAATTACTTTGCTATAAGCAAGCATTTACCTGAATGACATCGATTCATTCAGGTTTTTTTTTTTGTGCTTAGCTGTGATTTGGCCACAGCTAATCACATGACATGTGCATGTGATTAGCTGTGACCATTCACAGCTAGACACTAGTATACAATGGATGGCATGAATGAAGCCACCCATTGTATACAACTGTCATGTGACCTTCTGTGATTGGTCACAGCAGGTCACATGGTTCCGGCAATGGGGGCCGGTACTCAGATCTGTCATCGTCCGTGTCCGAGGTACACGGCCGGTGACAGATCGCGCCGCTGCGTGGCTCCGCAAGCGCGCGAACTGCGCATGTGCGGGAGGATGCCATATGGCGGCCTCCCGGAAAGCTAATACATTTTTACGGACGCCATTCGGCCATAGGTTGGGTGTCAAATGGTTAATGTTCCTGGACCTGGAGCTGATGGTTGATGCAGACTCTCATATTATTTTCACTGACACATTTCAAAATATCATTAGGGAAATCTTGCTTGCATTCACCATCATCTGAGGTGGATTAGAAATGTTCTGTCGACTCAAAAGGTCTTGCACTTGCATACAAGACTATGACAAAGTGCCATACGGAGGAAAAAAGTTCAAGAAAAGGGATATGTCCTTATTGATAAGCCATACACCACGTATTGTAAGATGTATGCCAATCCGATGAGTGATACGGCCCAAAATAGGGATAGTTTGAGTCCTAGCAATGAAGAGGTACCAACTAAAGATAGACCCAAGATTACAGATCAACATGATAACACTTCTAGCACTCATTATAATCATAAATTTGCCATTAAGCGGATCATAGACAAGTATTGGGGCATCCTTCACCGAGACCCTCTTTTATCGAATGCCATTCCTGAGTGCCCTAACATCATTTTCCAGAAACCAAAGAATCTGAGGTGTTATGTAGCTTAAAATAGGGTTATGTGCAAACAAAAATATATATATTGTGATGAAGCGCTCAACTTATATAGTGTATAAAAATCCTTCTTACATCAATAATATTGTGAAAAATTCCCAAAATAAATAAATACTTAATTCCCTCTTAAATTCTAACAACCTATACAGATAACTAGTGCAAGATTCCCACACACAAATTATAAGCCCCCTAGTGGTAAACCGTGATAGTTAACTGATAACACTTTATCTGTGCAAAGTGATAAATATATCCAATTACATGAAATAAAACAGTTCAAAAAAACTTGTGATGCCACACTGTGCAAAATAATATTAAGTGTTCAATACACAGTGATTATAACTTCACTCCATGCTGCAAATGTGCTCTTCGTGATACTCTGATGTGACTCCCCTGGATTTAGCCAAAATGCCCCCGCAAGGGTCGAATGTGGAAGGTGAGGGGGCATTTTGGCTAAATCCAGGGGAGTCGCATCAGAGTATCACGAAGAGCACATTTGCAGCATGGAGTGAAGTTATAATCACTGTGTATTGAACACTTAATATTATTTTGCACAGTGTGGCATCACAAGTTTTTTTGAACTGTTTTATTTCATGTAATTGGATATATTTATCACTTTGCACAGATAAAGTGTTATCAGTTAACTATCACGGTTTACCACTAGGGGGCTTATAATTTGTGTGTGGGAATCTTGCACTAGTTATCTGTATAGGTTGTTAGAATTTAAGAGGGAATTAAGTATTTATTTATTTTGGGAATTTTTCACAATATTATTGATGTAAGAAGGATTTTTATACACTATATAAGTTGAGCGCTTCATCACAATATATATATTTTTGTTTGCACATATCTTAAGGTATAAAGAATAGGTGATAGCAGCTGACTTTAGGTTAAAGGTTCTGTGGAGCGCAGGGGGATCCTTTCTATATTTAAAATAGGGTTAGCCCCCTAAAACCCATGGTCAGTTCAGGTTAGAGTTGTTTGTGACAACACACTATAACTTCCCCTTTGGTTGAACAAACTGTGGAGCTTGCCAATTCATGTGGTATAGGAAAATGGTGAATAAGGGCAGCAATGGCCAAGATTTTTCCATCTGTCAGTTTATCAATTGTGGATCACAATATGTGATTTAGTGCCTTATTTGTCCATGTAGCTTGCTCTACGTAGGACGTACCTTACGTACAGCCTTTGGGGAACATAACAGTAACATCATTAATTGATTTGACAAAGACACATAACATTTCCTTGAAAAATATAACAAGGACCCAACAAGGTTAAACATGTTTGGACTGGAGACGATTACGAGAGATATAACTATAGGGAGATGCTACTGCAAGCTCTGTAAAAGGGAACATTTTGGATACACCACTTAGGTACACTGCCTCCTAAAGTTCTTAATGCAGCATTAAGCATCCAGGCAGTGCTGTAGTAGACTTCCTGGGGGGTCCTTCAGCTATGGCTTTGTAATATACTTCCAGTATTTAATTATTTAATTACATTTCCCTTGACCTTCCATACATTTATTTTTACAAAAATTGAATATTTAGGCTTTGTCTTTTTCTTTACATCATTTATGCATAGCATGCCATGCCTAATTGATCATCATCCTCAGCATCATTGTTATTCACCAAGCATATGTGTTCTTGGTTACCTTTTTATACATTATAATACTATTTGTATTTTTTTTTTACAATAGTATCATGTTGATTTTATATGTTTTTACATTTATTTTAAAGTTATTATATTATCGTTATTCATCTTCTATATTTATTTTCACTGGCCTCGTCTAGAGCCACTGACTGGGCCAAATTTATCATTATTATTATTCATTCATTATCCATCTATTCTCTATTCATATTTTCATTTGCATCCTTTTTTATTTGTATGCCCATTAATGCTATTTGGCTTCCATGTTTAAGCATACTGAGTTACCATGGCAACTGTTTACTGCCTGGGTTGAAATTCGATTTCCTCATTATTGTGTCCCAGCCCATTTGTGTGATTACGGCATTGACGCACTTCCGGTATGTCATTTCCTGTCGGGGACTGGAAGTTGATGTGATGCATTCCTGGTCCGCCACCCACCCGGGATTGCATGCCAGCAGCCATTAGCCTCTGCTCTCATCACTTACACCCTATGGTCTGTACACCACTTTACATGAGGTATGGCCTAATTGATCTGCATATTTTCTTCTGCCTTTTTTGTATGTAGTGGGCTATTTTCTATTCATAATTTTTTATTAACACTACATACAATATTGGTGGCAAGGGGACTGGTGTAATAAGGAGGGTTTGGGTTTCTGGAGAACTGGATTGACATTTAAGTCAAGTACTGGCTTTACAATAGCAACACGCTGTATCTAAATGTGGAGAGCACCTTCTGTTGGGGAGAAAGCAGTTAAATGATTAGAGCAGCCGCTGCAGCCATGGACTTACTGTCAGATAACAATGATCCAGGCAGCTCTTAAAGAGTGTCCCCCCTTGCCTGTGGCACCCACAATGGTTCCTGGGCTCTCCCATTCCTCTGGGGAGCTTAGTATCATGGTAAGTTAGAATAGAGGTGATTGGGGACCATTTGCGCCCCGATTTCCCGTTTCACAAATGAACCAAGAAGCTATGGGGGTCATTTATTAAACTGGAGCAGACAGAATCTGGTGCAGATGTTCAGTTAAGGTTTCAGAATGGTAGTTAGAAGTTGACTCCAGATTCCAGACCCACAGCTGCTCCAGATTTTGTCTGGTCTTAATAATGGTATGTGTATTATGTCACTTCTGACTCCCTCGGCTACTGTAGCCAAGAATGCAGTAAAGCAATCACAATCTGTGCTTGATTAGCTGCTGTGGAGGGCAGAGGAGACATTTGAGGTCTTTATACAGAGGACCTGTCACCTGCCAAAACAACCATATTGGGGGGGAGGTTGTTAGTCCCTTTGTGATTGCAATAAAGTTACATTGGTTGTAAGGTGAAAGGATTTTTTTACCTTAATGCATTATATGGGCAGGGGATCTCGGTTGATGTCCAAATATTGACCAAATATGATAATATTTATTTGCTAGCATAAGCCAGCCGGGACCTGACATTTTGAAGCAGTAGTGACACTGCTGCTAATTGACAGATCTCCTGCTTTGTTGACATCTGTCCTGTAGCAGCAGTACTGTTACCACCACTATATGACAGATCTTTGGCTACTGTTTATAACACAAGGGGGAAGTTTACTAAAACTGAAGCATTTAGAGTCTGGTGCACATGTGCATGGTAGCCAATCAGATTCTAACTTCAGCTTGTTCAGTTAAGCTTTGACAATAAAACCTGGAAGCCGATTGGTTTTTATGCAGAGCTGCACCAGATTTTGCATGCCCCAGTTGTAGTAAATCTCACACAAACAGTTTTATGTGCAGCTTTTAGACATGTGCGATTCGCTTAGTTCCAAATCAAAATTCGGACAATATATATATATATATATATATTTAGGGCCAGCAATTTCCTATAAAGTTAAAGTGATTAGAGCAGCTACTTGCTCACTTTCACAGTGTTTGCCCCCTCCCGCTGCTACCCACAACCTTTACAGGGCTCTTCTGTTCAATCGGGGAGCCTGGTAACAATACGAACAGACGGGACAGCAAGGCAGTGTGCAGTGGGACAACAGGGCAGTGTACAAGGGGTCAGCAGGGCAGAGGATGAGAGGTCAGCAGAGGAGTGTAAAAGAGTCAGTAGGGCAATGTACAAGTAGTCAGTAGGGCAGGAGTCAACTGAGCAGATGACAGGAGACAGCAGGGTGGGGAGCAGGGATTATCAAGGCAGAGAACAGGGGGTCAGCAGGGCAGTGTGCAGGGGTCAGCAAGGTAGAGGAAATGAGTCACAAAGGCAGATATAGGAATCAGCAGGGCAGAGGACAAAGGTCTTTGTGGCAGTGTACAGGGGTCAGCAGGACAGAGAACAGTGATCATCAAGATGGAGGACAGGAGTCAGCAGGGCAGAGGACAGGGGACAGTATGGCAAAGAACAGGGGTCAAAAGAGCAGAGGACAGAGATCAGTAAGGCAGAGGAAAGGGGTTCAGTAAGGTAGAAGACAGTGGTCAGAAGGGTAGTCTACAGAAGTCAGTAGGACACAGGACGGGGCAGGACAGGGGTCATCAGAATGGAGGACAGGGATCAACAGTGCAGATGACAAAGGTCAGCAGAATAGAGGACGGGGTCAGTAAGGCAGTGTACTGGGGTTAGCCGGGCAGAAAATGGTGGTCAGCAGAGATGAGGACAGGGTCACTGCTGGCAGAGCACTTAGCAGAGCAGCAGAGCTCCTCCTTCCATCCCCACACTGCACACAGCCTGGGCATTCAGCAGATCTCCTACTCCCTACACAGCACTGTTGAGATCAGATTCCCTTACAGACACAGTCTTGATCTGCCCATAGTGTAGGCAGCTCCTGCTGCTGCACTGCCATTCCGATTTGGTAATTTCACAGGTCAGAACTACAACACAGCAGCCTGCTACACACAGATCAAGGCTGTAAGGAAATCCGATCTCAGCTATGTCTTAGCACAAATCTCCCCTGGCCTGCCCTTAGTCCAAATTCCCCAACCCTCTCCTAGCAGAAATCCCTCCAATCCCCCTCATTGTATACATTTCCCCAATCCCCCTCCTAGCACAAATTCTCCCAAATCCCTCCATCTGGCACAACCCCCTTCAAATTACCCTTCCCAGTACAAATCCTCTCCTCCCCTCCCAAATCCACCCTCTTGGCCAAAATCCTCCTACCTCCTCCTAGCACAGATTCCACCTATTCCCCCCCCCCCCCCTTAGCACAAATTTCCCCCAATTCCCCCTCCTAGCACATATAGTGGGAAATCGCTGCAGAGCCAGAGGAAGGCTGTGCTATGCTCTCATCCTCCTGTCCAAACAGTGCTGATCCATACAGCAGATGACACTGGATTGCTAGATCAGACTGTACACACATAGTTTAATTACTTGCTCCCTATCTCCTCCAAGGACCACTAATTTCTAGGTAGGAAATGTGGGTACGGGACAGGTAATCAAACGCTGTGAACAGTCCAGTACTAGTCTGGAATTAGCAATCCTATGTCATCTGCTGTATGGAGGAGCACTCCCACTCCACTGACAGAAGGAGGGAGAGCATAACACAGCCCGCACTGCTTCTTGTGCCTCTCCTCTCACTTCTCCTGCCCGGACTTCACTGCCAGGCTGCCTGCTCCCTTGTCTCAAGACTCCCAGCCCTGAGTGCTGGGATGGAGGGAAGAACTCAGTGGGCAAGGTGAACTTTCAATAGTAGCCTGGGGGGGGGGGGGCACAGCCAACTCCATCACCCCCTAGATTCAACCATGTCTGTAATGGCTCATGCAATCACAAAGGATGTTATTCAACAAATATTGGTCAATTAAAAAAAAAATGTAAACGTACATGTGAAAAAAAATTAAAGTGCCCCATTCTCATTCACAAACGTGAACACAAACAAAATTCATTAAATCATATTTTTTCCTGAACAATTGTGTTTCATAAACCGCTGTGTAAATATTGCAAACAGTTGCAACAACAACCACTTTATCTTCCAAGGTCTCTGCTTATTATATATATATATATATATATATATATATATATATATATATATATATATTGTGGTAACTCGCTGCAAATGGTAGAGCTTGGTTAAACGCACACAGCAACTCGCTTTCTTTTTTAAGGTCTTTTTAGCCCACTTTTATTTAAAGAAAAATGTTCCACAAAGCTTCCCACACAGGGGTATCCACCATCATATATAAACAAAATTCAGCCTCCTGGCTTTCTCAGATAAACACAATCTTCCACTGGCCTTCCTCTTCAGGCTTACGCCTGTCTCCTGTAGACTCTTTCAAAAATATGGCTCTCGCACAGAACTGGCCACTAGCACACAGCTAGTCTCTAGCAGCTCCTTGCCGCTTTTGGCTTCCACCTCTCCTAGGTGAAACCCACCTGACTCCTATCTGCCGAGGTGGAGCCCTCCTGATTCCTGTCTGCCGGGGTGGAGCCCTCCTGACTCCTGTCTGCTGGGGTGGAGCCCTCCTAACTCCTGCCTGCCGGGGTGGAGCCCTCCTGACTCCTGTCTGCCGGGGTGGAGCCCTCCTGACTCCTGTCTGCCGGGGTGGAGCCCTCCTGACTCCTGTCTGCCGGGGTGGAGCCCTCCTGACTCCTGCCTGCCGGGGTGGAGCCCTCCTGACTCCTGCCTGCCGGGGTGGAGCCCTCCTGACTCCTGCCTGCCGGGGTGGAGCCCTCCTGACTCCTGCCTGCCGGGGTGGAGCCCTCCTGACTCCTGCCTGTCGGGGTGGAGCCCTCCTGACTCCTGCCTGCCGGGGTGGAGCCCTCCTGACTCCTGTCTGCCGGGGTGGAGCCCTCCTGAGTCCTGTCTGCCGGGGTGGAGCCCTCCTGACTCCTATCTGCTGGGGTAGAGCCCAGAACCCTGGTCCTGACTCTATGAAAAGGCCTGCACACACCTGTGCAATTAGTCTCTTGGCCATTCCCAAAACCTGGTCCCAGGATTGGAGATTTCATCCCTCCCAGATCTCTTTGAAATCTCCAGGCTCCAAATCCCAAAATGGACCTTACAAACAAAGGAGGAAAGTGAAAAGCCACTCTCCTCCGTATCAAACACTTACCCTGGAACCCCTCAACCTGCCTTGTTGAGAATCCTGGGTGACAGATCGCCACACTGTCACTATATATATATATATATATATATATAATGTTTGGGGGTTCTAAGTAATTTTCTAGCAAAAAAAAGATGATTTTTAAGAGTATGAAAGAAATGTCAAAATTGGCCCAGACTAGCAGTGAGCAAAGTATTGAACAGCCTTTTTGTTAGTAAAAGGTTGTTTAAAACAGAGCCCTTCTTAAATGCAATATTTAACTGTACTTGTTAATGGAGGACATAGCACACAAATAGGTTTTTGCTATTTGTGCATTAAATTATTGAAGGAAAAAAGGGGATTAAACAGACATCTGCTCATGTCTTCTATTCAGCACAGTGCAAAGGCCGAATCAATAGCTGTGTTATGCTTTAGAAAGCTGAACTAAAAAAGGGATGTGCTAATGTTTTGGTTTGTTTTGTCCACCCAATGAATTATTCAAGCTGCATTCTGGAGGCTGGTACAGCTGCTATACATTTGCTGATGTTTTATTACTTTTGATGATTCCTAACATACTAATGCATTTAACAGTGCTCTATAATAATGTACAATAATGTAAGATGGAAGGCAAGTTTCCTTTTTTTTTATTTTTCAGTAATGCAACAGCTGTAGCTCATTATCGTCTTTTTCAATATATGTCATATATCCTCTAAGTTTACTGTATGTCATTGAGACAAGTTTTTTTCTCTCCTTTTTCTGTGTCTTTTTTTACCTCAAGTCACAGACTCTTTGCCTATAATGCCTTATTCCTTAAGCTTCTGCACCTTGTTGTATACAACATCATATCACACACTGGCTTAGCTTGTTTCTATTTAGGAGACAGATAAAAATTTAAACACATTAATTTGAAAAAAAAAAAAGTAACAAAACAAATAAACAATTATGTTCTTAAATCCGTAAATGGATGTGCTTATTATAGTCAGTATAAATACTAATAGCAATAGCAGATAATACAGTAGGTAGTATTTCCATATTTTTATTTTCATTTTGGGATAAAGGTTTTACATTAATACAATTATAAACACACTTGTCAGTTGTAAATGGTCAGCCCTCTAACTGTTGCTTTTGCTGGACAGCTTTGTTTCTTAAAAGACATTGAAAACTAATACACTGGCAGGTTGGAAAACCAGAAAAAAAATCTTAAAAGAAAAAAAATAAACTGTTGCAGTCACCAAATATTGTTTAAGGGAAACTCAACTTCTGTAAAAACAAATGTAGCAAATAAAAGAAATATAGTACAGTATATACAATTGCTACATAAGCCAAATCATAATTTAATGTTATAAAACATTAACCATATGCCGCCCAGCCACTGTAGAAATACGGCGGCAGGGCGGCACGGCTGGGCAAAAGCACGTTTTAAAACGCATGTTTTGAAAACAGGTAGGGGGCGCGCGCAAGGCGCGCCGCCGCCCTACCCGTCCCGCCGATCACAGCCGCGGATGTCAGTCGCCAGGTCACAGCCGGTCGTTACCGGCTATATCCCGGCGATCGGCGGCAATCGCTCACAGAGAGCACAGCTGCAGTAGCTGTGCTTTCTGTCAGTTCCCTGACAGCTCCAGGACACGCTGATCGGGACAGAAGAGTTTCTCTCTTCCAATCAGTGGTGTTCCCTGCAGTACACCCCCCCCGCCCCCTAGTAAAACACTCCCCTCACACAGTTAACCCTTTCCCTGAATAATAAACTCAACCCCTTCCTCCCCAGTGCCATTAGTACAGTGTCAGTGTTTTTTTTTTTTTTTTTGCACTGATCACTGTATTGGTGTCACTGGGGATGTCAGTACCCCCCAATGTCAGAATGTCCGCCGCGATCCCGCCATAAGTCGCTGATCGCCGCCATTATTAGTATTAAAAAAAAACTAAAAATCCCAGTATCTTTCCCGCCATTTGTAAACGCTATAACTTTCACGTAAACCAATTAATTTACACGTATTGGGTTTTTCTTTTTAGCAAAGACATGTCGCAGAATGCATTTTGGCAGAAATTTATGACTAAATTAGATTTTTAAATTTTTTTTTACTGGACATGTTTTATAGCAAAAAGTCCAAAATATTGTTTTTTTTCCTCAAAATTGTCAGCCTTTTTTTTTATAGCGCAAACAATAAAAACCGCACAGGCGATCAAATACCACCGAAAGAAAGCTCAATTTGCGGGGAAAAAAAGGATGTAAATTTCATTTATGTACCGTATTGCATGACCACGCAATTGTCCGTTAAACTAGCGCAGCGCTGTATAGCAAAAAAATGGCGTAAATTGCAGTATCTATACCATAGTTGTAGACGCTATAACTTTCACACAAAGCAATCAATATAAACTTATTGGGATTTTTTTTACCAAAAACATGGAGAATACATTTTGGCCTAAATTTATAACCAACTTTGAGTTTACTATATATTTTTTATAGCTGAAAGTAAAAAATATCTTTTTTCTTCAAAATTTTTGGCCTTTTTTTGTTTATAGCATGAAAAATAAAAAGCGCACAGGTGATCAAATATCACTGAAAGAAAGCTCTATTTGTGTGAAAAAAAGGACGTAAATTTCGTTTAGGTGCAGCATTGCATGACCGCGCAATTATCAGTTGAATTAGTGCAGCGCCGAGTAGCAAAAAGAGGCGTGGTCATTAAGGGGGGTAAATCCTCTGGAGGTCAAGTGGTTAAACAATCAAACAATTTTCCTCATTAGAACACTGAAAGTGCACCAGCTGATTAGATGTAACCTAGACACTGGCACTAAGGAGCCAGACATCCACGGATACAGTAGAACATATAGCTCTTTCTTATGAACCAAAACAGGTAAGACTCTGCTAAGGTACGTTTGCTAAAATCCTTGCAACGTACATAGAACACCCAGAGGGGATTTTATTTTTTTTAATAAAAATGGAGTTTCTCTTTAAGCTCTGATATATAAAATTTTTGCCTTTGGGTTTACATACATTTTAGTAGACCTGAACTCAAAAAGTGAAGATTTACTGCTATTTTTTGTACTAAAAATAGGCTTATTGTGCCTTGGAATTACTCTGAAAAAACCTGTAAATCTTTTTAAAATATAAAGGTAAACATTGGTTCTGCAGAACCATTGCTGCAGCCTGTGAGTGTACAGCGGACTTTCACACTGCATGTACACTCACAGACTGCTGTGCTAGCCTGCCCCAATGTCCCTGATCACTGCCCCTAACAAAATAGTAATACAAAGTGCAGCCGCCCCCTTTCACCTGTCCCATTGTCACCATACACCATACCAATGGCCAGATCACTGCCATACCAGCATCCTGATCACCTCCATACCTCATACCAGATTCCTGATCACTGCCATATTTCATACCAGCATTCTGATCACCTCCATACTCCATACCAGCACCCTGATCACCACCGTACAATATACCAATGCCCTAATCACCTTCATACACCAAACCAGCATCCTGATCACCGCCATGCCATACCAGCATCATGATCACTGCCATACCAGATTCCTGATCATCACCACACCCCATAAAAGATTCCTGATCATTTCCATACCCCATACCAGCATCCTGACCACTGCCATACCCCAAAGCAGATTCCTGATGATCACCATACCCCATACCACCATCCTGCTCGCCACCTTACCTCATACCAGATACCTGATCACTGCCATAACCCATAACAGCATCCTGATCCCCTCCATACGCCATACTAGCGCTCTGATCATGCAATTACTGTACATCATACCAGTGTCCTGATCACCGCCGCACCCCATACTAGATTCCTGATCACTATTACCCATACCAGCATCCTGATTATCGCCATACCCTATACGAGCATCATGATTACTGCCATACCCCATACCAGCATCCTGATCACCGCCATAACCCATACCAGCATCCTGATCACTCCTATACCAGATTCCTGATCATTTCAATACACCATACCAATGTCCTGATCACCACCATATGCCATACCAGCACCATGATCACCATCACACCTTACCAGCATCTTGGTCACCGCCATATGCCATACCAGCATCTTGATCATCTCTATACACCAAACCAGCATCCTGATCACCACCACACCTTACCAGCGTCCTGATTACCCCCATATGCCATACCAGCATCCTGACCACCGCCATACCAGCATTATGATCACCCCCATACAACATACAAGATTCCTGATCACCGCCATAACCCTTACCATCATACTGATCAACGCCATATGCCATACCTAATCACCGCCATACCAGCATTCTGATCACTGCCATAAGCCTTAACAGTGCCCTTATGACCTCTATACACCATACCAGTGTCATGATCATGCTATACACTTTACCAGCATCCTGATCACCACCATATCCCATACCAGAGTCCTGATCACCACCATACACCATGCCAGCATCCTGATTACCTCTATAGTCCATATCAGCATCCTGATCACCACCAAACCCCATACCAGTGCTCAGATCACTGCCATACACCATACCAGTGTCCTGATCATGCCATACACTTTACCAGTATCCTGATCACCGCCATATCCCATACCAGATTCCTGATCACCAGCATACCCATACCAGATTCCTCATTACTGCCATAACCCATGCCAGCATTCTGATCACTGCTATGCCTCACACCAATGTCCTGTTTACCTTCATATTCCATACCAGAGTCCTGAGCACCACCATAGCAGCATTCTTATCACTGCCATGATCCATATCAGCATCCTGCTCACCTCCATATCCTATACCAGAGTCCTTCTCACCGCCATACCCCATACCAACATTTTGATCATCGCCATACTCCATACCAGCATCCTGATCACTGCCTAACCCCATACCAGTGTCCTGATCATTGCAATACCAGTGCCTTGATCACATTACATTACATTACATTACATTGAGTTTATATAGCGCCAAAGGGTTTGCTCAGCGCTGTACAATAGAGGGGGGGACAATACATGAAACATTACCGCAACTACAAACAGCACACGAGGGGTTATAGGGCCCTACTCTTTCGAGCTTACAGTCTAGGAGGGAGGGGGTAGTGGTACAGGAGGAAGTGGCTGTGGGGGATGGAGTGGTAGGAGGAATGAAGGAGAGCAGCAGTTAGGTGAGGGTGGGGTAGGCTTCCCTGAAGAGGTGGGTTTTCAGGGAGTGCCTGAAGGTGAGGAGGGAAGGTGACAGTCTGATGGATTGGGGTAGTGAGTTCCAGAGGATGGGGGAGGACCTGGAGAAGTCTTGCAGACGTGCGTGTGAGGAGGAGACCAGGGAGCAAGATAGAAGGAGGTCCTGTGAAGAGCGAAGGGTACGGGTAGGGTGGTACTTGGGAATCAGGTTGGTGAGGTAGTTAGGGGCAGTGTTGTGAATGGCTTTGTAGGTCAGAGTGAGTAGTTTGAATTTGATGCGTTGGGCGATAGGGAGCCAGTGGAGGGAGAGGCAGAGGGGGGTGGCAGAGGTGGAGCGAGTGGTGAGGTGGATGAGTCTAGCCGCTGAGTTGAGGATGGTCTGAAGCGGGGAGAGCCTGCACTGGGGTAGGCCGGTGAGGAGGGAGTTGCAGTAGTCAAGGCGTGAGATAATCAGGGAGTGCACAAGTAGTTTAGTGGTGTCTGGGGTAAGGAAGGAGCGTATTTTGGCGATATTGCGGAGGTGGAGTCTGCATGTGTTTGTGAGTGATTTGACATGAGGTTGGAAGGAAAGGTTAGAGTCCAGAATGACTCCAAGGACTTTGGCTTGCGGGGCGGGATTGATGGTGGTGATGTTAGTAGTGATGGATAGGATGGGGGGGGGCGCGGGCAGGAGGGAAAACGAGAAGCTCGGTTTTGGAGAGGTTGAGTTTGAGCAAATGGAGCGACATCCAGTCAGAGATGTTGTTTAGGAGGTGAATGATGCGGGCGGAGAAAGTGGAGGTGAGGTGAGGGGTGGAGAGGTAAATTTGAGTGTCATCAGCATAGAGATGGTAGTTGAAGCCGTGGGAGTGTATGAGTTTGCCAAGGGAGGAGGTGTAGATGGAGAAGAGAAGGGGTCCAAGGACAGAGCCCTGGGGGACCCCAACAGAGAGGGGGAGTGAGGGGGAGGTGGCACCATTGTAGGTGACACTGAAGTAGCGTCGGGATAGGTACGAGGAGAACCAGGAGAGAGCGGTGTCTCTGATGCCAAGGGAGAGTAGTTTATTAAGGAGGAGGGGGTGGTCAACTGTGTCGAAGGCCGCGGAGAGGTCCAGGAGGAGGAGGACAGAGTAGTCGCCTTTGGCTTTGGCGGTTAGTAGGTCGTTGGTGATTTTGAGGAGGGCGGTTTCGGTGGAGTGTAGGGGACGGAAGCCGGACTGTAGTGGATCAAGGAGGTTGTTGTCAGTTAGGTGGGCGCTTAGGCGGTTGTAGACTAAGCGCTCCAGGAGTTTGGAAGTGAGTGGCAGCAGGGAGATGGGTCTGAGGTTGTTTGGGTCAGAGGGGTCCAGGGAGGGCTTTTTGAGTATGGGGGTGATGTGCGCATGCTTTAGGGGGGAGGGGAATACGCCGGTAGAGAGGGAGAGATTGAAGATGTGGGTGAGGGAGCAGATGAGGGAAGAGGGGGGTGACTGGAGGAGTCGAGAGGGGATAGGGTCCAGGGGGCAGGTAGTGAGGCGGGCTTCTGAGAAGACCCTGGTGACTTCCTCAGTGGTAGTAAGGCTGAAGGAGTGCAGAGCTGGTGGGGTTACGGTAAGCGGGGTCTTGGGTGTGGAGGGGGGCAGTGCGGTTGCGAGGTCAGAGGAGGGAAGAGATGAGGGGGAGATAGGGGGGGGGAGGCTAGGTGGGGAGGTAGATTGCGAGTTGACTATGTCCTGACGGATTGCATCAATTTTGTTATGGAAATGAGTGGCAATTTCGTGGGCACTGTAATATTATTGTCCTGATCACCACCTTATCAGTACCTGTGTCAACAGAGCCAGTGCCCCCAATTGTTTCCACTGTCCTGGTTCTCCAGGGCCTCCAAAAATGTGATAGGAAATTAGAAGTGTAATTTATACCTCTAGAACACCTTAAACACTTCCTGTCCAGAGATGTACGGTATTGGCAATTCTGAAGCTGGTAAAAGTAATCTGAGCTACTAAAGAGCTGCTCAGATTACTTTTACAGGCAGGGAATTGCCCCCTCTCCACTTCTGCCTTTACTGGGCTCTCCTGAATGATCAGGTAGCCTGGCAAGGATGCAACCAGCGGCATATGGCTCTGGGCACACATTGATAGGAACTGCTGTTATTCCTCCCACTGTGTATGTCAGAAACTGTAAGCATTGAGGATTTTGTCACTTCCAGTTTCAGTTCTTTATTTTTCTGGCAGTTACTGGCCAGGGATTGGAGGCTAGAGAGTAGGTCTGAAGTCTAATAGACCCAAGAGGACCTGTCATGGCCCATGCTGTCAAATTAGAATGCTGTTCATCCCTTGTGATTGCAATAAAGTAAATTTAAAATACATTAAAGAGACAGTGTAAAAATGTTTTTTTTTAATGAAATTAATAATACAATGAAAAGAAAATTAAAGCACCCTTGTCCACCTGTGCTTGCAAACAAATGCAAATGCTGGTCCCACACATATGTAAATGACACCACACATGTGAGGATTCTCTGAGATCTTTTGTATCAATTTACATGGCATAACGTCATATTGTACATTTGACCAAATTGGGTATTATGTTGTGTTTTAACAATTTGCTTTTGAAAAACCACAATGCAAATAGCATATGGCAGGGCTCGAAATTTCCACTCACCTGCTCGCATTGGCGAGTGCAAATATGGTGGGGGTGAGTGTGTCCGGAGTGCAGCAGGTGACATTGACAGTCGAGGATGATCGGTGCAGTGGTGGGAAAATCTACAAGCACTGATCTCCCTGCCTGGATTTCAATGAAACAGCTGGAAACTGCAGGAGGGAGAGGAGGAAATGAGGCTTCCAGCTGCTTCACTGAAATCCATACAGGGAGATCAGTGTTTGTAGCTGTCCCCACCTCTGCACTGATCATCCCCGAATGTCAGTTGGATTTCTCTTTTTTTGCCCCCCTCCTCTGTGCCCAGCTCCTCCCCCGATCCTCCACACTAATAGGAGAGAGAGAGAGGCAGGATCTGCTCTATCTCCCCCTCTGCCTGCTTACACCCCGGTCCATGCAGCTTCTCAGAAGAGGATGTGTGGGAAATTATATACAGAGCAGCCAACAGCTCTGTAATGCTTCTGAGTCATGTGAGTCCTTCCTTCTTTCCTTCCTTCCTTCTTTCCTTCCTTCCTTCTTTCCTTCCTTCCTTCCTTCTATCCTTCCTTCCTTCCTTCCTTCCCTACTTCTTTCCTTTTTCTCTTTCTTTCCTTCCTTCCTTCCTTCCTTCCTTCCTCTCTCTCCTTTCTTCCCTTCCCTCCTTCCTCTCTCTCCTTTCTTCCCTTCCCTCCTTCCTCTCTCTCCTTTCTTCCCTTCCCTCCTTCCTCTCCTCTCCTCTCCTTTTTCCTTTTCCTTTCCTTTACCCTCCCTTCCTTTCTTCCTTCCCTTTCATTCCCTCCCTCCCTTCCTTCCTCTGTCCCCTTTCATTCCCTCCCTCCTTTCCTTCCTCTCCGCTCCTTCCTTCCTCCCTCCCTTTTCATTCCCTCCCTCCCTTCTTTCCTCCCTTCTTCCTCTCCCTTCCTTCCTTTCCTTCCCTTTTCCTCTTCCTTGTTCCTTTTCTTTCCTTTCCCCTCCTTCCTTCCCTTTCCTTCCCTTCCTTCCTCCCCTTTCATTCCTCCCCTTTCATTCCCTCCCTCCCTTCCTTCCTCTCCTTTCTTCCTCCCCTTTCATTCCCTTCCTCCCTTCCTTCTTCCCCTTTCATTCCCTTCCTCCCCTTTCATTCCCTCCCTCCATTCATTCCTCTCCTTCCTTCCTCCCATTTCATTCCTTCTTTCCTCCCCATTCATTACCACCCTTCCTTCCTTCCTTCCTCTCCTTTCATTCCATCCCTCCCTTCCTTCCTCTTCTTCCTTCCTCCCCTTTCATTCCCTCCCTCTATTCCTTCCTCTCCTTCCTACCTCCCCTTTCATTCCCTGCTTCCCTCCTTTCCTTCCTACCCTCTCTTCCTTCCCTCCTTCCCTCCCTTCCTCCTCTCCCTTCCTTAATTTCCTTTCCTCCCCTCCTTCCTTTCCTTCCCTCCCTCCTTCCCTTCCTCCCTTCCCTTCCTCCTCTTCCTTCCCTTTCTTCCTTTTGTTCCTTACATGATGTATCCAGTTTTGGGCACCAATTCACAAAAAGAACATTGCGGAACTGGAAGAAGGGCAACCAAACTGATAAGAGGCATGGAGGAGATCAGCTATGAGGAAAGATTAGAGGAACTGAATTTATTCGCTCTTGAGAAGAGGAGATTAAAGGGGATATCCCTAAAAGGAGATTAAAGGGGATCAACATGTATAAATATATCAGTGGTTCATATAGTGAACTTGGTGTAGAGTTATTCACCCTGAGGTCATCACAGAGGACAAAGGACTCTTTACATCTGGAGGAAAAGAAATTTAATCTCCAAACACGGAAAGGTTTCTTCACAGTGAGAGCTGTGAAAATGTGGAATAGATTCCCTCAAGAGTTGGTTCTGCCCAGCTCAGTAGATTGCTTTAAAAAAAAAAACTGGATTCTTTCTTAGATGCACAGAATATAACTGATCCAGGGAATATCCTATTGCCTCTCAGGGGATCAGGAAGGTATTTTTTTCCCTGCAGGAGCAAATTGGATCATGCTTTGCTGGTTTTTTTTTTGCCTTCCTCTGGATAGACTGTGGGTATAGGAGTATGACTTTTCTTTTTTTTTTTAATGGTTGAAATGGATGGACTTTTGTCTTTTTTCAGCCAGACTAACTATGTAACTATGTTCCCCCTTTACCTTCCTCCCTTTCCTTCCACCCCTTTCTTTATTCCTCTCCTTCCTCCATTCCTTCCTTAATTTTTTTCCCTTTCTCCCTTCCTTCCTTCCTTCCTTCCTTCCTTCCTTCCCTCCCTCCCTCCCTTCCTTCCTTCCCTCCCTCCCTTCCTTCCTTCCTTCCTTCCTTCCTTCCTTCCTTCCCTCCCTCCCTCCCTCCCTCCCTCCCTCCCTTCCTCCCTTCCTTCCTTCCTTCCTTCCTTCCTTCCCTCCCTCCCTTCCTCCCTCCCTTCCTTCCCTCCCTTCCTTCCTTCCTTCCTTCCTTCCTTCCTCCCCTTCCTTCCTTCCTCCCCTTCCTTCCTTCCCTCCCTTCCTTCCTTCCCTCTATCCCTTCCTTCCTTCCTTCCTTCCTTCCTTCCTTCCTTCCTTCCCTGCCACATGGCATAAAGTTATGCAACACCTATCATTTTATTCTCTAGGGCCTCTGCTTAAAAATATACAGTTAGGTCCACATATATTTGGACACAGGCACAATTTTTGATTTTTTCAGATATTTACCAAAACATATTCAAGCTATAGTTATATAATGGATATGAGCTGAAAGTGCACACTCTGAGGTGTTATTTGAGGGTATGTACATCCAAATTGGAGGAAAGGTTTAGGAATTATAGCTCTTAAGAGTAGCCACCCTCCTTTTTCAAGGTACCAAAAGTAATTGGACAATTGAATATAATCATAAATAAAATGTTAATTTGTAATATTTTGTTGAGAATCCTTTTACTGGCAATGACTGCCTGCAGTCTGGAACCCATGGACATGACCAAAGACTGGGTTTCCTCCTTTCTGATGCTTTGCCAGGCTCTAACTGCAGCTGTCTTCAGTTGTTCTTTGTGGGTCTTTCTGCCTTTAGTTTTGCCTTCAGCAAGTGAAATGCATGCTCAATTGGGTTGAGATCAGGTGATTGATTCGCCCATTTGAAATATTCCACTTTCTTTCCTTCAAAAGCTCCTTGGTTGCTTTTGCAGTGTGTTTTGGATCATTGTCCGTCTGTACTGTGAAGCGCCGTCCAATCAAAATTGGTGCATTTGGCTGAATCTGGGCTGGCCGTATATCTGTAAACAGTGCAGAATTCATCCGGCTGCTTGTCTTCTGTCACATCATCAATAAACACCAATGACCCAGTGCCACTGGAAGCCATGCATGCCCATGCCATCACACAGCCTCCACCATGTTTTACAGATGATTTTATGTGCTTTGGATCATGAGCTGTTCCAAGCCTTCTCCACACTTTTTTCTTCCTGTCATTCTGGTACAGATTCATCTTCGTTTCATCCAGCCAAAGAATGCTTTTCCAGAACTGGTCTGTCTTTTTTTAGATTTTTTTGGCAAAGTCTAATCTGGCTTTTCTATTCTTCAGGCTTATGAATGGTCTGTACCTTGTGGTGAACCCGCTGTATTTGCTCTCGTGAAGTTTTATCTTGATTGTAGACTTTGACAATGATATGCCTCCTGGAGAGTGTCTTTCACTTCTTTAGATGTTGTGAATGGGTTTTTCTTTACCATAGAGAGGATCCTGTGATCATCCACCACTGTTGTCTTCCATGGACGTCCATACCTTTTTATGTTGCTCTGCATGATGTGGGTTCACAGCAATAGATTCCAAATGCAAAAAAACTCCAGACCTTTTACCTGCTTAATTGATGAAGAAATAACAAAGGAGTAGCCCACACCTGGTCATGAAACAGCTTTTGAGTAAATTGTCCAATTACTTTTGGTCCCTTGAAAAAGGGGGGTGGCTACTCTTAAGAGCTGTAATTCCTAAACCCTTCCTCCAATTTGGATGTGCATACCCTCAAATTGCACCTGAGAGTGTGCACTTTCACCCCATATCTATTATATAACTATAGCTTGAATATGTTTTGGTAAATACCTGAAAAAACTAAAATTGTACCTGTGTCCAAATATATATGGACCTAACTGTATATATACAATATTTGGAGATTCCAAGTAGTTTTTTAGCATTAAATGAAGATTTATACATGTAGGTGATGAATGTCAGAATTGGCCCAGACTGGAAGTGGTTAGAGTGCTTCTTGGATGTCAGACCCCTCTGTATAGCTAGGCTGTGAAAAAGTCTCACATACTGTATGTATTATCCCCTCACTCAGGAGGAGTAGCAGAATGTATTTTGAGGTGCAATTCTAAGTATGCCCATGCTATGTGTAAGAAATATCTTATTAACTCCTTTCCACCGACAGTACGTATATATGTGGCACCCCTGGAGTGGGCTTTTTTTTCCATGGGGCCGCATCTATGTGTATCTGTCTTTGTGCTGGGTGCATGCCGCACAATGCACTCTCAGCACAGAGACCGGGGTCTCACTGGGAGCCCTGGATCCCGTACTAACGATAGGGAATTCTGGGTCACTTGATTGCTATGATAGCCTCTGATTGGCTGTCACAGTGATCAGTCACTGTGAAGTCTCCCCTGTATTTTGATCTAGGTTAGTGTTAGGGTCAAAGGTCAAGGTCAGTATATTTTGGACATTATTAAGAAAAAAAATTTTTTTTTAAAAATTAGTTAGTTAATGCCAGTGTCAGTGTGTTTTAAATAGGATTAAAAAAACAAAACAAAATGTGGACTATTGTTTCTGGTCTGTACTATGTGTACATATGGGTGTTCTTTGGTGGTAGGTTAGGGTAGTAGCAAGAAATTTACAACTACATTTTAAAAAAATGATTTTTTTTTTACTATTTTGGTCCAGTTTTTCTTTGATAATAATAATTTTAAAAAATCGGGAAATATCCATTACCATTTACCACCAAATGAAGGCACAATTTGTCCTGAAAAAAAAGTTTAATCCCCTGGATACACAAAGTAGTTGTGATTGTATGTACAGTTTTACTAACATATGTCAAAGTTGCAAAATTGTACTTAGGAATTAACATGTGTTTTACCCTTATGTAAGAAGGGGTTAAATTGAGAGCTTTTGTGAAAAAAGAAAAAAAAGTTTTTCATTTTCTTTCTGCTCTTCCAAAACTATGTGGCAAAAAATGAAGTCTTCAACAGACTCCTCATGCCTCTTAAAAATACTTTGGAGTGTTTACTCTGTAAAATTGGGTAATTTTGTGGGAGATTTCACTCTCCTGGTGCTCCAGGGCCTCTCAAATTGTGATAGGTAGTCAGGAAATTAGATGCATAATTGACTTCCCTGGAACTCCTGAAGGTGCTCCTTGGATTTTGGACCCTTCTATTCATCTAGGCTGTGAAAAAGTCTCACACATGTGGTATTTCCATACTCAGGAAGCATAGCAGGATGTGTTTTGGGATGCAATTGCAAGTATGCCTATGCTGTATTTGAGAAATAGCTTGTTAAATTAACAACTTTGTGAAATAAATCACATTAGATTTAATGTATTCATTTTCCAAAAAAGTGACAAATATTAACAACATTGAAAAATTCACCATGCCTCTTACTAAATATCTTGGAGTGTCTTCTTTACAAAAAGGGGTTATTTGGGGGGTGTTTGTACTGTCCTGGCATTTTAGGGTCTCAGGAAATGAGATAGGCAGCTAGTACAGCAGTACTGATACATTTGGTAAATATATACAGTATGTCATAGTTTGTAGACTCTATAACTTTCACACAGACTAAATAATATACACTGTTTTGGGTTATCTTTATTAACCACTTCCTGACCGGCCGTTGCATATAAACGGCCGTACGGTGGCACTGCAGGGTCGGGTGGCCGTCTATAAACGGCCTCCCCGCACCCTGCTTGTGCGCGCTCCCAGGGAGCGCGCAGCACTGCGATCCGGTGCCCGCTGTGTCCTCCGGACACAGTGAAACACCGATCGTCGGACGGGACCTCTGTATGAGGTCCCGATCATGTGATCACTGATTGGCCAATCAGTGATCACATGCAAAGTAGTAAGCAAGATGTCACTTGTGACATCAATGCTTACTACGTGTGAAATCTATGAATGATCACAGAGGTCACATGGTACAAGCCTATTCACAACAGGCTTGTACCATGTGACAAGCTGTGACCAATCACAGCTCAGTCAGTACTTCTCAATGAGTGCATGAATGCAGACAGAGAGAAAGAGAAATGATTGATTTTACATCCTATATGGGTGTAAAAGCAATGTGTAAAAAAAAAAAAAAATCTTCATCACCCCCCACAAGTAGTACAGTGTCACCATGGTGACACTGTACTGCTAGGGTGATAGTATGTAAAAAAAAAAATAAAAAATAATAATATAAAAAAATAAAATAAAAATGTAAAAAAAATGTTTAAAAATTATAATTTTTGTTATAAACTAATTTGGATTTTTTTTTTTACTAAAAAGATAACGGAATAAATTTTGGCAAAGATTTATGATGAAATATTATTTATTTGCAAAATTTTATAAAAAAAAACACTTTTTTTTTTAAATTTTTGGACTTTTTCATTTACATAGCAAAAAAAATAAAAATCCCAGCGGTGAATAAATACCACCAAAATAAAGCTTTATCTGTTTCAAAAAAATGGTAAAAAATTCATTTGGGTACAGCGTTGCATGACCGCGTAATTGTCATTCAAAGCGTGATAGTGCTGAAAGCTGAAAATTGCCTTGGTCAGGAAGGGGGTAAAAGTGGCCGGTCTTGAAGTGGTTAAAAATTTAGCAGAATACATTTGACCTAATTTTATGAAGAAAGATTATTTATTTGCAAAATAAAACAAAAAACTAATTTTATTATTTTTTCATTCATAAAGCAAAACATAAAAACATAAAAAACCCAGTGGTGATTAAATACTCTCTAATAATAATAAAACATTCATTTTGGTACAGTGTTGCATGCCTAAGTAATTGTCACTCAAAATGTGACAGCGCTGAAAGCTGAAAATTGGCCTGGACTGGAAGGGGGTAAAAGTGTCCATAATTGCGGTGGATAATGTAAAATTTCAAATGGTAATTGCGCAGTCGTGCAATGCTGTATCCAAACAAAATGTATGTCTTTTTTTCTCACACAAATACAGATTTATTTTGGTGGTATTTGATCAAGAATGTTTTTTTTATTTTTTTGTGATATAAATGAAAAAAGACCAAGTATTTTGAAAAAAAGCAATATTTTTTACTTTCTATTATTAAAAAAATATATA
This sequence comes from Staurois parvus, assembly GCF_062004578.1. Taxonomy (NCBI): domain Eukaryota; kingdom Metazoa; phylum Chordata; class Amphibia; order Anura; family Ranidae; genus Staurois; species Staurois parvus. The sequence continues at coordinate 1,062,937 of NW_028317944.1, forward strand.
GTAAACTCAAAGTCAGTCATTAATTGAAGCCAAAATGTATTCTGCTACATGTCTTCAGTAAAAAAATCCAAATACATGTATACTAATTGTTTTGAGTGAAAGTTCTAGCATCTACAAACTATGGTATATATTGGAATTTACACAGCTTTTATTTTCTGACTGCCTTTCACATTTCCTGAGGTGCCAGGGCAGTACAACACCCCCCCCCCCACACCCAACTAACCCTTTTTTGGAAAGTAGACACCACAAGGAATTTGCTGAGAGGTATGTTGAATCCATGAAATATTTTATTTTTTGCCACAAATTTTTGAAAAATTACTTTTTTTTTTTTACACAAAGTTGTCAATTAAATTATATATTGCTTACGTATGCCATGGGTATATGTGGAATAGCACAACAAAACACATTCTGCTACTTCTCCCGAGCATGGGGATAGCACATGTGAGAGACTTTTTGGCAGCTTAGCCACATACACGCCCCCAAAATCCAATGACCACCTCCAGGCTTTCAAAGGGCATATTTTCTCATATCACTTCCTCAGTACCTATCACAGTTTTGGAGGACCTAAAATGCCAGGATAGTACAAACACCCCCCCCCCCCCAAATGATCCTTTCTTGGAAAGTAGACACCCCCAGGAATTCGATAAGAGACATGGTGAGCATTTTGCAGATCTCATTTTTGTCACAGGGTTTTGAAAAAAAGAATAAAAGAAAAGAAAAAATACAATTTTGTTTTCTTTCTTCGTTTTCCAACAACTTGTGGCAACAAGTGAGATCTGCAAAATACACACTATGCCTTTTAGCAAATACCTTGGAATGTCTGCTTTCCAAAAAGGGTCATTTTTTTTCATTCAGGGCCAACATTAGAAGCTTATGCCAGACATCACCCAATTTTCTAACCACTTGAAGACCAATACTTTTGACACTTTTTGTTTACTTGAAAAAAACTGTTTTTTTGCTAGAAAATTACTTTGAACCCCAAAACAGTATCTATTTTTTTTTTAACTCAGAGGCCCTACATAATAAAACGACGGGTGTTGAAATTTTTTATGTCACACAGTATTTGTGCAGTGATTTTTCAAACGCACATTTTTTTGGAAAAATAAAAATTTTAGAATTTTTTTTTTTTTGTATTTCAATGGTTTTTATTAATTTTAAACAGTATAAAACAGAGGCAACAAAACACACCCACGCAGGGGCTATCAATTGCACTGATAAAAGGCATAATAGAGCAGACAACGCTCTAATTCCAATAAGGTAAAACGTATGCCCACGTAGGGGCTATCAATGGCACATAGGTCACAATAACATCAGTGAAACTCTGACAAAATTTTTAGAATTTTAATGCACAAAAATACAATATATTGCCCAATTGTTTGATATATTTTATAACAGATGATGTTACAATGAGTAAATGGATACCAAACATGACATGCTTTAAAATTGTGCACACCCATGCCACGGCGACAAATGTTTAATATCCTTAGGTGATGCTTTAAAAGCCTTTAAAGGTCCCCACTTTAGACATACACAAGAAGTCTAGTGCTAAAATTACTGAACTCAATCTAAAATTTGTGGTGATACCTCACATGCATGGTGCAATCTCTTTTTACATACCGCCATGGGACTGCCTCTTGCTCTTTGCATTTTAATTATTTATTTTGCTTTTTTATAAATAATTTTTACGCTGTCCCTTTCATTTGTTTTCAATCACTTTTATTGTTATCACAGGGAATATATATGTAATGTGACAGGTACTCTTTCCTGAGAAACATGGGATCTATTAGACTCTAGATCTCTCCTCTGCCCTTAAAGCATATGATCACACCGAGCCTACCGTCAGCTAAAAAAAAAATGATGATGCCTACAACTACAGGCATCATTCCAGTGTAACCACTCCAGCGACGTACCACTACATTGCTGGTCCATGTTGGGCATATACAAGGGTGTATTTACCACAAGGCAAACAAGGCACTTGCCTTGGGCGGCATTTTTCAGGGGGCAGCACCTTCCCCCAGAAGAAGGGATGGAAGAAGGGACACACACGCCATGGAAACCAGGTGGGATCCGAGAGAGGCTGCAGGGTTGCTTGATGGTGTCTGACTCTCATTCCTGGGGACGTCTGGAGCTGTAGAGATGGGTGTCTTTCTTTCTCTCGCTGGGGGGCATAATGGAAGACTCTCACAGGTGGGGGGCAGGGGTGTTGTTTGTCAATGTGAGGCTCTCTCTGCGGAGGGGGAGGTGTTGATCGGTGTCCGCAGGGGCAGACGATTTTTGTGTTGCCTAGGGCAGCCAAAAACCTAAATACACCACTGGGCATATATGTAACAGCAGAGAACATTGGCATATGATGAATCAGGTCTGTGGACTAATATGACCACAATTAATTTTTTTTGTAATGCCCATGTTAAGAGTTAGGCCCAAAAAACTTTTATATTCAGAAACTGTGATAGGTTTCCATGTGATGCTATGTCTGGCAAGAGCTGAACATGGGTGGGCGGTGATGTATTTTTGTGCGTATAAATTGCTTTGGCCCAATTTATTCAAATCTTCCATAAAAAAACAGCGGAGGGGCTAAATGCTAGTGCTGGCAGCAAACGGGGCCGATTTTGCTAACACTGTTTTTAGAGACACTATGCAAATGAGACCTTAGTATAGTTCTGTTCATGATCAATATCTTGATCCGTACAAACACTAAACTAGTAATGGCTGTGATCAGCGACCTATAGAGTGAGTGCGATAATCTGCGGCAGGGGCGGACTGACAACTCATGGGGCCCCCGGGCAATAGGGGATTATGGGGCCCCTGTGTCCTTGCCCAAACTCAAAAAAGCCTATGAAAAAGGTACCAGGGGCATCTCATGGGGCCCCCTACTGACCCTGGGCCCTCGGGCAGTGCCCGAGTTTCCAAATGGTCAGTCCGCCCCTGGTCTGCAGGCAATCTAATGCTAGGTGACCCTGGCTGGGAGGGGTGTTAACTGACCCTGACGCTATCTGATGTCACTAGTGGTAGTAATACAGTGATCAGGGAAAAATTCTATATACTGGCGCTGTACTAATGGCACTGGCTGGGTGACGGGTGATCAAAGGGTTAATCAAAGAATTAAATGTGCTCTTTAATGTGTGTGTAAAATGTAGTGCTTATACTCAGTGCCATGTTCGTTCTTCTCTCCCTGGACAGCAAAGGGGGCGGGGGGCACGCACACCCAGAAATAGAAAGTGACTTAAGATTACATTGCTTCACCCAGAGCCACCTCCCTCCCCGCACATTGTTGGCAGATGGGTGGCAAGTAGTTAAAAAAAAATACATTTCTCTCAATTTTTTTTATACATTTTACATTTTTTAAACATTATTTTTCTTTTTTTTTTACTATTTAAAAATACTTTAATCAGAGTAGTGCAATGTTACCATAGTATTTTTTTTTTTACACTTTGCATTGCATGGGCAATGAAGATCATTGCTCTGCAATGCAAAGTTTGCTATGAACTGTCATGAATATGTGAAGTTAATGACAGTTCAATATAATAGTGATCTGTGATTGATACCAACTGGCTACAGGGTGCTGTGATTGGCCCCATGTGTCATGTGAGAGCTGTGGACCAATCACAGCTCTCCAGGAACAGAAGCAAAGCTTTTATGAATCAGATTGATTGATCGCATAGCGATCACATGATCACCGGGTCCGGATTACCAGGATTCTCATCCCACTGTGACCAGTGGATACAGCAGTCGTGGGGGGATAGGGTTGCGTGCACACTCAGGCATCAGTGGCCCCCTGTGTTGCCAAAAGACCAGCAACGTACAGGTACCTTGCTGGTCCTGTAGCTGCCGCCCATCTACAGTACATTGCGGGGTGGTGGCCTGAAAGTGGTCAATAGCTTTTTAAACTGGCAAAAGGACTCTCAGCAGGTGGTTAGAGCCGCTGCTACAACCAGCTTCTGAAGAACATTGTACAGCAACACTGAAAATGCGCAGGATCACTCAAGGCAGCTGTAGACCCCCCTAGTGTGTGACTATACCAATTCTAACAAAGCAAAAGTGGCAACCATTTATATCAACTAATAAAATCTATCTCTCAACCCCCCACCTCAACCCCTTGGTCTCCACCCGAATCACACACCTACTGAGCGACATATCAGACTGGATGTCGCTCCACTTCCTTAAACTGAACCTCTCCAAAAACCGAGTTTCTTGTCTTCCCCCCAACCCAGACCCCACCCCCATTGACTTCTCCGTCACATCCAACAACGCCAACATCAAACCCACCCCGCAGGTCAGAGTACTTGGTGTCATTCTGGACTCCAACCTATCCTTCCAGCCCCAAGTCCAATCTTTAACAAACTCGTGCAGACTCCACCTCCGCAACATCGCCAAAATCCGCACGTTACTAACCCCAGAAACCACTAAACAGCTCATCCACTCCCTCATCATATCACGACTCGACTACTGCAACTCCCTCCTCACTGGCCTGCCTCGCCGCTGGCTATCCCCGCTTCAGTCCATCCTGAATACGGCTGCCAGACTCATTCACCTTTCCAATCGCTCCATCTCCGCCACCCCCCTCTGCCAATCCCTCCACTGGCTTTTGATTGCGCAACGGATCAAATTCAAAATCCTACCACTGATGTACAAAGCTGTCCACCATACTGCCCCGAACTACATCACTGACCTAATATCCAAGTACCGCCCAGCACGCACACTCCGCTCCTCACAAGACCTCCTTCTCTCTAGTTCCCTGGTCTCCTCCTCTCATGCCCGCCTCCAGAACTTCTCCAGGGTGTCACCCATCCTCTGGAACTCCCTGCCCCAACCCATCAGATTATCACCTACTCTCCTCTCCTTTAGGCGCACCCTGAAAACCCATCTCTTCAGGGAAGCCTACCCCACCCCCTGCTAACTTGCCGACCTCCTCCACTCTTCCTACCACTCCATCCCCCACAGCTATCTCCTCCTGTGCCACCATCCCCTCTCTCCTAGATTGTAAGCTTGAAAGAGCAGGGCCCTCGATCCCCTCATGTTTTGCATTGTATTGGTATTGTTCTGCAACATGTTCTGTCCCCCTTTGTAATGTACAGCGCTGAGCGAACTATTGGCGCTTTATAAATACTGTATAATAATAATAATAATTGGCAAAAGAAAAGGCGCACTTGGGCTAGGCAATGCAAATATAAGCATTCCTCTGTACACTTACCAACTTCTTGGTACAAAATACCTAGTTAAACAATATTTTAAGTTTACAGCAGAGGTTTTTATTGCAGAAAATGTATTTACGTGCTTTTGCATTCGTATGCAACAAAGCCCAAATGTTGAAACAGTTTGATTCAGCTTTATGCATTGACTAACTGGAGAGTGTGCTGGAGAACATTTTGTATTGCTCCTGGAATGGGTGAGGGTACATAATAGATGATCAGTAGATGAGAAGCAATATATTGAAGGGAATTAAACAGGGACTACAGAACAGGAGAAGTTTGTGATTTTGCAAACATTTTTTGCATTGCGACTACACATTCAGTGAATTGGATTTACTTAAAATAATCAATTGCAATTCAGTATGCTGTATTGTAGAGACAAACAACACATATTTAGATTGGTGCTTGCTGTAAGCAATGTTTTTGAAAAACAGCATGAAGCAAACAATATATCTGTGTGAGATTAAACAGGTAGCTTTGGTACCATAATTTTTGCAGTATAAGCTAATATACACTATATTGCCAAATGTATTGGGACACCTGCTTTTACACGCACATGGACTTTAATGGCATCCTAGTCTTAGTCCGTAGGGTTCAATATTGAGTTGGTCCACCCTTTGCAGCTATAACAGCTTCAACTCTTCTGGGAAGGCTGTCCACAAGGTTTAGGAGGGTGTCTATGGGAATGTTTGACCATTCTTCCAGAAGCACATTTGTGAGGTCAGGCACTGATGTCGGACGAGAAGGCCTGGCTTGCAGTCTCCGCTCCAATTCATCCCAAAGGTGTTCTATCAGGTTGAGGTCAGAACTCTGTGCAGGCCAGTCAATCTCCTCCACCCCAAACTCGCTCATCCATGTCTTTATGGAGCTTGCTTTGTGCACTGGGGGGCAGTCATGTTGAAACAAGAAGATGCCATCCCCAAACTGTTCCCAAAAAGTTGGGAGCATGAAATTGTCCAAAATGTCTTGGTATGCTGATGACTTAAGAGTTCCCTTCACTGGAACTAAGGTGTTAATCCCAAATCCTGAAAAACAACTCCACACCATAATCCCCCCTTAATCAAATTTTACACTTGGCAGAATGCAGTCAGGCAAGTACTGTTCTCCTGGTAACTGCCAAACCCAGGCACATCCCTCAGATTGCCAAACAGAGAAGCGTGATTCATCACTCCAGAGAACACATCTCCACTGCTCTAGAGTCCAGTGGCGCAGTGCTTTACACCACTGCATCTGACACTTTGCATTGCACTTGATGATGTAAGGAAGCAGCTGCTCGGCCATGGAAACCCATTCCATGAAACTCTATACACACTGTTGTACTAATCTTAAAGCTACAAGAGGTTAGGAGGTCTTTAGCTATTGACTCCACAAACAGTTGGCGACTTCTGCGCACTGTGCACTTCAACATGCACTGACCCACCCTCTCACTTTATGTGGCCTACTACTTCATGGCTGAGATGCTGTTGCTTCCACTTTGTTATAATATCACTGTCAGTTGTCTGTGGAATATTTAGTAGCAAGGAAATTTCACGGATGGACTTATTGCACAGGTGGCAACCTAACACGGTACCACGCTTGAATTCACTGAGCTCCTGAGAGTGACCCATTCTGTCACAAATGTTTGCAGAAGCAGTCTGCATGCCTAGGTGTTTGATTTTATACACCTGTGGCCATGGAGGTGATTGGAACCTGTATCCAATTATTTGGAGGGATGTCCCAATACTTTTGGCAATATAGTGTATGTTCATAAAGTACCTCCCGAAGTCCTTTAAAATCTTACACAACAGGTCAGTACCATATAAGTAAATAGCCAATTAAAAAGACCAGAGAGATACACAAAAAAAAAAACAAAAGAGAGGGTAATCCTCTTTTATATTGAAACCAAGACTCACTGAATCACCATATAAAGTATTCTCTATTAACAAATGACACTGCTGTCAGACTCAATCCAGGTGCCACTGCTCACAAGGAAACACTGAAACTACCACATATTGGCATCCAAAAAACATTGCCACATCCACTGGTTTAACTATCCAAAATTTCCCCCAGAGGTAGCAAACTGTCATAATCAGAAATTGTATTGCCTAACTGGGTCACATCCAAAACAAGGGGAAAATAAAGGGGAGCACCAAGAGATAATGAATAATGGAGGTTAGTTGAAAATATGAACAAAAATAGTAAGTCAAAAGTCCAGACCAAATATGTATCCTGGGTCTATGTTAACATATTTGATATCACTGTGCACCAGTTCTTGAATAGTCCACACCACCAGGTGCATGAACTTACCTGTCAAGCGAACAGAGGTAATGGCTAACTTGCATATAAAAGGCAGTGTTTTCTGTGGGATGTGCACACTTTAAGGTTGTCTTATGTCCTATATGGAGATGTAGAAAAGCATATTTGGCTGATGCTTTCCTCTTCTCTGCTTACAACTACTGTGCTTGCCTGTGCTCTTTCATACTCGCTACACTCCACTTCTGCCTTAGTGTCCATTCTGTTATTATTATTATTATACAGGATTTATGGCGCCAACAGTTTTCTCAGCACTTTACAATATAACGGGATACAATACAGCAACAATACAGTTCAATACAAGAGGGATAGGAGGGCCCTACTCCTTGGAGCTTACAATCTAGGAGATTGTTATGATTTAATTTTTGCTCATACAGGAACCTGCATGGGGGACTTGCTGTCAGCAGACATATCCCAAGTTTATGTATACACCTGGTGGTGTGAACTAGTCAAGAACTGGTGTATAGTGATAATGTGTTAACAAGGGGCGGACTGACCATTTGGAAACTCTGGCACTGCCCGAGGTCAGTAGGGGGCCCCATGAGATGCCTCTGGTACCTTTTTCATAGGCTTTTTGAGTTTGGGCAAGGACACAGGGGCCCCATGATCCCCTATTGCCCGGGGGCCCCATGATTTGTCAGTCCACCCCTGGTGTTAACATAGACGCAGAACACATATTTGGAGTGGACTTGACTTACTATTTTTGTTCATTTCATTCATAGTATAATTAGAAGTAACTAGCAAGAATTGAAAAAGAACTGTTCTTGCCAGAGGAACCTTTTCTTATTCCATGAGGAGGTGATCTTTAATTTGTATAGGCCTGTGGACATAGTGTACCTAGACTTCGCTAACGTATTTGATACAGTGCTTCACAAATGATTACTTTACAAATGAAGGTCTTTCAGCATTGATGACATTGTATGTACATGGATAAAAAACTGGTCACAAGAGTGGGTCATGAGGATGGTGGTTAATGGCATAACGTCTGAATGGTCTGGAGTTGAGCATGGTGCCCCAAGGTTCTGTCTTTATTTATACAAACTTTTCAAATAAACAGTTTGTAAACAAAAAGTATACATTACAACAGATAGGTCATTACATAAGAATATGCAATGTAGTATCAAGAAGCATAACAAAATATCTTTGTACAAAGAGATATATTGTACATTTTGTACAACAAAAACCCTGAAATCAGTTTAAGTCACTAATACAGTGTATAATGTAATACTGTTGCAATGAAACACTGATATACTGTTGACTTATTAAAAAATAAAAGCTAAATTAAAAAAAAGAACCAAACAAGGAAAATACAAAATCAAATAAATTGAGGTCTTAATCACTGAGTGTTGTTCTGATAGATAGCCTTGGGTCCCATTTTTCATTAAAGATATGCATAGTTTCAGAGGTCATATGGAAAATTCTCTCAGACAACATAACACAATCAACTCTATCCATGATATGCGAGAAGGGAATTAAAGGGCTTTTCCAATTGAAGGCTATGGACCACTGTGTGGCGACACAGATAGTGTGGATCAGTTGTATTACAATGTGGAGCAAGCCAGGAACTGGTGCAAATATTATTATTATATTATTATTATACAGTATATAGCGCCAACAGTTTGCTCAGCGCTGTACATTACAGTGGGAGACAGTGCAGAAGACAGTACAGTAACAATACAATTCGATACACGAGGGGTTCAAGGGCCCTGCTCCTTGGAGCTTGCAATCTAGGAGGGAGGGGATAATGGTACAGGAGGAAATAGCCGTGGGGGATGGAGTGGTGGGAAGAGTGGAAGAGATCGGCAACTAGCTGAGGGCGGGGTAGGCTTCCCTGAAGAGATGGGTTTTCAGGGTGCGCCTAAAGGAGAGGAGGGTAGGTGATAGTCTGATGGATTGAGGTAGTGAGTTCCAGAGGATGGGGGAAGCCCTGGAGAAGTCCTGAAGACGGGCATGGGAGGAGGAGACCAGGGAGCTAGAGAGTAGGAGGTCTTGTGAGGAGCGGAGAGTACGTTTTGGGTGGTATTTGGATATCAGGTCAGTGAGGTAGTTTGGGGCAGTGTTATGAACAGCTTTGAACATTAATGTTAGCATTTTGAAATGTATCCGTTGGGCAATCGGAAGCCAGTGGAGGGATTGGCAGAGGGGGGTGGCGGATACGGAGCGGTTGGTAAGGTGGATGAGTCTGGCCGCAGTATTCAGGATAGACTGAAGCGGGGATAGTCTGTGGTAAGGCAGGCCGGTGAGGAGGGAGTTACAGTAGTCGAGTCATGATATGATAAGGGAGTGAATGAGTTGCTTAGTAGTTTCCGGGGTTAGGAACGGATGTATTTTGGAGAAGTTGCGGAGGTGGAGTCTACATGAGGTTATCAGTAATTGGACCTGGGGCTGGAAAGACAGGTTGGAGTCTAGGATGACACCTAGTATTCTGGCTTGCGGGGTGGGGTTGATGGTGGCATTGTTGGACGTGATGGAGAAATCAAGGGGGGGGGCGCGGGCTGGGGGGAAAACTAGGAGCTCGGTTTTGGAAAGGTTTCATTTGAGGAAGTGGAGTGACATCCAATGCAAAATGTCGCTCAGTAGGCTAGTGATTCGGGCGGAGACTGAAGGGGTGAGGCGAGGGGTAGAGAGATAGATTTGCGTGTCATTGGCATAGAGATGGTAGTTGAAGCCGTGAGAGTGTATCAGTTGGCCAAGGGAGGAGGTGTAGATGGAGAAGAGAAGGGGTCCGAGGACAGAACCTTGAGGGACCACAACAGAGAGGGGGAGTGAGGGGGAGGTGGTAGCATTATAGGTAACACTGAAGGAGCACTATGATAGATAGGAAGAGAGCCAAGAGAGAGCAGAGTCTCTGAGGCCAAGAGAGTATAGTTTTTTGAGGAGGAGGGGGTGGTCAACCGTGTCGAAAGCTGCGGTGTTAGGGACCAACCGGTAGTATCCTCTAGCGTCCCACAGACCGGGATTCCCCAGGGCATGGAATCTAAGCTCCGACCTGCTTGTTCACCAGAGCCCCTGATGGTGGGGATGGACTTGGAGCAGGCCGAAACCAGGTTGCGGCCCCTGGGTGCAACCAGCCGTGGTAGAGACACTTGCCTGTGGTACGTAGCAGGTGAGAGCCTGATGTGAGGAGGTAGAGTGAGCGAAGTCAGACAGGCCGGGTCGGTAAAAGTGGAGGCAGAACGGTACAAGCGGAAGGGCAGAAGGATAAACGGGTCACAGGCCAGGTTCAGCAACAGGAGGTCAACGTACAGGATGAGGCAGGAGAATGGTCAGACAAGCAAGGGATCAGAGCAGGAGACAGTCAACCGATCAAGGTCAGGCAGGGTCAGCAACAAGGTAATCTCTCAGAACACAGGATAACAGGGAAAAGACCATACGGCAATTTGAGCATAGCCAGAGCCTGTTTAAATAGGGCGCCCTGCACTCTCATTGGTGCCAGGCGTGCGTCCGCGGTCGCGAGTGCTCATGCGTGACTGCCGTTGCTGTCGCGGGCACCCAGGTCCTAGTGCCTGCACGCTAGTGTGCCCCAGCATACCGCGCATGCGCAGACTCGCGCGCCGCGGTAAAGCCTGGGGTCCCTGCCACGCGGAGAGGTCGAGGAGTAGGAGCACTGAATAATGGCTATTAGCTTTGGCGGTTAGCAGGTCGTTGAGTTTGAGTAGGGCAGTTTCAGTGGAGTGTAGGGAACGGAAGCCAGACTGTAGGGGATTAAGGAGGTTGTTGTCGGTGAGGTGGGAACTCAGGCGATTATAGACTAAGCGCTCAAGGAGTTTGGATGTAAATGGCCGCAGGGAGATGGGTCTAAGGTTGTTCAGGTTGGTGGGATCCAGGGAGGGTTTTTTAAGTATGGGAGTGATGTGCGCGTGCTTCAGAGGGGAGGGGAAAGCACCAGTAGAGAGGGAGAGATTAAAGATGTGAGTGAGGGACCGTAGGATGGAGTAGGAGGGTGATTGTAGGAGCTGTGAGAGGACAGGGTCAAGGGGGCAGGTGGTGAGGCAGGCTTCAGAGAAGACCTTAGTGACCTCTTCAGTGGTAGCTAGGTCGAAGGAGTGGAGTGTTGAGGGGGTTTTAGTATGAGGAGTGTTAGGTGGGGTGGAGGTCTGGACAGTGGCGAGGTCGAAGGAGAGGGGTGTTGAGGGGGTTTTCGTGTGAGGGATGCTAGGTGGGGTGGAATTCTGAGCAGTGGTGATGTCCCTACGAATTGCATCGATCTTGTTTTTGAAGTGAGTGGCGATCTCGTGGGCGGTGAGTGAGGTACTGGGTGGAGGTTAGGTGGGGGCGGAGAGAGTAGAGTAAAAGTAGAGAAGAGTCGGCAAGGACTGGAGGAGAGGGTATTGATGAGGGTCACAAAGTAGGCTTGCTTGGCAGCATGGAGGGAGGAAGTGCTTGTTGGGATCTGGTTTTGTGCCATAGTCACTCCAGTGCATGACTGCGACGTTTGAGATTTTTGTTATGGTCAGTCTGCCAGGGTTGAAGCGGTCGGGGTCTAATGCTTCGTGTGGTTAGAGGTGCTAACGAGTCTAGAGCGGCTGACAGCGAGAATTTATAAACAGTAGTGGCCAGATCAGGGCAGGACAGGGGAAGGATACTGTTGTAAAGTTGGTCAGCTGCAGAGAGGAAGGGGGCAGGGTTCAAGTTGTGGACGTTTGGCTGGTGATAGTTTGACATTTGGAGGGGTAGGTGTTTGAGGACAAGGAGACGAGGAAACATATTGATGGAGAGAGATTGACGGGGCCAGACACCAAACTGGAGACTATAGAAGATATCCTAAGCCATATCGGCTTCAAAAGTTCACAATCCCAAAACATATGTAAGAAAGAGCCCACCTCTGAGCAGCCTCTAAAATAACTCTCAGAAGAATCCACATAACTATTATGAATTCTAGAAGGGGTATAATACCAATGAGTTATTACTTTCATAGCTGTTTCCCTTATGAAAATAGAACGGGTGCATTTACGGAGATTCAGTAACATGTTCAACCATTCCACTAAAGAGTATTGGGCACTACATTCCTGTTCCCACTGTAACATGTAAGAACGTTTATCCGAGATAGGTGATGTTTGTATAACACAATGTTCTGTCTTAGGATCAATTCTATTTAACTTGTTCATAAACGATGTAGAGGTTGGAATAAATAATTCAATCTCAGTGTTTGCTGAAGATACTAAACTAAGTTGGACAATAACTTCAAAACATCTTGAATATGCCATCTAGTTGTCGTCACCAATTCTCAGGAAGGATGTGCTTAGATTGGAAAGAATCTAGAGAAGGACAACAAAGCTAATAAGGGGGCTAGAGGTCTTCAGTCATGTTTTACAAACATTTAAACTTATTCTCCCTGTAAAAGCGACACTTAGGAGGGGATATGACAGAGATATACAAATCCTTGAATGGCGACTCAGTGAAGTTGGAAGAGAAACATTTCATTCTTAAACTTTGTGCATTGACTAACTGGAGAGTGTGCTGGAGAAAATTTTGTATTGCTCCTGGAATGGGTGAGGGTACATAGTAGATGATCAGTAGATTAGAAGCAATATATTGAGGGGAATTAAACAGGCATTACAGAATAGGAGAAGTTTGTGATTTTGCAAACTTTTTTTGCATTGCGACTACATATTCAGTGAATCGGATTTACTTAACCTCCCTGGCGGTCTGATTATTTCAGATTTTTGGTGCTGAAAGCGGTACCATTACTTTTCATGGAAATATGTAGTTCTTTTATTCTAGGCTGTAATTTTTAGGAATATCTCACTGAAATCTGTCCGAACAAGAGTCTAGTAAACATCCCAGGTATGATAAAATTTGAAACACGAAATCATAAATTATAATTTAATAAATATTCATAAAAAATAATATAATATTAATACATTTAATTCAATAATATAATCAAATCGAAAACAGTGAAATTTGAAATATAGCGCCAAGTTCGTACATTGCTGAGCAAAGTCGCAAAATCGTTTTCAGTGTCTGATGACGAATTTCCCCCACGAATCATTATCACTCAATTCTGCAATTGGTTCTGATTTACTATCGCTGTTCTCTAGCTGATCTAAACCCGCTTTTGACCTAAAGGGACACTTTTTGGACACCATGGACGTTTCTCAGTTTCCAGGCAGAAAGAACAGACAAAATGCAGGCAGGGCGCCGGACAAAGCACTCGGGACAAAATGTATGTGAAATGGGTTGAAACCGCAATGTTTTACTGTGAAAAATTTGTTTTGAAAAAAATGAAATTTTTTAAAATTTTCAAATTTCCAGCCGCCGGCAGCGCCCGTACGTCCCGACATCACAGGGACCGGAACACAGAAGCCGGATGCCGGCATCGGCCGGAGGAGATGGCCAGGGACGCTGCAGGGGACACATCGCGGGAGCGAAGGACAAGGTAAGCTCTGCAGGGACTCCCTATGCAACGCCGCATGGTAAGTCTGAGTGTAGCTCGGGGTTACCGCTTTTGGTACAGACATTTTACCCCGAGCTACATTCGGGAATACCGCTAGGGAGGTTAAAATAATCAATTGCAATTCAGTATGCTGTATTATGTACATGAAACAAACAATATATCTGTGTGAGATTAAACAGGTAGCTTTGGTACCATAATTTTTGCAGGATAAGCTAATATACACTATATTGCCAAACGTATTGGGACACCTGCTTTTACACACACATGGACTTTAATGGCATCCCAGTCTTAGTCTGTAGGATTTAATATTGAGTTGGCCCACCCTTTGCAGCTATAACAGCTTCAACTCTTCTGGGAAGACTGTCCACAAGATTTAGGAGGGTGTCTATGGGAATGTTTGATCATTCTTCCAGAAGTGTATTTGTGAGATCAGGCACATGGTTCGATGAGAAATTATGTGAGAAGCATGTCTTTACATCTCTTTTGGGAGTACATTATGTTTATTTTTACCAATTAAAGATTTTTTGAGGATGCCAGTGTGTTCTCTGTTTCATTCACATTATTATCAGTTCTAATAAACCTGCAATATTTGCAGTACCTGCACTTAAAGTTTCCTAATGAGCTGCATTTCATCTAATTTTTAAAATGACTACGAACAGACACATTTCTTGGTGAGGGACTCCTTATAAATGTGGTACTAGGATCTCAGTGAATTGTTATACTATGGGATCATGCCAATGTTTCTGTATAATATTGTGAATAACCTTCTTATGGGTATTATATTCTGTGATCAAACAGACCATTTGATCCTTTGAAGACAGTCACCTTGGAAAAGTAACACGTTTAGAGGACTACAGTTGCAAGAAAAAGTATGTGAACCCCTTGGCATTACGTGGAGTTTTGCATGAATTGGGCATAAAATGTGCTCTGAACGTCATCTAAGTCACAACAATAGAAGAACACAGTCTGCTGAACATAATACTACACAAACATTAGATGTTGCCATGGTTTAATTGCACATAACATGTAAACATTCACAGTGCAGGGAGGAAAAAGTATGTGAGGCCCTAGCTTAATGACTTCTCCCAGAGCTAATTGGAGCCAGGAGTGAGCCAACCTTGACTCCAATCAGTGTGATGATATTGGATGTGTTGCTGACAGCTGTCCTGCCCTTAAATAACACACACCTGTTTTGGGTTTACTGGTTTCAAGAAGCACTGTCTGATGTGAACCATGCCTCGCAGAAAAGAGCTCTCAGAAGACCTACAATCAAGAAATGTTGACTTGCATGAAGCTGGAAAGGGTTACAAAAATATCTCCAAAAGCCTTGATGTTCATGTGTCCACGGTAAGACAGACTGTCTACAAATGGAGAAAGTTTAGCACTGTTGCTACTCTCCCTAGGCGTGGTCGTCCTGTAAAAATGACTGCAAGAGCACAGTGCAGAATGCTGCATGAGGTAAAGAAGAATCCCAGAGTGTCAGCTAAAGACCTACAGAAATCTCTGGCACATGCTAACATTTTTGTTGACACATCTACAATAAGGAAAACATTAAACAGGAATGGAGTACATGGGAGGACACCACGGAGGAAGCCATTGCTGTCCAAAAAGAATATTGCAGCACGTTTGAAGTTTGCGAAAGAGCACCTGGATGTTCCACAGCACTACTGGCAAAATATACTGTGGACACATGAAACCAAGATTGAGTTGTTTGGGAAGAACACACAACACTATGTGTGGAGAAAAAAAGGCACAGCACACCAACATCAAAACCTCATCCCCACTGTGAAACATGGCGGAGGGAGCATCATGGTTTGGGGCTGCTTTGCTGCCTTAGGGCCTGGACGGATTGTTGTCATTGATGGGAAAATGAATTCCAGAGTTTATCAAGACATTTTGCAGGAAAACGTATGACCATCTGTCCACCAACTGAAGCTCCGCAGAGGATGGGTGATGCAACAGGACAATGACCCAAAGCATACAAGTAAATCAACAAAACAATGGCTGCAACAGCACAGAATACGCCTTCTGGAGTGGCCCAATCAGAGTCCTGACCTCATCCCGATTGAAATGCTGTGGCATGACCTTAAGAGAGCGATTCACACCAGACATCCCAAGAATATTGCTACACTGAAACAGTTTTGTGAAGAGGAGTGGTCCAAAATGACTCCAGATCATTGTGCAGGTCTGATCTACAACTACAGGAAACGTTTGGTTGAGGTTATTGCTGCCAAAGGAGGGTCAACCAGTTATTAAGTCCAAAGGTTCACATACTTTTTCCTCCCTGCACTGTGAATGTTTACATGTTATGTGCAATTAAACCATGGCAACATCTAATGTTTGTGTAGTATTATGTTCAGCAGACTGTGTTCTTCTATTGTTGTGACTTAGATGACGTTCAGAGCACATTTTATGCCCAATTCATGCAAAACTCCACGTAATCCCAAGGGGTTCACATACTTTTTCTTGCAACTGTAAGCTTGACGTGCTAATAGGCTTTATTAGGAATTTTCTGTAATATCTGTAAGTCAAGAAAACAAAATTAGTAGCAGTCATAGACCATTGTAAATTGAGGGTTAAATTAATTCAAATTGATATATTTAGGAAAGTCTTTTAACACGGTGGTAGGGCCTTGCCACAAAAAAAGGATATCACTGATGTACCTGTGCCAGAAAACAATATAGCACGGACACATTGATAAGTCACATCTAGAAGACCGTAATAATGCCTCCCCCCCCCCCCCAAGTACAGGTTAGTGTACAACGGAGCCATTGAAGACAAATACATTATTACATACATAGTTTCATACATACTGTGGGTGGTTGGTAAGGTTGAATAAAAACAATAATTCAACCTTTGTGTGTGCGTGCTTTTTGTCACTGCAATTTTTAATAACCCTGTACATCGCACTTTTAAAAAAAATGTATCTAAACTCCCTGCTAACTTCACCAACTGTGGAAGGGAGTTCAGTATATTATTATTATTATTATTACATCAAGTTTATATAGTGCCAAAGGGTTTGCTCAGCGCTGTACAATAGAGGGGGGGGACAATACATGAAACAGTACAGCAACAACAAACAGCACACGAGGGGTTAGAGGGCCCTACTCTTTCGAGCTTACTATCTAGAAGGGAGGGGGTAGTGGTACAGGAGGAAGTGGCTGTGGGGGTAGGAGTGGTAGGAGGAATGAAGGAGACCGGCTGTTAGGTGAGGGCGGGGTAGGCTTCCCTGAAGAGATGGGTTTTCAGGGTGTGCCTAAAGGTGAGGAGGGAAGGTGACAGTCTGATGGATTGGGGTAGTGAGTTCCAGAGGATGGGGGAGGACTTGGAGAAGTCTTGCAATCATGCGTGGGAGGAGGAGACCAGGGAGCAAGATAGAAGGAGGTCCTGTGAAGAGCGAAGGGTACGAGTAGGGTGGTACCTGGGAATCAGGTTGGTGAGGTAGTTAGGGGCAGTGTTGTGAATGCCTTTGTAGGTCAGAGTGAGTAGTTTGAATTTGATGCGTTGGGAAATAGGGAGCCAGTGGAGGGATAGGCAGAGGGGGGTGGCAGAGGTGGAGCGGTTGGTGAGGTGGATGAGTCTGGCCGCTGAGTTCAGGATGGTCTGAAGCAGGGAGACCTTGCATTGGGGTAGGCCGGTGAGGAGGAGGTTGCAGTAGTCAAGACGTGAGATAATCAGGGAGTGTGTGAGTAGTTTAGTGGTGTCTGGGGTAAGGAAGGAACGTATTTTGGAGATGTTGCGAAGGTGGAGCCTGCATGAGTTTATAAGTGATTTGACATGAGGTTGGAAGGAAAGGTTTGAGTCCAGAAAGACACCAAGGACTTTGGCTTGCAGGGTGGGATTGATGGTGGTGTTGTTGGTAGTGATGGATAGGATGGGGGGGGCGCGGGGAGGGGGAAAGACGAGAAGCTCGGTTTTGGAGAGGTTAAGCTTGAGGAAATGGAGCGACATCCAGTCAGAGAAGTATAAAAATCCTTACGCATTTTAGGACTGAACCACTTCTTTTTTGTATACCATCCCCTCTTCCCACTCTTAAACTTATTCTCCCTGCAGAAGATTAATTTACGTTTTGCAGCTATTTCTCAGAAATCCCCTTTAATATCACATCTTCACTAGAAATACAACTGGAATCATCAGTAGGATAGCCATAAACTAGATTTCATGTTGAAAAGAGAGTTTATTTTATAGCTTTCCCATTAAATGTGTGCTTTCCTTTTACCCACTTGCAGTTTTCCTGAGTTGCAGTTTTGAGTGTAGTGTACTTGCACCTGATCCAGCTCTGCCTCATTTGTCATCATGTCATATACATCTGACAGATCATGTGTGTACACATCCTGAACACTACAGCAGTTGACTGGAGATAAAAGGAGGAGATGTTTTTTTTCCACCATCTTTACACAAATGACTGCTGTACATTTTCTCCCTTCAATTTTGGCCCTGCATAGTATACTTGTGGGAGTTAGTTTTTTTGGTAGGTAAGGCAGCTATTTTTGCTTAATGGTAACCAGTGATCTCAAAATCGAGGGAAACCTACTGTCAGGAATGGACTTGCCAGTAGTGGTGGGACTCACCTGCCTTGTGGGCTGCAGTACCAGGGCTGGCCAGTGGGTGCTCTCAGCAACCAGAGGCTTACTCCTGCAATGAGCCATCACCTGAGGCTGATTACAGCAGGTGTATTTAAGGAATGGCCAGGCCTGTGATCAGGGCCTTGGTGTATGTTTCCCATGAGCCCCTGTACCTGCATCCTGTCTGCTTCCTGCCTGATCCTGATTCTGCTTTAATCCTGACTCTGCATGAACTCTGCCTGTCCTGACCTCGGCTATTCCTGACTACGCTTCCGCCTGCTCC
Organism: Staurois parvus; assembly: GCF_062004578.1. Taxonomy (NCBI): domain Eukaryota; kingdom Metazoa; phylum Chordata; class Amphibia; order Anura; family Ranidae; genus Staurois; species Staurois parvus. The sequence goes on from NW_028317944.1 coordinate 1,081,663, forward strand.
TTGTACCTTGCCTGCCCATTTGCTACCGACCCGGCCTGCCCGACTACGTTTAGTATTGTTCTTATTGTTATCTGTTTGAGTTTTGGTTGCACTGTGTTTGTTTAGTCTTGCACTGCGTTTATGTATTGTTTAGTCTTTAATAAATTGTATTGTTCATACTATACCTGGAGCCTGTGTTTACTATAACAAGTGATTAATTTTCTCTTAGTAAATACAAATGCTTTTTAGAACATAAACTGTAACAAAATGTATTTAACTATATAGTTTCTGATCTTAATTATTTTTATAATATCAGTAAAGTGACTTTTATATTGATAATGCATTTACTTATGTTTGCTAAGAAATATTTCACTTAGTTTTTCTAATCTTTCATCAGAGTTGTTTGTGCACCTTATCCAAGAAAGTGGCTAATCTTGCTACAAAATCAGAATGTTCTAATATCAGCATATAGTAGTGCAATGATCTTTCCTTAGCATGCACACCTTTATGCTGATATAAGAATGTGCGACTTTGTCAGTGGGATCTCCATTTATTTTTATGAAATACAAGACCATAGAGGGAAGCAAATATGATCCTATGGAGAGGAGATGATGAAGTGGATTTTCAAATACTACTTCATGGGTGATTATTCTGATGTGGTGAATTCTAGTCTAGTAGGTGGGATTGTGTCTGGAGAATTACACTGTATGTGATACACATCGGTGGCTATTTTTACTATTTAAGAAAGCACATAGAGGTAAGCTTTTTGTTTACATATTGTTATTATCTGTGTTGTCTATTATTTGTATTTCAATATATTTTAGTAAGCTGTGCATCACCTTATGTACAATACACTCATACACACTTAGCAGTGCACTCTTATAATATATATTTGTTACTCAATTTTTTTCTTTGTGAGTCATTGACCCAAAACAAGTATGCAGATCAGAAGAGTCAGAGGAAGTCAGTAGTTCTTATATACATACTGCATATTACAATGCAAGTTTGCTACATATTAAGGATATTGTGCGCTTTGGAATAACAACCATTACATTGTGGGGCTTTTATCCAGAAAATGGCAGTCTCCAGATTCTTGGCATACATACTATATACAGTGTTTCTTCATTTACAGACTTATCTGCTATGAGGGAATCTGGTAATACAACCTAATATTACTGGAACATTACAAATTCATATCCATAAAGACTTGACCATATATATTTTGCCTTGAAGAAAGACTTTGAAGCCAATGCAAATGGTGCAATACTGTACTGCAAGTATGCACCATTCTACTTTGTGGGCAATTATATGGAATGTGCAGGCACCTTCTGACAACATCTGTATAATCTAAATAAGTTATTCATTATGTTTTACATCCAGTATCCTCTAATGAGAATGAGGAAGCATCTATTAAATGAATGGGGAACACTTCTGTAGTGGCTGCACATAGTCTAAATCAAGAAAACGATGCATGTGATTGGGGGAGCCATAACACACACATGTAACAAGTATAGTGAAAGCTGTTGGGTACCTGGAAACATTAAATGCATCTTTATCAAAACATTAAATTCCATTTTCAAAAGTGATTGAAAAAACCCCACTTAGAGCTGATATATATATATAGTCGATGTTCACATGATCACCTGCTGCACCATTTTTATCAATTGAACTCAAAAAAACACTTTGATGTCTACATATTTTTTCCTCGCTATTAAAAATTAATATTTCTAGGCTAGCCTGCAGTTTAAAAAATTATGATCTACTCAATAGAATTTCAGTCTGTCTACAGAGAGAGTTATTACCTGACTGTCAGGTATGGGCTACACTGACTAAAGAGTGACTTTTTACAGTCACTAATCACTTTTTTGAAATTCTGAATTTGGTGGATGGATAGTCACTAGAATAATCTTTGGTTTAAAGACAGTAAGAAGAATTATTAAAAGATTCATAGCAGATCCTGCCGCTTGCTCTTTAGTTCGCTCATAATCAAAGGACAGAAACTGGCAGAGAATATCATTTGCTGGAAAATTTATGCAGAAGGTGCAAGTTATGGTGTATACTGGATCTGATGCTGTGAGATGAGAAGCTAGGAACCAGGGACGGACTGACCATTTGGAAACTCGGGCACTGCCCAAGGGCCCGGGGTCAGTAGGGGGCCCCATGAGATGCCCTTGGTACCTTTTTCATAGGCTTTTTTGAGTTTGGGTGAGGACACAGGGGCCCCATGATCCCCTATTGCCCGGGGGCCCCATGAGTTGTCAGTCCACCCCTGCTAGGAACAAAACTCTTGCATTTACCCCATCGAATGATCAACATATTGCCAACTAAGGCAGAAGGCATATTTCATATTGTAGACAGGGCAACTGCTTTAGGTAAGTACTGTGACTTTAAAAAAACTCTAAAGTATTTGTGGCATTCAAAGTTCTTTCTATTTGGTTAGTTTTCCAATTTTGAATATTCTCAACAGTGTAGCTAAAGCAGAGCTCCACCTAAAAGGGAACATTTACTTTAAGAACTAGTCCCCCACTCCTGAGTGGAATTGGCACCATTGGGGTGTGGGTTCCCAATTTTGACAGATACCCACTCCCACTTCCGTTCTGACCGTCTAGGACAGTGGTCGGCAAGCCGCGGCTCGCAAGCCACATGCGGCTCTTTACAAACTTAAATGCGGCTCTTCTGTGTGACGGGCGCCCGCTCCCCTCCCTCCTCTCGGGCGGCCACCCCAAAAGTCAGGACTCTGCAGCTGTCAGGATGTAGGCAGGGCAGCCAGGATGTAGGCGGGGCAGCGTGACAAACTCCTCTCCTCTCACAGTCCGCCCTGAAGACCAGAACGGCGCGGGAACACGGCGAGAAGAACGCGCGGAGCAAAGGTAAGTGAATTGACACAGGGGGGACTTAATATGGGGGATGAATTAATATGGGGAATGAATTACTATATGGGGGATGAATTACTATATGGGGGATGAATTACTATATGGGGGATGAATTACTATGGGGGATGAATTACTATGGGGGATGAATTACTATAGGGGGGATGAATTACTATGGGGGATGTATTACTATATGGGGGATGAATTACTATATGGGGGATGAATTACTATATGGGGGATGAATTACTATGGGGGATGAATTACTATGGGGGATGAATTACTATATGGGGGATGAATTACTATGGGGGATGAATTACTATAGGGGGGATGCATTACTATGGGGGATGAATTACTATATGGGGGATGAATTACTATGGGGGATGAATTACTATAGGGGGGGTGAATTACTATGGGGGATGAATTACTATAGGGGGGATGAATTACTATGGGGGATGTATTACTATATGGGGGATGAATTACTATATGGGGGATGAATTACTATATGGGGGATGAATTACTATGGGGGATGAATTACTATATGAGGGATGAATTACTATATGGGGGATGAATTACTATGGGGGATGAATTACTATATGGGGGATGAATTACTATATGGGGGATGAATTACTATGGGGGATGAATTACTATATGGGGGATGTATTTTCAGTTTTAAAAATGTGGCTCTCAAAATAAATTTCAATCGTGGTTTTGGCGAGATTTGGCTCAGTTGAAAAAAAAGGTTGCCCACCACTGGTCTAGGAGATCAGAAGTGGAATTTATCCTCCCCCACACTTAAGATACCAGCACCAGGGAGAGAGGATGAGCTCTGCAGGTGTGAACACACCACTGGATCGTAGGACAGGTAAGTGTCTGTTTTTTAAATGTACAGTTTTTGTAGCTGCTGAATTTATTTTTTTTCCCAGATTTGACTGGAGCTCCGCTTTAAGCTGTTTTCTTACCTAGACCTTTGTACCCTAGACTCAATTAAACCCAAAAACCTGGTTTCAGCTCTAGCTACAATGTGGAAATTCCCCTGAACACTTGAAAGAAGACCTCTTCCAACAAGGATTTAAACTCTTAGAATATATATATATATATATATATATATATATATTGTTTTAGGCCTGCTTCATACTAGTGCAGGCCCACTTTTGTGCGGGCACGGCAGCCCATTAATTTGAAAGGGCTGCTGTGCCGTGCGTCAAGCAAGGAAAAAGCGCATACACCTTTTTCAAAATGCATCCACATCAAAAAGACAGTGTGGTTTCTGTGCAGTTCCCACAAACGCGACTACACTGTAGGATGAGATGTGCCTCAAAAGAGAAACGTGATGGAACTACGAGAATTGCATAGGTTCCCACACCAGTCCACATCATGAGGGCTAGTGTGAACCAGGAGTCAGAACTGCACTTCTTTATACCTTTGTTTTGTTCATACAAAATATTTATTTCTGTTTAGTATTAAACATTAACATGAAGAAACACATAACTGTTACTTCTGTAGTGATGTTCTTTGATTACATTTTAAATCCTCATCATACTTAAAGCGGAGTGCCAGCTGAAAAAAAAAAGTCAGCAGCTACAAAAACACTAAAATACAGACACTTGCCTGTCCCTTGGTCCAGCGGCGTCCTCACCACCTCTGTTTTCACTGGCCGTCTTCTCTTCCTGGCACCGGCATCTTTATTGTGGGCATCTGGCTGTGACAGCTTGCAGCTTCACAACTGGGTACCCACTGCACATGCGTGAAAAGCGCTGCGCTCTGTGAATGGCCCGTAGTCTTCTGAAACCTGTCACGTGTCCCTGAAGACTATGGGGAGGGACAGAAGGAGGACAACTTCCGCTTCCAATCACAGCGAAAGTGGGAGCGGGTACCTTTCAAATTCGGGTACCTGCTCCCCAAAGTGCCAATCCTTAATGGGGAGCGGGGGACAAAGCATTAAAGCAGAGCTTCCCCTTTTGGTTGGAACTCCGCTTTAATATTTAACAAAATTCCTACTATTTTGCATTCAATGTCTTACATGCTTTCCATATACAGCAAATACACAGCAGTGCTATATGTAAGCATCGAGAGAAATGTATGTACAATTATGTGTCACAGTGATAGGTGCTAAACTAGATATCTGCCTAATTATAGTTTCATTCACTGTTATGTCACTTACCATATAGAGCATCTGCTTTAGGTTACATATGTACATCTTTATCACACTGACGTGTGTAATTAAGCATGCATAATTCAATTTTTACTTATTTTTTCATGGCAGTAAATGCAAGTACTTTTGTATGTTCTGATGCCATGAAATGGAATTGCCAGAAAAACAATTAAAGTAAACCTTAGGTGAAACATTTGCATTATTTATGCCTTTTCCTACTTCCTAATGTCAAAATAACTAATAAGAGCAGTGAAATTCTGAAAACCAGAGTTGTGCTAACTGACACAGTACCAGGGGATACAAAGCATAGCTAAAGCATTGCTACAAAAGTTCTGTGGGGCACAGTAACTGGTGGCATAAAGCCAATAGGTTTCTTATATGAGCACAATACATATTCCCAGTCTCCAAAGGGAGGGGATCATGCTCTGCTTCAGAATGTCACAGTACATGTTGGAATTCATGGTTTCCTCAATGAACTGTAGCTCCCCAGTGTCGGCAGCACTCATGTAGCCCCAGACCATGACACTCCCACCACCATGCATGACTGTAGGCAAGTCACAGTTGTCTTTGTACTCCATCTGGTTGCCCCCACACACGCTTGACACCATCTGAACCAAATCAGTTTATCTTGGTCTCATCAGACCACAGGACATGGTTCCAGTAATCCATGTCCTTAGTCTGCTTGTCTTCAGCAAACTGCGGGCTTTCTTGTGCATCATCTTTAGAAGAGGCTGAGCACGTGCACTCAACTTCTTTGATAGACAATGGTGAGGCATGTTCTGAGTGGAACTTGTCCTGTTAAACCGCTGTATGGTCTTGACCACCGTGCTGCAGCTCAGTTTCAGGGTCTTGGCAATCTTCTTATAGCCTAGGCCAGTGGTCGGCAAGCCCCGGCTCGTGAGCCACATGCGGCTCTTTACAAACTTAAATGCGGCTCTTCTGTGTGCCGGGCGCCCGCTCCCCTCCCTCCTCTCAGGCGGCCGCCCCAAAAGTCAGGACTCTGCAGCTGTCAGGATGTAGGCGGGGCAGCCAGGATGTAGGCGGGGCAGCGTGACGAACTCCTCTCCTCTCACAGTCCGCCCTGAAGACCAGAACGGCGCGGGAACACGGCGAGAAGAACGCGCGGAGCAAAGGTAAGTGAATTGACACAGGGGGGACTTAATATGGGGGATGAATTAATATGGGGAATGAATTACTATATGGGGGATGAATTACTATATGGGGGATGAATTACTATGGGGGATGAATTACTATATGGGGGATGAATTACTATGGGGGATGAATTACTATATGGGGGATGAATTACTATATGGGGGATGAATTACTATGGGGGATGAATTACTATATGGGGGATGAATTACTATGGGGGATGAATTACTATATGGGGGATGAATTACTATGGGGGATGAATTACTATATGGGGGATGAATAACTATATGGGGGATGAATTACTATGGGGGATGAATTACTATATGGGGGATGAATTACTATGGGGGATGAATTACTATATGGGGGATGAATTACTATGGGGGATGAATTACTTATGGGGGATGAATTACTATATGGGGGATGAATTACTATATGGGGGATGAATTACTATGGGGGATGAATTACTTATGGGGGATGAATTACTATATGGGGGATGAATTACTATGGGGGATGAATTACTATATGGGGGATGAATTACTATGGGGGATGAATTACTATGGGGGATGAATTACTATATGGGGGATGAATTACTATGGGGGATGAATTACTATATGGGGGATGTATTTTCAGTTTTAAAAATGTGGCTCTCAAAATAAATTTCAATTGTGGTTTTGGCGAGATTTGGCTCAGTTGAAAAAAAAGGTTGCCCACCACTGGCCTAGGCCAACTTTATGTAGAGCAACAATTCTTTTTTCAGATCCTCAGAGAGTTATTTGCCATGAGGTGCCATGTTGAACTTCCAATGACCAGTATGAGAGAGAGAGCGATAACACCAAATGTAACACACCTGCTCCCCATTCACACCTGAGACCTTGTAACACTAATGAGTCACATGACACCAGGGAGGGAAAATGGCTAATTGAGCCCAATTTGGACATATTCACTGAGGGGTGTACTCACTGTTGTTGCCAGCGGTTTAGACATTAATAGCTGTGTGCTGAGTTATTTTGAGGGGACAGCAAATTTACACTGTTATACAAGCTGTACACTCACTACTTTACATTGTAGCAAAGTGTCATTTCTTCAGTGTTGTCACATGAAAAAATATAATAAAATATTTACAAAAATGTGAGGGGTGTACTCACTTCTGTGAGATACTGTGTGTATGTATGCATGTGTGTGTGTGTGTATATACTGTATATATATATATATATATATATATATATATATACACAGTGAAAAGCACAAATTTATTCACATACATTTCTAATAATTAAAATCGAAAAGACAGTAGAAACATATATAGTTGCAGATCAACACTGATATAGCAACAATATATTTCTACACATGACCACCCACCAATAGATGTTAAGCACATAGATCAATACAACTGCATATGCATAGTTACATCTATACATCAGTAGTGGTATCAGCATGCAGGTTTTGTAGGGATAGGCAGATGTGTTGAATATCGGTGTGCCCATAACTCTACGTTTCACATTTAGGTCCAGGAGAGGCAAGGTGCTGTTAGACAAACGTAATAGCATTATATTCAACATACATGTATGGTCTCAATGACCATATGAAAAACCACACTAAAATCCCATAAAGACTGAAATGTAACAACGTAATGTAATCTGTAAGTAAACAAATGAAAATAAATCGTCTCTAGACTAATAATTCTGGGATATTACAAAACTGCTGATCAAAAAAATTCACAGCTAGGCTCACAAAATTTAAGATTAAAATGTGAACACAGAAAAAAAAAGGTAATTATTATTCATACCGTGTCTAATAGAGACATCTCAAAAAATATAATACATTCACTAGGAGCATCAAGAGTAACTGTCACAGTTTATAGGATGATGTTCAGGTTATCCAAAAAGGAAAAATGAAACATATCCCAATAAGGCACATGTAATCCCCAGAATGATATAACATACAGACATGGAAAGCCACAAGCAAATAAGTTCAATCATAATGAGTACTTGCCATGAATGTAACATCAGAGGACATTTCCATCTTCCCAGCTGGGCTGGCACATTCTGCTCTGTCCAGCTTCCTTTTGGCCCCTCCCACCACATTGGCGTTGGTGCATATACTATAAACCATACTGGGGCATGATTGTGCCACTAGGCAAGTGTGATACAGTTGCCAACATGCCAAGGGCCATGTCCACTCATGCCCATATGAGAATATAATGTGATTTATGTATTTCAACGACAACACACTCTGTCATCCTCAGCGTGACCCTAAATATGATAGGCTCCACAAAAAGTGGTCCCTTGTAAATCACCTTAAAGTGATTCTAAAGGCTTATTTAAAAAAAAACAAAAAACAAACATGTCTTATGCTTACCTGCTGTGTGCAGTGGTTTTACAAAGAGCAGACTGGATTCTCCTCTTCTCGGGTCCCCCCACTGGCATTCCTGTCAGGTGCACAGCAAGCAGCTTGCTATGAGGGCACCCACGGATCCATGTATTCATTCACACACAGAGTTGTAGCTCTTCCCCGCCCCTTCCCTCTTCTCATTGGCTCACTGGCTGTGATTGAGAGCAATGAGAGCTAATGGCTCCTGCTTCTATCTCAGCCAATGGGGCGAGGGAGTCCCGGAATAGCTGAGACTCCAGTGCAAATCTCTGGATCAAGAGGGGGCTTAGGTGAGTTTTGGGGGGGCTGGGGGGGATGCTGCACAGAGAAGGCTTTTTACCTTCATGCATAGAATGCAACAAGACATAAAACCTTAAACATTTAGAAACACTTCAACCAGAAATTTGCAGATGTCTATATGTGGCAGCAAAACATCTGCGTTGAAGAGTCCCTCATTAGTTTTTCTGACTACCTTGCATTCAAAAAGTTTCTCCCCAGCAAGTGTGCCATGAGAGATGAGGGAAAAGATAATCACATGGAGCCCCCCGGATGCCCAGACTACATGGGGAGCAGTGGCAAAATAGTTTGGGACTTGGTGTCACCCTTTTTCCATATGGGGTACCATTTATATGTGGACAATTTTTAGAAAAATGTGCCACTAATTATACATTTATACAATCTTTGAATTGGTGCATGTGACACCGTGCAACCTAATTGTTTCCTCCAATGGCTTGTAAATACCCGACTTAGAAAGGGGAAGAAAGCCTGCTTGAAAAATGATTAATTGATCGCTGTGAAGTGGAAGGACAAACAAATGTTTTTGTTCTGTCTTCCATTCACACAAACCCAACCATCCAGATTTCAAGGGCAGCTGGTGTTGAGAAGTCCCTCTGTGTCCACAACTTTAATCTTAACATGGGAGGGGTGGACTTCCAACGACCAGATGATGAAGCCATACTTAGTTTCCCATAAAGCCAGACGCTGGTACAAAAAGTGTCTGTATAATATTTCAATTGGCTCTGTACAATGCTTTTGTGCTTCACAAAGCACATCCTTCCTACAATTTCAGGAAGAGATCATCACAGCCCTTTTGTATCCAGAAGGTGCAGTGGCCCAAACCCCCAACCCAGATGCAGTGGGCCAACTGTATGAGAGGCATTTTCCTGATGATGTTCCTGGTGCCCCAACCCAAAAGTCACCCAAAAAAAGATGTGTCTGTAGCAGACACAGAATTAGGCATGACACCCGTGTTTTTTGTCCCTCCTTTCCTGGCCATCCTGGTCTCTGCCTCAAGGACTGCTTCTGTCACTCCCACACACTAGTGGAGTATTAGTATAGGGTACAGAACAGCACAGTACATGGCACATATTTACACAGGGTCTAGAAAGATCTTAGATAGGCAGGAAACTGGCTATCGCATTTTGAGAGACCCTAACATTCTGAAAAGTTTACAGTTTGATTTTTAAAAAAAAATGTTAAAAAAAATTAAAAAGTAAAAATTAAAAAGCCAAAAATAATTGTCATTTTATTGAGTTACTGTTCTATTGTTGCTATTGTTAACCATTGTTGTTTTCTTTTCAGGAATGCCATTCTGCTACAGCACTGATCTGTTTATTCTGACAGCAACAGGGTGTGCTCTCAGATTATACGTCAGTTAATGCAGTTAAAAAAAAGATTATATACTGTATGCTCAAGCCTGGGGGCCTGGGGTGATCAGTAGGTGGATCACTCTTATGCTTCGGCATTTATTTGTAAAAATATTTTGGCAGAGACTTCTTCATTTACATCGATCAATGTGAATAGAGGAATCAGGTTCTTTTTTTCATTCAGCTCATGGGCTGAACGAAAAAAAAAAGAACATTTCATGTACACCAAACATTAGAAGTGAGTGGATGCAGGGAAATATATTCTATTGGTGAGCATACCACACACTTTTTTTCTGGCAGAGATTTCTTCTCTTTTTTTAATTTAGCCCACAGGCTGCATAACAAAATAAAAGAACATAGCATATATGCCCAACAAAGACCAGCAATGTACTGGTACATCACTGGACTTTGAGTGGTTATACTAGGATGATGCCTGCAGCTATCTGTAGGCATCATCCTGGTATTGTTTTTTCAGCCAGCGGTCGGCTTTCATGTAACAGCAATCCTAGTGGCTAATTGGCTGCAGGATTGCTTTTACAAGCAGCAGCAAGAGATGCCACCCCACTGCTGACTTCCTTGGCTTTCTCGGACTGTTCTGTCCCATTGGGGATCCTGAGAATACAGCCAGCATTTCCACCAGCTTACCATAGAGCTTATTGGGGACTGGAAAGGCTCCAATCATCTCTATAATCTAAGAAACTGGAGCTACCAGCATTTCATCATTCCGGTTTTGCAAGATATAAACAGCGCCATTTTTAAATTAGGAAAGCATCTGATCACACTAATCTTGGTGAGATCAGATGTTTTAAGGGCAGAGGAGATATATAGAGAAAATAAATAAAAGTATTCCATTGACTTAACATGCCTATCAGCAAATAGTCTGGGGTGTCTACTTTGCTAAAAGGGGTCATTTGGGGAAGGGGGGAGGGGTTGTGCTATCTTGGAATTTCAGAGCCTCTGAAATTGTCATAAGTAGTGAAATGAGGAATTTACGATCCATTGGCATGTGTGAGCAATATATAATTTAAGTGACAACTTTGTGTAAAATAAAAAATTTTTTTTTTCATTTTCCAAAAACGTGTGGTAAAAAATAAAGTATTGCATTGACTCAGTATGGCTCTCAGTTTTGGGTGTCTACTTTCCAAAAAGGGGTCATTTTGGGGGGGATGCTATCCTGGAATTTCAGGGCCTCTTAGATAGGTAGTGAGGAAGTGAAATGAGGAATTTACACAACTTCAGGCTTTCAAAAAAGGGACCATTAGATATCAGGCTTCTGTGTGTGGCTAGGCTCCCAAAAAGTCTCACACATACTCTGGAAAAGTAGCAGAATACATTTAGGGGTGTATTTTCAAATATATCTATGGCATCTGGGAGCAATATATCATTTAAATGACAAACATTTTATTTTCCAAAATCTGGTGAAAAAAAATCTTGTATGGATTCAACATGCCTCTCAACAAATAGCTTAGGGTGTCTACTTTCCAAAAAGGGGGCACATGGGGGGTGTTTGTACTGTCCTGGCATTTTAGCACCTCAAGAAGTGTGATAGGCAGTCAGAATGTAAAAGCTGTGTAAATTGCAGTATCTATACCATAGTTTGTAGACGCTATAACTTTCACACAAACCAATTAACATACACTTATTGGGATTTTGTTTATCAAAGACATATAGCAAAAAAAGTTTGGCCTACATTTATGACGAAATTTGAGTTTATTAGATATTTTTTATACCAGAAATGAGAAAATATTGGGTTTTTTTTTCAAAATGTTTGGAATTTTTTTTGTTTATAGCACAAAAAAAAAAAGCTAAGAGGTGATCAAATACAATCAAAAGAAAGGGGAAAAAATGACATAAATTTAATTTCCTGACAGACATGGCAGCATATGTATAGGTTAGTCCCACCCTCTCTTCTCCTATAGGACCCCACTCCCATAAATCTTTGCTCCTCGTCAGAGACCATGATCCTTTTTTGCCCTCCTCCTATGGACCTAGTGCAAGTCTTACCTGGTTTCCGCATACAAGATGATCTGATACCAAGGCCTGGCGATCCTCTCCAGGAGATGCGAGGTGATGCCCCGCTTGTCAGTTCCACGGGTCCCCAGCTAAAGGCAGTTTATTGGACACGGCGGATGGATGTGGTGCTGGGAGTGACAGAGCAGGCATCCGCTCATTAAATGCGGCATTCCCCAGTTAATAGCAGGGTGGAAATGGAGGAGCAGGAGTCAGTGCCTCATGTCTGCCAATGGTGGGCGAACAGCACTTGGGCTGGATATCTTGATAATAGCGCAGTACATCGGCGGTGATGTCACAGCTTTAGTGGCAAATTTAAACAGCTGTGAGAGTGGTTTTCCTTGGGAAATCCTGTGGGATGAATGAGGCAGCTTCCCCAAGCTCTGTGGTCTACTGTGAAGGTCAGAACCTGTCCCCTGTGGTCTGCTAGGACTTTGCATGTCATGTTTTTTCTTACAGATTGGTTACCTTTCCAGCTGATCCAGCATGGATGTGTCACCGCCTCCTTGTGGTCAGCCCCTACGGATGGATGACTTTAGCCCCTTGATTTTCTACTGGCGCTTTTCTGTGGCTTTTAACTATCCCTCGTTCTGTGTATTTTTTTTTTCTCTCTCTCTCTCAGCCCTTCTAGGTCTGATCGCCACTATACAGTGCACGATAATGGAAGTGCGTCCATCATTCGTCCTCTAAATCCAGACACACAGGTCTCCTTCCAGCTGCAGGCATCGTCGGAGAAGCTCTCGCTCCTTCTCCAGGCATCACATTAAGGGACACTCCAGCCGCTCCAATAGAAAAACTTGATGGGGGTGGGATTCTCCGGATCCTGACAACAGGTCATTATGTGACTCCTGTTTTGCATGGGCAACCGGCGAGAGAAAAAGCACCACCCACAAGGTAGAGGCTTTGATCAGACAGGTCGTTAAAGAGTCCGTGAAAGAAATTGGGACTAGTCATGCCCGCAGCCCTTCAGTCAGAGTGTGCTCCCCTCCCAAAGGTCCCCAAGAGGGATTGCAGTCTTCACAACCTAGCTACCTGTCAGCCGGAGCTTCAGATAGTGAGGCAGAGAGTGAAGATCTGTGTGTGGGCTTTGAGATCACCTTGGTCTCGCCCCTGGTCAATGTGGTCAAAGAGACCTTGAAGTGGGAAGAAGCCTTGGAGTCTCCCCCTAAACACAGGAATTTCTTTAAACATCTAAGGAAGGATCATCCAAACTTTCCGTTCCTGGAAGAACTTGGGGAAATTTTCACAGAGGAGTGGAGCAATCTTGATAAGAGAACCTCCTTGCTGAATAAAGCAGCCAAGTTTTATCCATTCAAAACTTGATGGGGGTGGGATTCTCAGGTTACTGACAACAGGTCATTATGTGACTCCTGTTTTGCATGGGCGACCGGTGAGAGAAAAAGCACCACCCACAAGGTAGAGGCTTTGATCAGACGGGTTGTTCAAGAGTCTGTGAAAGAAATTGGGACTAGTCGCGCCCGCAGCCCATCAGTCGGAGTGTGCTCCCCTCCCAAAAATCCCCAAGACGGATTGGAGTCTTCACAACCTAGCTAACTGTCATCCGGAGCTTCAGATAGTGAGGCAGAGAGTGAAGATCTGTGTGTGGGCTTCGAGTTCACCTTGGTCTCACCCCTAGTCAATGTGGTCAAAGAGACCCTGAAGTGGGAAGAAGCCTTGGATTCTCCCCCTAAACACAGGAATTTCTTTAAACATCTAAGGAAAGATCATCCAAACTTTCCGTTCCTGGAGGAACTTGGGGACATTTTCACAGAGGAGTGGAGCAATCTTGATTAGAGGACCTCCTTGCTGAATAAAGCAGCCAAGTTTTATCCATTCAAGTCAGAGGACATCAAACATCTAGAATTGGCCCCTCTGGTGGATGCAGCCTTGATGAGACTAGCTAAGCACGTTACCCTCCCTCTCGAAGATTCGGTGTCCTACAAGGACAACCTGGAATGGAGGATCGATTCTGATCTTAAGTGAATCTACACTACAGCTGGGATGGCTTGCAAGCTAATGCTTGCCTTAGCGACCTTGTCTAAAGCTATGGAAGTGTGGTCGGATAACGTGGATATGGCCCTCAGAGGAGTTTTGGAAGAGTTGGCAAGGAATTCAGGTATTCAGGAGCTGAGGTTGGCATCTGCCTTTCTGGGGGAGGCCTCGATCGACCGTCTGCTGGCTTGGGTTATGCTGTCCTTGGTGACAGCCAAGCGTGCGTTGTAGCTTCGGCCCTGGTTGGCTCTAAGCAGACGTGGTGCAAGATCCCCTTTGAGTGGTCCTCTCTGTTCAGAAACAAACTGGACAGCGCTATAGCCCAGGCTACGTGCAGGAGGTCCGGTTTCCTGCCACAGGATCAACGTCTGCTAGGCCATAAGAGGGCTCAGCCCAGAAGCCAAGGTTCAGAACAAGCTAGGGATGCACACCTCTACACGCCAGTCTGTGAATTCAAGAGAGCTGGAGGAGAAGCCTATCATCTTTTTAGAAATCCTCCAAAGGCTTGACCTCTGGGGATCTTGAGACCACAAAGTACTTTTGAGATTGGGCCTGCTCAGGCAAGCCAGGTGAGGGCATGCCTTCGCTATTATTGGCATGTCTGGGCGGCTTCAATCCAGGATGCCTGGGCCATCACCACAATATCTTTAGGGCATGCTTGGGCCTTCAAGAGCCCTCCTCATCTCGGGTTCACCCCTACGGCCCTTCCACATTCTGAGGAAAGGAGGGAAACCCTGCTGTCCTACATGGAGTCTCTGCTGTCACAGGGTGCTGTCATGCCGATTCCGGAGGGCAAAGAATTTCAGGGCATGTACTCGCCCCTATTTTTGGTCCAGAAAAGAAACGGGGCCTGGAGGCCGATTATAGGCCTCACCCATCTAAATTCCTTTATCAGGAAGTCAAAATTCAAGGTAGAGACACTGTTCACAATTCAACAAGCAATTCAACCAGGCACCTGTCTCCCCTTTGAGCTTTTGACGTCGCCTTGGGTGTTTTCAAAAGTATTGTTGGCGGTTGTGGCCCTGATCAGAACCAGAGGTATTTGCCTGCACCACTATCTAGATGACCTGCTCCTACTGTCCCAGGACAGAGTACAACTACTACAGCACAGAGCCCACGTCATCTTGACCCTTCTCGAGTTGGGGTGGTTGCTGAATTTGGAGAAGAGCCAGTTGGAGCCCACACAGTCTCTAATATTCCTCGGGGCTAATTTTGACACAATCGGCGCTGCATTTTTGGGCCCTACAATGCCTTAAGATTAGAGATGAGCGAATCGAAGTATCCGAAGTGGAATTCGAGTCGAATATCGGAAAAATTTCGATTCGTGCCGAATCCGAAAAATAGCCTAATTCGGACGCGCGAATCGAAATTTTTCAGAAAATGGCGGCTGACATGTGCGGCGACGGAGCGGGGATGTCTGGGAAGGCGCGCAGACAAGGCGCGCTGACCCATAATGCATTCCTCAACTACATGTGATCGCATCAGCCAATCAGCAGCCAGCCAGCCAGCACTGTGTAATGGTCGAGCTATAAATAGCGGCCATTTTGGAATTCTTCATTTGCCTGCAGTTATTGAACAGAGGCAGACCGCTCTGTACTAGGGACAGGGACAGAGTTAGGGCCACAGAAACGATAATTGGGGGCAGAGAACAGTTACTTAGGGACAGAGAACCATTACTCAGGGACACAGACTTGTTAATGAGGGCCACAGAATCGTTATTTAGGGACAAAGAAACGCTAGTTAGGGCCACAGAATTCATAATCAGGGACAGACAGAATTGTTACTCAGTGCCAGAGAATTGTTACTTAGGGCCACAGAAACGTTATTAGGGCCACAGAATTTTTACTCAGGGACAGACAGAATTGTTACTGAGTGCCAGAGAATTGTTACTCAGGGACAGACAGAATTGTTACTGAGTGCCAGAGAATTGTTACTTAGGGCCACAGAAACTTTAATTAGGGCCACAGAATTTTTACTCAGGGACAGACAGAATTGTTACTGAGTGCCAGAGAATTGTTACTCAGGGACAGACAGAATTGTTACTGAGTGCCAGAGAATTGTTACTTAGGGCCACAGAAACTTTAATTAGGGCCACAGAATTTTTACTCAGGGACAGACAGAATTGTTACTGAGTGCCAGAGAATTGTTACTCAGGGACAGACAGAATTGTTACTGAGTGCCAGAGAATTGTTACTTAGGGCCACAGAAACTTTACTTAGGGCCACAGAATTTTTACTCAGGGACAGACAGAATTGTTACTGAGTGCCAGAGAATTGTTACTCAGGGACAGACAGAATTGTTACTGAGTGCCAGAGAATTGTTACTTAGGGCCACAGAAACTTTACTTAGGGCCACAGAATTGTTACTCGCACAGACACAGAATTGTTACTCGCACAGACACAGAATTGTTACTGAAGGCCACAGAACTGTTACTTAGGGCCACAGAATTGTTACTCGCACAGACACAGAATTGTTACTCGCACAGACACAGAACTGTTACTGAGGGCCACAGAACTGTTACTTAGGGCCACAGAATTGTTACTCGCACAGACACAGAATTGTTACTCAGGGCCACAGAACTGTTACTTAGGGACAAAGAAACGCTAGTTAGGGCCACAGAATTCATACTCAGGGACAGACAGAATTGTTACGGAGTGCCAGAGAATTGTTACTCAGGGCCACAGAAACTTTACTTAGGGCCACAGAATTTTTACTCAGGGACAGACAGAATTGTTACTGAGTGCCAGAGAATTGTTACTCAGGGACAGACAGAATTGTTACGGAGTGCCAGAGAATTGTTACTCAGGGCCACAGAAACTTTACTTAGGGCCACAGAATTTTTACTCAGGGACAGACAGAATTGTTACTGAGTGCCAGAGAATTGTTACTCAGGGACAGACAGAATTGTTACTGAGTGCCAGAGAATTGTTACTTAGGGCCACAGAAACTTTACTTAGGGCCACAGAATTGTTACTCGCACAGACACAGAATTGTTACTCGCACAGACACAGAACTGTTACTGAGGGCCACAGAAACTTTACTTAGGGCCACAGAATTGTTACTCGCACAGACACAGAATTGTTACTCGCACAGACACAGAACTGTTACTGAGGGCCACAGAACTGTTACTTAGGGCCACAGAATTGTTACTCGCACAGACACAGAATTGTTACTCAGGGCCACAGAACTGTTACTTAGGGACAAAGAAACGCTAGTTAGGGCCACAGAATTCATACTCA
This sequence comes from Staurois parvus, assembly GCF_062004578.1. Classification (NCBI taxonomy): domain Eukaryota; kingdom Metazoa; phylum Chordata; class Amphibia; order Anura; family Ranidae; genus Staurois; species Staurois parvus. Next base: position 1,099,070 of record NW_028317944.1, read on the forward strand.
GGGACAGACAGAATTGTTACGGAGTGCCAGAGAATTGTTACTCAGGGCCACAGAAACTTTACTTAGGGCCACAGAATTTTTACTCAGGGACAGACAGAATTGTTACTGAGTGCCAGAGAATTGTTACTCAGGGACAGACAGAATTGTTACGGAGTGCCAGAGAATTGTTACTCAGGGACAGACAGAATTGTTACTGAGTGCCAGAGAATTGTTACTTAGGGCCACAGAAACTTTAATTAGGGCCACAGAATTTTTACTCAGGGACAGACAGAATTGTTACTGAGTGCCAGAGAATTGTTACTCAGGGACAGACAGAATTGTTACGGAGTGCCAGAGAATTGTTACTCAGGGCCACAGAAACTTTACTTAGGGCCACAGAATTTTTACTCAGGGACAGACAGAATTGTTACTGAGTGCCAGAGAATTGTTACTCAGGGACAGACAGAATTGTTACGGAGTGCCAGAGAATTGTTACTCACGGCCACAGAAACTTTACTTAGGGCCACAGAATTTTTACTCAGGGACAGACAGAATTGTTACTGAGTGCCAGAGAATTGTTACTCAGGGACAGACAGAATTGTTACTGAGTGCCAGATAATTGTTACTTAGGGCCACAGAAACATTATTAGGGCCACAGAATTGTTACTCAGGGACAGACAGAATTGTTACTGAGTGCCAGAGAATTGTTACTTAGGGCCACAGAAACTTTAGTTAGGGCCACAGAATTGTTACTCAGGGACAGACACAGAATTGTTACTGAGGGCCACAGAACTGTTACTTAGGGCCACAGAATTGTTACTCGCACAGACACAGAATTGTTACTGAGGACCACAGAACTGTTACTTAGGGCCACAGAATTGTTACTCGCACAGACACAGAATTGTTACACAGGGACACAGAACTGTTACTGAGGGCCACAGAACCGTTACTTAGGGCCACAGAATTGTTACTCGCACAGACACAGAATTGTTACTCGCACAGACACAGAATTGTTACTCGCACAGACACAGAATTGTTACTGAGGGCCACAGAACTGTTACTTGGGGCCACAGAAACGTTAATCAGGGACACAGAATTGTTACTGAGGGCCACAGAACTGTTACTTAGGGCCACAGAATTGTTACTCGCACAGACACAGAATTGTTACACAGGGACACAGAACTGTTACTGAGGGCCACAGAACCGTTACTTAGGGCCACAGAATTGTTACTCGCACAGACAGAATTGTTACTCGCACAGACACAGAATTGTTACTCAGGGACACAGAACTGTTACTGAGGGCCACAGAACTGTTACTTAGGGCCACAGAATTGTTACTCGCACAGACACAGAATTCTTACTCGCACAGACACAGAATTGTTACTCAGGGAAACAGAACTGTTACTGAGGGCCACAGAACTGTTACTTAGGGCCACAGAATTGTTTCTCGCACAGACACAGAATTGTTACTCGCACAGACACAGAATTGTTACTGAGGGCCACAGAACTGTTACTTGGGGCCACAGAAACGTTAATCAGGGACACAGAATTGTTACTGAGGGCCACAGAACTGTTACTTAGGGCCACAGAATTGTTACTCGCACAGACACAGAATTGTTACTCAGGGACACAGAATTGTTACTCAGGGACACATAATCGTTTAATTAAAGAGTATGTCAGACAACATGCAGAGGAGTGGCAGAGGAGGCAATGTTTTAGGAGCGAGCAGACGTGGCAGCAGAGGAAGGGGTCGAGGCAGCACTATTCGCAGCCAGAGGCCAGTGCTCCCGGTGTCATCCAGCGGTCGTGTCTCCACCGACAACCCTGCCGTCATCGATTGGTTGGCTCGGTCGTCTTCCTCTTCCCAGGTCACCTCTGACACCTACAGCCAACGGTCGGTGGGTACGTCAGACACAACCGTTAGTTGGCATGGCCCGGGACCAAGCCCACTGAAATCACGTGTCCTCTACCTGCCCCTGTCCTTTGGTGTTCCCTCACCAAGCGAAGTATCGCATGCTGTGGGCTCAGCCCCACTGTACAGTGAGGAAGAGCTAACAGAGGGCGGTCAGGAACGGGGGGAGACATCCGCCTTTTCAGCAGCTAGGCGAAGAAGTAGTGGCGAGGAGAGTGGCCCGGTAGCCGGTCTAGAGACAGGTCTGTCTCCTGACCCAGACGCAGCCGAGGGGGCTAGTAGTGAGGCGGAGACCCTACTTGATGATGAGGAGGTTGATCGCACTTGGCAGCCTCGTCGTCATCAGGCAATTTCTTCCGCATCATCAGGAGAAGAGGGTGGCAGCTTGGCAGTGAGCGAAACAGTCGGTGGGTTGCCCAGGAGACAGCAGCAGGGTCGCAGCAGTGTCAGTGGAAGCAGTGTCAGTGGAGCCAAACGGCCACGGAGTAGAGCACCAGCTCCACTGCAGCCTACCACCACGGCCAGTAGTGGTGCCGGTGTGCACGGAGGAAGCAGCAGTCAGCCAGTGAGGAGTATCGGGGGCAAAGTTTCCTACTCGGCGGTGTGGCAATTTTTCGTCAAGCCGCCCGAGGAAGTAAACGTAGCCGTATGTCGACTATGTGGCCAGAAAGTCAAGCGTGGCCAGGGGGCCCATGTTGGGACTACAGCGTTGCGGCAGCATATGCAGCGTCGCCATTTGGTGGCCTGGGAAAACCGTGATAAAGATACGGCGGTTCTGCCCGCCCCAGCCCCCGCTCCATCACCCGCTCCGTTACTTGCTCCGTCACCCGACGTCAATCGCCCTCCATCAGCCAGTCAAGGCTCCAACACCTCTGCTGAGGGGAGTTGTCGCTCGTTGGCATCTTCCGCTCGTTCAGATGCTCCTTCTCCTGCTACTCCTCTTCACGGATTCCGTCAGCAGTCTTTCTTGGAATCCGTTTCCAAGAGACAACAGTTTGCGAGCACGCACCCGACGGTGCAAAAGCTGAACGTCCTCCTGTCCAAGTTGCTGGTGCTGCAGTCCCTCCCTTTCCAAGTGGTGGACTCAGCACCTTTCAGAGAAATGATGGCTTGTGCCGCGCCGCGGTGGAGAGTGCCAAGCCGTCATTTCTTCGCCAAAAAGGCAGTGCCAGCCCTGCATTCACATGTAGAAGAGATGGTGGGCCAGTCTTTGAGCATGTCGGTCTCTGCCAAAGTGCACGGCAGCGCCGACGTGTGGAGCTGTAACTACGGTCAGGGACAGTACATGTCATTTACGGCCCACTGGGTGAACGTGGTGCCGTCACAGCCGCACCAGCAACTTGGACAGGTCACGCCGCTTTTGCCTCCACGTTTGCACGTCCTTGGTCCGGCAAAGATGTCCGCCTCTACCACCTCTTCTTCCGCCGTGTCCTCAGCCGCCACCCCCGTGCCAAGTCCCATTACCCGACCGGCATATCACATGTGCAGGGCGCAACGGTGTCACGCTGTTCTGCACCTGGTATGCCTTGGCGAACGTAGTCACACAGGGGAGGAACTTCTGAGTGTAATGAACAGAGAAATCGACAGGTGGCTGTCTCCGCGCAAACTGAAAATCGGAACCATGTTGACCGACAACGGAAAGAACATGGTGTCTGCTCTGCGTCAAGGAAGGTTGTGCCATGCGCCATGCATGGCTCACGTGTTCAATCTGGTTGTCAAGCGGTTCCTAAAATCCACCATCCAAGACATCCTTAAAATGTCACGTAAACTTTGCATGCATTTCAGCCATTCCTACACCGCAAAGCACACCCTCCTTGAGCTGCAGCAGCAGAACAGAATTCCACAGCATCGCCTGATCTGCGACGTTGCAACAAGGTGGAATTCAACCCTACACATGTTAGACCGCCTTTACGAACAGCGAAAGGCCATCACCGATTTCCTGATGTTACAAGCGGATAAAGGTACTCCCCTGTGTAACTTCGATGTCAGCCATTGGCAGCTCATGCGTGACACCTGCCGCTTGCTCAGGCCCTTTGAGGAGGCCACGCTATTCGTGAGTCGGCAGGACTATGGGATGAACGACGTCATTCCTCTGTTGCACGTCCTTGAACAAATGCTGTTAACAATGGCTGGTCAGGGTGCGGTAGACGTGGCGCACAGATCTCAACGCCACATGACCCCTGTGGGGGCAGGACAGGAAGAAGAGGAGGAGGTAGAGGAGGACATTTGTGCTCAGGAATTATTGAGTGAAATGGGTGGTTTTTCCACTCAGCGGACAGGAGTGGAGGAGCAGGAGCATCTGGTAGAGGAGGAGGAGGAGGAGACAGAGGACCCAGACGCACCGTGGCAGTATGCTGTGGAGATGGAGGCAGGGAGTCCCTCGCATTCCTTGGCACAAATGGCCCATAGCATGCTCGGTTGCTTGCGTAGCGACAGCCGAATAATAACCATCAGACAGAGGGATGACTTTTGGCTGTCCACCTTGTTGGACCCTCGCTACCGTTCCAAAATGGTGGCCTTTTTCACACCTGCTGAGAGGGAGGCCAAAATAACGTACTATAAAAACCACCTATGTAGTCAGTTGGTCTCTGCCTTTGTGCGCCAACGTCCATCCTCAGACACTGTGGGCCCTGTGCGCTCGCGTTCCGCTGCCATGGCAGCAGGGGAGGGGTGGGGTGGTAGGAGCAGTGGCAGCTCCACCAGCAGCGGCTGCCTCAGTCTGCAGTCGATGATGAGTAGCTTTCTTCACCAGCGCAGTGAGGAAACTACTAACCAGCCGCAGCAGCAGCAGCAGCAGCATCAGGTGGACCTGGAGCAGGAGCTCAAACAACAGGCTTAGGCCTACTTGGACAGCACCCTGCCAACCGAGGTAGACAATCCCCTTGACTACTGGTCAACGAAACTTGACCTTTGGCCCCAACTAGCTGAATTTGCCCTTGAAAGGCTGTCATGCCCGGCCAGTAGCGTGGCATCGGAGCGCGTGTTTAGTGCGGCAGGAGGTATTGTAACTCCGCGGAGGACACGACTGTCCACCTAAAGTGTGGAGAGACTCACGTTTGTGAAAATGAATCAGGCGTGGATTAGTCTGGATTTCAAACCACCAGTTCCTGACACAACTGACTAAATCCGCCATGAATCATGCCTCAAACATGTGCCACTTTGAGGTCTCCTCACACACTGCTGGTGTGTAGAATTTTTTGACATAGGGTGCTGGCAAATTACGGGCCTCCCATAGCTGCTGCCAGGCCCCTAATCTGCCATAGGCCCCTATATACCGCCTCCTCATGCTGCTGCCAGGTCCACAGTGTCTCATGCCATTTGCCACTTTCAGGTCTCCTCACACTGCTGGTGTGTTGAATTTTTTGACATAGGGTGCTGGCAGATTATGGGCCTCCTATAGCTGCTGCCAGGCCCCTAATCTGCCATAGGCCCCTATATACCGCCTCCTCATGCTGCTGCCAGGTCCACGGTCTCTCATGGTTCCCTGTACGGCCTCCCATTGCTGCTGTCTCCATCGCCACACTCTGCCATGTGCCACTTTCAGGTCTCCTCACACACTGCTGGTGTGTAGAATTTTTTGACATAGGGTGCTGGCAGATTACGGGCCTCCCATAGCTGCTGCCAGGCCCCTAATCTGCCATAGGCCCCTATATACCGCCTCCTCATGCTGCTGCCAGGTCCAGAGTCTCTCATGGGTCCCTGTACGGCCTCCCATTGCTGCTGTCTCCATCGCCACACTCTGCCATGTGCCACTTTCAGGTCTCCTCACACTGCTGGTGTGTAGAATTTTTTGACATAGGGTGCTGGCAGATTACGGGCCTCCTATAGCTGCTGCCAGGCCCCTAATCTGCCATAGGCCCCTATATACCGCCTCCTCATGCTGCTGCCAGGTCCAGAGTCTCTCATGGGTCCCTGTACGGCCTCCCATTGCTGCTGTCTCCATCGCCACACTCTGCCATGTGCCACTTTCAGGTCTCCTCACACTGCTGGTGTGTAGAATTTTTTGACATAGGGTGCTGGCAGATTACGGGCCTCCTATAGCTGCTGCCAGGCCCCTAATCTGCCATAGGCCCCTATATACCGCCTCCTCATGCTGCTGCCAGGTCCAGAGTCTCTCATGGGTCCCTGTACGGCCTCCCATTGCTGCTGTCTCCATCGCCACACTCTGCCATGTGCCACTTTCAGGTCTCCTCACACACTGCTGGTGTGTTGAATTTTTTGACATAGGGTGCTGGCAGATTACGGGCCTCCCATTGCTGCTGCCAGGCCCCTAATCTGCCATAGGCCCCTATATACCGCCTCCTCATGCTGCTGCCAGGTCCAGAGTCTGTCATGGGTCCCTGTACGGCCTCCCATTGCTGCTGTCTCCATCGCCACACTCTGCCATGTGCCACTTTCAGGTCTCCTCACACACTGCTGGTGTGTAGAATTTTTTGACATAGGGTGCTGCAGATTACGGGCCTCCCATAGCTGCTGCCAGGCCCCTAATCTGCCATAGGCCCCTATATACCGCCTCCTCATGCTGCTGCCAGGTCCAGAGTCTCTCATGGGTCCCTGTACGGCCTCCCATTGCTGCTGTCTCCATCGCCACACTCTGCCATGTGCCACTTTCAGGTCTCCTCACACACTGCTGGTGTGTTGAATTTTTTGACATAGGGTGCTGGCAGATTACGGGCCTCCCATAGCTGCTGCCAGGCCCCTAATCTGCCATGGGCCCCTATATACCGCCTCCTCATGCTGCTGCCAGGTCCACAGTGTCTCATGCCATGTGCCACTTTCAGGTCTCCTCACACTGCTGGTGTGTTGAATTTTTTGACATAGGGTGCTGGCAGATTATGGGCCTCCTATAGCTGCTGCCAGGCCCCTAATCTGCCATAGGCCCCTATATACCGCCTCCTCATGCTGCTGCCAGGTCCAGAGTCTCTCATGGGTCCCTGTACGGCCTCCCATTGCTGCTGTCTCCATCGCCACACTCTGCCATGTGCCACTTTCAGGTCTCCTCACACTGCTGGTGTGTAGAATTTTTTGACATAGGGTGCTGGCAGATTACGGGCCTCCCATAGCTGCTGCCAGGCCCCTAATCTGCCATAGGCCCCTATATACCGCCTCCTCATGCTGCTGCCAGGTCCAGAGTCTGTCATGGGTCCCTGTACGGCCTCCCATTGCTGCTGTCTCCATCGCCACACTCTGCCATGTGCCACTTTCAGGTCTCCTCACACTGCTGGTGTGTAGAATTTTTTGACATAGGGTGCTGGCAGATTACGGGCCTCCTATAGCTGCTGCCAGGCCCCTAATCTGCCATAGGCCCCTATATACCGCCTCCTCATGCTGCTGCCAGGTCCAGAGTCTGTCATGGGTCCCTGTACGGCCTCCCATTGCTGCTGTCTCCATCGCCACACTCTGCCATGTGCCACTTTCAGGTCTCCTCACACTGCTGGTGTGTAGAATTTTTTGACATAGTGTGCTGGCAGATTACGGGCCTCCCATAGCTGCTGCCAGGCCCCTAATCTGCCATAGGCCCCTATATACCGCCTCCTCATGCTGCTGCCAGGTCCAGAGTCTGTCATGGGTCCCTGTACGGCCTCCCATTGCTGCTGTCTCCATCGCCACACTCTGCCATGTGCCACTTTCAGGTCTCCTCACACACTGCTGGTGTGTAGAATTTTTTGACATAGGGTGCTGGCAGATTACGGGCCTCCCATAGCTGCTGCCAGGCCCCTAATCTGCCATAGGCCCCTATATACCGCCTCCTCATGCTGCTGCCAGGTCCAGAGTCTCTCATGGGTCCCTGTACGGCCTCCCATTGCTGCTGTCTCCATCGCCACACTCTGCCATGTGCCACTTTCAGGTCTCCTCACACACTGCTGGTGTGTAGAATTTTTTGACATAGGGTGCTGGCAGATTACGGGCCTCCTATAGCTGCTGCCAGGCCCCTAATCTGCCATAGGCCCCTATATACCGCCTCCTCATGCTGCTGCCAGGTCCAGAGTCTCTCATGGGTCCCTGTACGGCCTCCCATTGCTGCTGTCTCCATCGCCACACTCTGCCATGTGCCACTTTCAGGTCTCCTCACACACTGCTGGTGTGTAGAATTTTTTGACATAGGGTGCTGGCAGATTACGGGCCTCCCATAGCTGCTGCCAGGCCCCTAATCTGCCATAGGCCCCTATATACCGCCTCCTCATGCTGCTGCCAGGTCCAGAGTCTCTCATGGGTCCCTGTACGGCCTCCCATTGCTGCTGTCTCCATCGCCACACTCTGCCATGTGCCACTTTCAGGTCTCCTCACACTGCTGGTGTGTAGAATTTTTTGACATAGGGTGCTGGCAGATTACGGGCCTCCTATAGCTGCTGCCAGGCCCCTAATCTGCCATAGGCCCCTATATACCGCCTCCTCATGCTGCTGCCAGGTCCAGAGTCTCTCATGTTTCCCTGTACGGCCTCCCATTGCTGCTGTCTCCATCGCCACACTCTGCCATGTGCCACTTTCAGGTCTCCTCACACTGCTGGTGTGTAGAATTTTTTGACATAGGGTGCTGGCAGATTACGGGCCTCCTATAGCTGCTGCCAGGCCCCTAATCTGCCATAGGCCCCTATATACCGCCTCCTCATGCTGCTGCCAGGTCCAGAGTCTCTCATGGGTCCCTGTACGGCCTCCCATTGCTGCTGTCTCCATCGCCACACTCTGCCATGTGCCACTTTCAGGTCTCCTCACACACTGCTGGTGTGTTGAATTTTTTGACATAGGGTGCTGGCAGATTACGGGCCTCCCATTGCTGCTGCCAGGCCCCTAATCTGCCATAGGCCCCTATATACCGCCTCCTCATGCTGCTGCCAGGTCCAGAGTCTGTCATGGGTCCCTGTACGGCCTCCCATTGCTGCTGTCTCCATCGCCACACTCTGCCATGTGCCACTTTCAGGTCTCCTCACACACTGCTGGTGTGTAGAATTTTTTGACATAGGGTGCTGGCAGATTACGGGCCTCCCATAGCTGCTGCCAGGCCCCTAATCTGCCATAGGCCCCTATATACCGCCTCCTCATGCTGCTGCCAGGTCCAGAGTCTCTCATGGTTCCCTGTACGGCCTCCCATTGCTGCTGTCTCCATCGCCACACTCTGCCATGTGCCACTTTCAGGTCTCCTCACACACTGCTGGTGTGTAGAATTTTTTGACATAGGGTGCTGCAGATTACGGGCCTCCCATAGCTGCTGCCAGGCCCCTAATCTGCCCTAGGCCCCTATATACCGCCTCCTCATGCTGCTGCCAGGTCCAGAGTCTCTCATGGGTCCCTGTACGGCCTCCCATTGCTGCTGTCTCCATCGCCACACTCTGCCATGTGCCACTTTCAGGTCTCCTCACACACTGCTGGTGTGTTGAATTTTTTGACATAGGGTGCTGGCAGATTACGGGCCTCCCATAGCTGCTGCCAGGCCCCTAATCTGCCATGGGCCCCTATATACTGCCTCCTCATGCTGCTGCCAGGTCCACAGTGTCTCATGCCATGTGCCACTTTCAGGTCTCCTCACACTGCAGGTGTGTTGAATTTTTTGACATAGGGTGCTGGCAGATTATGGGCCTCCTATAGCTGCTGCCAGGCCCCTAATCTGCCATAGGCCCCTATATACCGCCTCCTCATGCTGCTGCCAGGTCCAGAGTCTCTCATGGGTCCCTGTACGGCCTCCCATTGCTGCTGTCTCCATCGCCACACTCTGCCATGTGCCACTTTCAGGTCTCCTCACACTGCTGGTGTGTAGAATTTTTTGACATAGTGTGCTGGCAGATTACGGGCCTCCCATAGCTGCTGCCAGGCCCCTAATCTGCCATAGGCCCCTATATACCGCCTCCTCATGCTGCTGCCAGGTCCAGAGTCTGTCATGGGTCCCTGTACGGCCTCCCATTGCTGCTGTCTCCATCGCCACACTCTGCCATGTGCCACTTTCAGGTCTCCTCACACACTGCTGGTGTGTAGAATTTTTTGACATAGGGTGCTGGCAGATTACGGGCCTCCCATAGCTGCTGCCAGGCCCCTAATCTGCCATAGGCCCCTATATACCGCCTCCTCATGCTGCTGCCAGGTCCAGAGTCTCTCATGGGTCCCTGTACGGCCTCCCATTGCTGCTGTCTCCATCGCCACACTCTGCCATGTGCCACTTTCAGGTCTCCTCACACACTGCTGGTGTGTAGAATTTTTTGACATAGGGTGCTGGCAGATTACGGGCCTCCTATAGCTGCTGCCAGGCCCCTAATCTGCCATAGGCCCCTATATACCGCCTCCTCATGCTGCTGCCAGGTCCAGAGTCTCTCATGGGTCCCTGTACGGCCTCCCATTGCTGCTGTCTCCATCGCCACACTCTGCCATGTGCCACTTTCAGGTCTCCTCACACACTGCTGGTGTGTAGAATTTTTTGACATAGGGTGCTGGCAGATTACGGGCCTCCCATTGCTGCTGCCAGGCCCCTAATCTGCCATAGGCCCCTATATACCGCCTCCTCATGCTGCTGCCAGGTCCACAGTGTCTCATGCCATGTGCCACTTTCAGGTCTCCTCACACTGCTGGTGTGTTGAATTTTTTGACATAGGGTGCTGGAAGATTACGGGCCTCCCATTGCTGCTGCCAGGCCCCTAATCTGCCATAGGCCCCTATATACCGCCTCCTCATGCTGCTGCCAGGTCCACAGTGTCTCATGCCATGTGCCACTTTCAGGTCTCCTCACACTGCTGGTGTGTTGAATTTTTTGACATAGGGTGCTGGCAGATTATGGGCCTCCTATAGCTGCTGCCAGGCCCCTAATCTGCCATAGGCCCCTATATACCGCCTCCTCATGCTGCTGCCAGGTCCAGAGTCTCTCATGGTTCCCTGTACGGCCTCCCATTGCTGCTGTCTCCATCGCCACACTCTGCCATGTGCCACTTTCAGGTCTCCTCACACACTGCTGGTGTGTAGAATTTTTTGACATAGGGTGCTGGCAGATTACGGGCCTCCCATAGCTGCTGCCAGGCCCCTAATCTGCCATAGGCCCCTATATACCGCCTCCTCATGCTGCTGCCAGGTCCAGAGTCTCTCATGGGTCCCTGTACGGCCTCCCATTGCTGCTGTCTCCATCGCCACACTCTGCCATGTGCCACTTTCAGGTCTCCTCACACACTGCTGGTGTGTAGAATTTTTTGACATAGGGTGCTGGCAGATTACGGGCCTCCCATAGCTGCTGCCAGGCCCCTAATCTGCCATAGGCCCCTATATACCGCCTCCTCATGCTGCTGCCAGGTCCAGAGTCTCTCATGGTTCCCTGTACGGCCTCCCATTGCTGCTGTCTCCATCGCCACACTCTGCCATGTGCCACTTTCAGGTCTCCTCACACACTGCTGGTGTGTAGAATTTTTTGACATAGGGTGCTGGCAGATTACGGGCCTCCCATTGCTGCTGCCAGGCCCCTAATCTGCCATAGGCCCCTATATACCGCCTCCTCATGCTGCTGCCAGGTCCACAGTGTCTCATGCCATGTGCCACTTTCAGGTCTCCTCACACTGCTGGTGTGTTCAATTTTTTGACATAGGGTGCTGGCAGATTATGGGCCTCCTATAGCTGCTGCCAGGCCCCTAATCTGCCATAGGCCCCTATATACCGCCTCCTCATGCTGCTGCCAGGTCCAGAGTCTCTCATGGTTCCCTGTACGGCCTCCCATTGCTGCTGTCTCCATCGCCACACTCTGCCATGTGCCACTTTCAGGTCTCCTCACACACTGCTGGTGTGTAGAATTTTTTGACATAGGGTGCTGGCAGATTACGGGCCTCCCATAGCTGCTGCCAGGCCCCTAATCTGCCATAGGCCCCTATATACCGCCTCCTCATGCTGCTGCCAGGTCCAGAGTCTCTCATGGGTCCCTGTACGGCCTCCCATTGCTGCTGTCTCCATCGCCACACTCTGCCATGTGCCACTTTCAGGTCTCCTCACACACTGCTGGTGTGTAGAATTTTTTGACATAGGGTGCTGGCAGATTACGGGCCTCCTATAGCTGCTGCCAGGCCCCTAATCTGCCATAGGCCCCTATATACCGCCTCCTCATGCTGCTGCCAGGTCCAGAGTCTCTCATGGGTCCCTGTACGGCCTCCCATTGCTGCTGTCTCCATCGCCACACTCTGCCATGTGCCACTTTCAGGTCTCCTCACACACTGCTGGTGTGTTGAATTTTTTGACATAGGGTGCTGGCAGATTACGGGCCTCCCATTGCTGCTGCCAGGCCCCTAATCTGCCATAGGCCCCTATATACCGCCTCCTCATGCTGCTGCCAGGTCCAGAGTCTGTCATGGGTCCCTGTACGGCCTCCCATTGCTGCTGTCTCCATCGCCACACTCTGCCATGTGCCACTTTCAGGTCTCCTCACACACTGCTGGTGTGTAGAATTTTTTGACATAGGGTGCTGGCAGATTACGGGCCTCCCATAGCTGCTGCCAGGCCCCTAATCTGCCATAGGCCCCTATATACCGCCTCCTCATGCTGCTGCCAGGTCCAGAGTCTCTCATGGTTCCCTGTACGGCCTCCCATTGCTGCTGTCTCCATCGCCACACTCTGCCATGTGCCACTTTCAGGTCTCCTCACACACTGCTGGTGTGTAGAATTTTTTGACATAGGGTGCTGCAGATTACGGGCCTCCCATAGCTGCTGCCAGGCCCCTAATCTGCCATAGGCCCCTATATACCGCCTCCTCATGCTGCTGCCAGGTCCAGAGTCTCTCATGGGTCCCTGTACGGCCTCCCATTGCTGCTGTCTCCATCGCCACACTCTGCCATGTGCCACTTTCAGGTCTCCTCACACACTGCTGGTGTGTTGATTTTTTTGACATAGGGTGCTGGCAGATTACGGGCCTCCCATAGCTGCTGCCAGGCCCCTAATCTGCCATGGGCCCCTATATACCGCCTCCTCATGCTGCTGCCAGGTCCACAGTGTCTCATGCCATGTGCCACTTTCAGGTCTCCTCACACTGCTGGTGTGTTGAATTTTTTGACATAGGGTGCTGACAGATTATGGGCCTCCTATAGCTGCTGCCAGGCCCCTAATCTGCCATAGGCCCCTATATACCGCCTCCTCATGCTGCTGCCAGGTCCAGAGTCTCTCATGGGTCCCTGTACGGCCTCCCATTGCTGCTGTCTCCTTCGCCACACTCTGCCATGTGCCACTTTCAGGTCTCCTCACACTGCTGGTGTGTAGAATTTTTTGACATAGGGTGCTGGCAGATTACGGGCCTCCTATAGCTGCTGCCAGGCCCCTAATCTGCCATAGGCCCCTATATACCGCCTCCTCATGCTGCTGCCAGGTCCAGAGTCTCTCATGGGTCCCTGTACGGCCTCCCATTGCTGCTGTCTCCATCGCCACACTCTGCCATGTGCCACTTTCAGGTCTCCTCACACACTGCTGGTGTGTAGAATTTTTTGACATAGGGTGCTGGCAGATTACGGGCCTCCCATTGCTGCTGCCAGGCCCCTAATCTGCCATAGGCCCCTATATACCGCCTCCTCATGCTGCTGCCAGGTCCACAGTGTCTCATGCCATGTGCCACTTTCAGGTCTCCTCACACTGCTGGTGTGTTGAATTTTTTGACATAGGGTGCTGGCAGATTATGGGCCTCCTATAGCTGCTGCCAGGCCCCTAATCTGCCATAGGCCCCTATATACCGCCTCCTCATGCTGCTGCCAGGTCCAGAGTCTCTCATGGTTCCCTGTACGGCCTCCCATTGCTGCTGTCTCCATCGCCACACTCTGCCATGTGCCACTTTCAGGTCTCCTCACACACTGCTGGTGTGTAGAATTTTTTGACATAGGGTGCTGGCAGATTACGGGCCTCCCATAGCTGCTGCCAGGCCCCTAATCTGCCATAGGCCCCTATATACCGCCTCCTCATGCTGCTGCCAGGTCCAGAGTCTCTCATGGGTCCCTGTACGGCCTCCCATTGCTGCTGTCTCCATCGCCACACTCTGCCATGTGCCACTTTCAGGTCTCCTCACACTGCTGGTGTGTAGAATTTTTTGACATAGGGTGCTGGCAGATTACGGGCCTCCTATAGCTGCTGCCAGGCCCCTAATCTGCCATAGGCCCCTATATACCGCCTCCTCATGCTGCTGCCAGGTCCAGAGTCTCTCATGGGTCCCTGTACGGCCTCCCATTGCTGCTGTCTCCATCGCCACACTCTGCCATGTGCCACTTTCAGGTCTCCTCACACACTGCTGGTGTGTTGAATTTTTTGACATAGGGTGCTGGCAGATTACGGGCCTCCCATTGCTGCTGCCAGGCCCCTAATCTGCCATAGGCCCCTATATACCGCCTCCTCATGCTGCTGCCAGGTCCAGAGTCTGTCATGGGTCCCTGTACGGCCTCCCATTGCTGCTGTCTCCATCGCCACACTCTGCCATGTGCCACTTTCAGGTCTCCTCACACACTGCTGGTGTGTAGAATTTTTTGACATAGGGTGCTGGCAGATTACGGGCCTCCCATAGCTGCTGCCAGGCCCCTAATCTGCCATAGGCCCCTATATACCGCCTCCTCATGCTGCTGCCAGGTCCAGAGTCTCTCATGGTTCCCTGTACGGCCTCCCATTGCTGCTGTCTCCATCGCCACACTCTGCCATGTGCCACTTTCAGGTCTCCTCACACACTGCTGGTGTGTAGAATTTTTTGACATAGGGTGCTGGCAGATTACGGGCCTCCCATAGCTGCTGCCAGGCCCCTAATCTGCCATAGGCCCCTATATACCGCCTCCTCATGCTGCTGCCAGGTCCAGAGTCTCTCATGGGTCCCTGTACGGCCTCCCATTGCTGCTGTCTCCATCGCCACACTCTGCCATGTGCCACTTTCAGGTCTCCTCACACACTGCTGGTGTGTTGAATTTTTTGACATAGGGTGCTGGCAGATTACGGGCCTCCCATAGCTGCTGCCAGGCCCCTAATCTGCCATGGGCCCCTATATACCGCCTCCTCATGCTGCTGCCAGGTCCACAGTGTCTCATGCCATGTGCCACTTTCAGGTCTCCTCACACTGCTGGTGTGTTGAATTTTTTGACATAGGGTGCTGACAGATTATGGGCCTCCTATAGCTGCTGCCAGGCCCCTAATCTGCCATAGGCCCCTATATACCGCCTCCTCATGCTGCTGCCAGGTCCAGAGTCTCTCATGGGTCCCTGTACGGCCTCCCATTGCTGCTGTCTCCTTCGCCACACTCTGCCATGTGCCACTTTCAGGTCTCCTCACACTGCTGGTGTGTAGAATTTTTTGACATAGGGTGCTGGCAGATTACGGGCCTCCCATAGCTGCTGCCAGGCCCCTAATCTGCCATAGGCCCCTATATACCGCCTCCTCATGCTGCTGCCAGGTCCAGAGTCTCTCATGGGTCCCTGTACGGCCTCCCATTGCTGCTGTCTCCATCGCCACACTCTGCCATGTGCCACTTTCAGGTCTCCTCACACACTGCTGGTGTGTTGAATTTTTTGACATAGGGTGCTGGCAGATTACGGGCCTCCCATAGCTGCTGCCAGGCCCCTAATCTGCCATGGGCCCCTATATACCGCCTCCTCATGCTGCTGCCAGGTCCACAGTGTCTCATGCCATGTGCCACTTTCAGGTCTCCTCACACTGCTGGTGTGTTGAATTTTTTGACATAGGGTGCTGGCAGATTATGGGCCTCCTATAGCTGCTGCCAGGCCCCTAATCTGCCATAGGCCCCTATATACCGCCTCCTCCTGCTGCTGCCAGGTCCAGAGTCTCTCATGGGTCCCTGTACGGCCTCCCATTGCTGCTGTCTCCATCGCCACACTCTGCCATGTGCCACTTTCAGGTCTCCTCACACTGCTGGTGTGTAGAATTTTTTGACATAGGGTGCTGGCAGATTACGGGCCTCCCATAGCTGCTGCCAGGCCCCTAATCTGCCATAGGCCCCTATATACCGCCTCCTCATGCTGCTGCCAGGTCCAGAGTCTGTCATGGGTCCCTGTACGGCCTCCCATTGCTGCTGTCTCCATCGCCACACTCTGCCATGTGCCACTTTCAGGTCTCCTCACACTGCTGGTGTGTAGAATTTTTTGACATAGGGTGCTGGCAGATTACGGGCCTCCTATAGCTGCTGCCAGGCCCCTAATCTGCCATAGGCCCCTATATACCGCCTCCTCATGCTGCTGCCAGGTCCAGAGTCTGTCATGGGTCCCTGTACGGCCTCCCATTGCTGCTGTCTCCATCGCCACACTCTGCCATGTGCCACTTTCAGGTCTCCTCACACTGCTGGTGTGTAGAATTTTTTGACATCGTGTGCTGGCAGATTACGGGCCTCCCATAGCTGCTGCCAGGCCCCTAATCTGCCATAGGCCCCTATATACCGCCTCCTCATGCTGCTGCCAGGTCCAGAGTCTGTCATGGGTCCCTGTACGGCCTCCCATTGCTGCTGTCTCCATCGCCACACTCTGCCATGTGCCACTTTCAGGTCTCCTCACACACTGCTGGTGTGTAGAATTTTTTGACATAGGGTGCTGGCAGATTACGGGCCTCCCATAGCTGCTGCCAGGCCCCTAATCTGCCATAGGCCCCTATATACCGCCTCCTCATGCTGCTGCCAGGTCCATAGTTTCTCATGGGTCCCTGTACGGCCTCCCATTGCTGCTGTCTCCATCGCCACACTCTGCCATGTGCCACTTTCAGGTCTCCTCACACACTGCTGGTGTGTAGAATTTTTTGACATAGGGTGCTGGCAGATTACGGGCCTCCTATAGCTGCTGCCAGGCCCCTAATCTGCCATAGGCCCCTATATACCGCCTCCTCATGCTGCTGCCAGGTCCAGAGTCTCTCATGGGTCCCTGTACGGCCTCCCATTGCTGCTGTCTCCATCGCCACACTCTGCCATGTGCCACTTTCAGGTCTCCTCACACACTGCTGGTGTGTAGAATTTTTTGACATAGGGTGCTGGCAGATTACGGGCCTCCCATTGCTGCTGCCAGGCCCCTAATCTGCCATAGGCCCCTATATACCGCCTCCTCATGCTGCTGCCAGGTCCACAGTGTCTCATGCCATGTGCCACTTTCAGGTCTCCTCACACTGCTGGTGTGTTGAATTTTTTGACATAGGGTGCTGGCAGATTATGGGCCTCCTATAGCTGCTGCCAGGCCCCTAATCTGCCATAGGCCCCTATATACCGCCTCCTCATGCTGCTGCCAGGTCCAGAGTCTCTCATGGTTCCCTGTACGGCCTCCCATTGCTGCTGTCTCCATCGCCACACTCTGCCATGTGCCACTTTCAGGTCTCCTCACACACTGCTGGTGTGTAGAATTTTTTGACATAGGGTGCTGGCAGATTACGGGCCTCCCATAGCTGCTGCCAGGCCCCTAATCTGCCATAGGCCCCTATATACCGCCTCCTCATGCTGCTGCCAGGTCCAGAGTCTCTCATGGGTCCCTGTACGGCCTCCCATTGCTGCTGTCTCCATCGCCACACTCTGCCATGTGCCACTTTCAGGTCTCCTCACACACTGCTGGTGTGTTGAATTTTTTGACATAGGGTACTGGCAGATTAAGGGCCTCCCATAGCTGCTGCCAGGCCCCTAATCTGCCATGGGCCCCTATATACCGCCTCCTCATGCTGCTGCCAGGTCCACAGTGTCTCATGCCATGTGCCACTTTCAGGTCTCCTCACACTGCTGGTGTGTTGAATTTTTTGACATAGGGTGCTGGCAGATTATGGGCCTCCTATAGCTGCTGCCAGGCCCCTAATCTGCCATAGGCCCCTATATACCGCCTCCTCATGCTGCTGCCAGGTCCAGAGTCTCTCATGGGTCCCTGTACGGCCTCCCATTGCTGCTGTCTCCATCGCCACACTCTGCCATGTGCCACTTTCAGGTCTCCTCACACTGCTGGTGTGTAGAATTTTTTGACATAGGGTGCTGGCAGATTACGGGCCTCCTATAGCTGCTGCCAGGCCCCTAATCTGCCATAGGCCCCTATATACCGCCTCCTCATGCTGCTGCCAGGTCCAGAGTCTGTCATGGGTCCCTGTAAGGCCTCCCATTGCTGCTGTCTCCATCGCCACACTCTGCCATGTGCCACTTTCAGGTCTCCTCACACTGCTGGTGTGTAGAATTTTTTGACATAGGGTGCTGGCAGATTACGGGCCTCCCATAGCTGCTGCCAGGCCCCTAATCTGCCATAGGCCCCTATATACCGCCTCCTCATGCTGCTGCCAGGTCCAGAGTCTGTCATGGGTCCCTGTACGGCCTCCCATTGCTGCTGTCTCCATCGCCACACTCTGCCATGTGCCATTTTCAGGTCTCCTCACACACTGCTGGTGTGTAGAATTTTTTGACATAGGGTGCTGGCAGATTACGGGCCTCCCATAGCTGCTGCCAGGCCCCTAATCTGCCATAGGCCCCTATATACCGCCTCCTCATGCTGCTGCCAGGTCCAGAGTCTCTCATGGGTCCCTGTACGGCCTCCCATTGCTGCTGTCTCCATCGCCACACTCTGCCATGTGCCACTTTCAGGTCTCCTCACACACTGCTGGTGTGTAGAATTTTTTGACATAGGGTGCTGGCAGATTACGGGCCTCCTATAGCTGCTGCCAGGCCCCTAATCTGCCATAGGCCCCTATATACCGCCTCCTCATGCTGCTGCCAGGTCCACAGTGTCTCATGCCATGTGCCACTTTCAGGTCTCCTCACACTGCTGGTGTGTTGAATTTTTTGACATAGGGTGCTGGCAGATTATGGGCCTCCTATAGCTGCTGCCAGGCCCCTAATCTGCCATAGGCCCCTATATACCGCCTCCTCATGCTGCTGCCAGGTCCAGAGTCTCTCATGGTTCCCTGTACGGCCTCCCATTGCTGCTGTCTCCATCGCCACACTCTGCCATGTGCCACTTTCAGGTCTCCTCACACACTGCTGGTGTGTAGAATTTTTTGACATAGGGTGCTGGCAGATTACGGGCCTCCCATAGCTGCTGCCAGGCCCCTAATCTGCCATAGGCCCCTATATACCGCCTCCTCATGCTGCTGCCAGGTCCAGAGTCTCTCATGGGTCCCTGTACGGCCTCCCATTGCTGCTGTCTCCATCGCCACACTCTGCCATGTGCCACTTTCAGGTCTCCTCACACACTGCTGGTGTGTTGAATTTTTTGACATAGGGTGCTGGCAGATTACGGGCCTCCCATAGCTGCTGCCAGGCCCCTAATCTGCCATGGGCCCCTATATACCGCCTCCTCATGCTGCTGCCAGGTCCACAGTGTCTCATGCCATGTGCCACTTTCAGGTCTCCTCACACTGCTGGTGTGTTGAATTTTTTGACATAGGGTGCTGGCAGATTATGGGCCTCCTATAGCTGCTGCCAGGCCCCTAATCTGCCATAGGCCCCTATATACCGCCTCCTCATGCTGCTGCCAGGTCCAGAGTCTGTCATGGGTCCCTGTACGGCCTCCCATTGCTGCTGTCTCCATCGCCACACTCTGCCATGTGCCACTTTCAGGTCTCCTCACACTGCTGGTGTGTAGAATTTTTTGACATAGGGTGCTGGCAGATTACGGGCCTCCTATAGCTGCTGCCAGGCCCCTAATCTGCCATAGGCCCCTATATACCGCCTCCTCATGCTGCTGCCAGGTCCAGAGTCTCTCATGGGTCCCTGTACGGCCTCCCATTGCTGCTGTCTCCATCGCCACACTCTGCCATGTGCCACTTTCAGGTCTCCTCACACTGCTGGTGTGTAGAATTTTTTGACATAGGGTGCTGGCAGATTACGGGCCTCCCATAGCTGCTGCCAGGCCCCTAATCTGCCATAGGCCCCTATATACCGCCTCCTCATGCTGCTGCCAGGTCCAGAGTCTGTCATGGGTCCCTGTACGGCCTCCCATTGCTGCTGTCTCCATCGCCACACTCTGCCATGTGCCACTTTCAGGTCTCCTCACACACTGCTGGTGTGTAGAATTTTTTGACATAGGGTGCTGGCAGATTACGGGCCTCCCATAGCTGCTGCCAGGCCCCTAATCTGCCATAGGCCCCTATATACCGCCTCCTCATGCTGCTGCCAGGTCCAGAGTCTCTCATGGGTCCCTGTACGGCCTCCCATTGCTGCTGTCTCCATCGCCACACTCTGCCATGTGCCACTTTCAGGTCTCCTCACACACTGCTGGTGTGTAGAATTTTTTGACATAGGGTGCTGGCAGATTACGGGCCTCCTATAGCTGCTGCCAGGCCCCTAATCTGCCATAGGCCCCTATATACCGCCTCCTCATGCTGCTGCCAGGTCCAGAGTCTCTCATGGGTCCCTGTACGGCCTCCCATTGCTGCTGTCTCCATCGCCACACTCTGCCATGTGCCACTTTCAGGTCTCCTCACACACTGCTGGTGTGTAGAATTTTTTGAGATAGGGTGCTGGCAGATTACGGGCCTCCCATAGCTGCTGCCAGGCCCCTAATCTGCCATAGGCCCCTATATACCGCCTCCTTATGCTGCTGCCAGGTCCAGAGTCTCTCATGGGTCCCTGTACGGCCTCCCATTGCTGCTGTCTCCATCGCCACACTCTGCCATGTGCCACTTTCAGGTCTCCTCACACACTGCTGGTGTGTAGAATTTTTTGACATAGGGTGCTGGCAGATTACGGGCCTCTTATAGCTGCTGCCAGGCCCCTAATCTGCCATAGGCCCCTATATACCGCCTCCTCATGCTGCTGCCAGGTCCAGAGTCTCTCATGGGTCCCTGTACGGCCTCCCATTGCTGCTGTCTCCATCGCCACACTCTGCCATGTGCCACTTTCAGGTCTCCTCACACACTGCTGGTGTGTAGAATTTTTTGACATAGGGTGCTGGCAGATTACGGGCCTCCTATAGCTGCTGCCAGGCCCCTAATCTGCCATAGGCCGCTATATACCGCCTCCTCATGCTGCTGCCAGGTCCAGAGTCTCTCATGGGTCCCTGTACGGCCTCCCATTGCTGCTGTCTCCATCGCCACACTCTGCCATGTGCCACTTTCAGGTCTCCTCACACTGCTGGTGTGTAGAATTTTTTGACATAGGGTGCTGGCAGATTACGGGCCTCCTATAGCTGCTGCCAGGCCCCTAATCTGCCATAGGCCCCTATATACCGCCTGCTCATGCTGCTGCCAGGTCCAGAGTCTCTCATGGGTCCCTGTACGGCCTCCCATTGCTGCTGTCTCCATCGCCACACTCTGCCATGTGCCACTTTCAGGTCTCCTCACACTGCTGGTGTGTAGAATTTTTTGACATAGGGTGCTGGCAGATTACGGGCCTCCCATTGCTGCTGCCAGGCCCCTAATCTGCCATGGGCCCCTATACCGCCTCCTCATGCTGCTGCCAAGTCCAGAGTGTGTCATGTGTCCCTGTACGGCCTCCCATTGCTGCTGTCTCCATAGCCACACTCTGCCATGTGCCACTTTCAGGTCTCCTCACACTGCTGGTGTGTTGAATTTTTTGACATAGGGTGCTGGCAGATTACGGGCCTCCCATTGCTGCTGCCAGGCACGTAATCTGCCATGGGCCCCCGTACCGACTCCTCATGCTGTGACGTTGCAACAAGGTGGAATTCAACCCTACATATGTTAGACCGCCTTTACGAACAGCGAAAGGCCATCACCGATTTCCTGATGTTAAAAGCGGATAAAGGTACTCCCTGTGTAACTTAGATGTCAGCCATTGGCAGCTCATGCGTGACACCTGCGCTTGCTCAGGCCCTTTGAGGAGGCCACGCTATTCGTGAGTCGCCAGGACTATGGGATGAACGACGTCATTCCTCTGTTGCACGTCCTGGAACAAATGCTGTTAACAATGGCTGGTCAGGGTGCGGTTATCGTGGCGCACAGATCTCAACGCCACATGACCCCTGTGGGGGCAGGACAGGAAGAAGAGGAGGAGGTAGAGGAGGACATTGGTGCTCAGGAATTATTGAGTGAAATGGGTGGTTTTTCCACTCAGCGGACAGGAGTGGAGGAGCAGGAGCATCTGGTAGAGGAGGAGGAGGAGGAGACAGAGGACCCAGACGCACCGTGGCAGTATGCTGTGGAGATGGAGGCAGGGAGTCCCTCGCATTCCTTGGCACAAATGGCCCATAGCATGCTCGGTTGCTTGCGTAGCGACAGCCGAATAATAACCATCAGACAGAGGGATGACTTTTGGCTGTCCACCTTTTTGGACCCTCGCTACCGTTCAAAAATGGTGGCCTTTTTCACACCTGCTGAGAGGGAGGCCAAAATAACGTACTATAAAAACCACCTATGTAGTCAGCTGGTCTCTGCCTGTCTGCGCCAACGTCCATCCTCAGACACTGTGGGCCCTGTGCGCTCGCGTTCTGCTGCCATGGCAGCAGGGGAGGGGTGGGGTGGTAGGAGCAGTGGCAGCTCCACCAGCAGCGGCTGCCTCAGTCTGCAGTCGATGATGAGTAGCTTTCTTCACCAGCGCAGTGAGGAAACTACTAACCAGCCGCAGCAGCAGCAGCATCAGGTGGACCTGGAGCAGGACCTCAAACAACAGGCTTAGGCCTACTTGGACAGCACCCTGCCAACCGAGGTAGACAATCCCCTTGACTACTGGGCAACGAAACTTGACCTTTGGCCCCAACTAGCTGAATTTGCCCTTGAAAGGCTGTCATGCCCGGCCAGTAGCGTGGCATCGGAGCGCGTGTTTAGTGCGGCAGGAGGTATTGCAACTCCGCGGAGGACACGACTGTCCACCCAAAGTGTGGAGAGACTCACGTTTGTGAAAATGAATCAGGCGTGGATTAGTCTGGATTTCAAACCACCAGTTCCTGACACAACTGACTAAATCCGCCATGAATCATGCCCCAAACATGTGCCACTTTCAGGTCTCCTCACACTGCTGGTGTGTTCCATTTTTTGTCATAGGGTGCTGGCAGATTACGGGCCTCCCATAGCTGCTGCCAGGCCCCTAATCTGCCATGGGCCCCTATACCGCCTCCTCATGCTGCTGCCAAGTCCAGAGTCTCTCATGGGTCCCTGTACGGCCTCCCATTGCTGCTGTCTCCATCGCCACACTCTGCCATGTGCCACTTTCAGGTCTCCTCACACTGCTGGTGTATTCCATTTTTTGTCATAGGGTGCTGGCAGATTACGGGCCTCCCATAGCTGCTGCCAGGCCCCTAATCTGCCATGGGCCCCTATACCGCCTCCTCATGCTGCTGCCAGGTCCAGAGTCTGTCATGGGTCCCTGTACGGCCTCCCATTGCTGCTGTCTCCATCGCCACACTCTGCCATGTGCCACTTTCAGGTCTCCTCACACTGCTGGTGGGTTCCATTTTTTGTCATAGGGTGCTGGCAGATTACGGGCCTCCCATAGCTGCTGCCAGGCCCCTAATCTGCCATGGGCCCCCGTACCGACTCCTCATGCTGCTGCCAGGCCCGTAATCTGTCATCGGCCCCTGTTGTCGCTTGTTGGCATATTCCGCTCGTTCAGATGCTCCTTCTCCTGCTACTCCTCTTCACGGATTCCGTCAGCAGTCTTTCTTGGAATCCGTTTCCAAGAGACAACAGTTTGCGAGCACGCACCAGACGGTGCAGAAACTGAACGTCCTCCTGTCCAAGTTGCTGCTGCCAGGCTCGTAATCTGTCATGCGCCCCTGTACCGCCTCCTCATGCTGCTGCCAGGTCCAGAGTGTGTCATGGGCCCCCGTACCGACTCCAAATGCTGCTGCCAGGCCCGTAATCTGTCATGGGCCCCTGTACCGCCTCCCCATGCTGCTGCCAGGTCCAGATTGTGTCATGGGTCCCTGTACGGCCTCCCATTGCTGCTGCCAGGCCTGTAATCTGCCATGGGCCCCCGTACCGACTCCTCATGCTGCTGCCAGGCCCGTAATCTGCCATGGGCCCCTGTACCGCCTCCTCATGCTGCTGCCAGGTCCAGAGTGTGTCATGGGTCCCTGTACGGCCTCCCATTGCTGCTGTCTCTATCGCCACACTCTGCCATGTGCCACTTTCAGGTCTCCTCACACTGCTGGTGGTTTCCATTTTTGTCATAGGGTGCTGTATGGCCTCCCATTGCTGCTGCCTCCACCGCCACACTGTGGCTCCACACTCTGGTTTTGGCCCCGTGACTGGCCAAATGAGTGAAGTGTGCGGTGATTCTAAGATCGACGGCACTCATCTGCATGTCATACTGCCTGACAGTATTATTTCTCTTCCCCAGCAGACTCCAAGGGCATTTAAATTAAAGGTACAGTGTTCAGCACTAATATTAAGTCTCTCTGAAGCCTAGAAACACCCTTTTTTAAGTTAAATTCACAGCGAATATATTCGACTCGAATCGAAATTTTTCCACGAATTCGCCGAATCAGTCGAATCGAATTTTTGAATACTTCGCTCATCTCTACTTAAGATCATTGGCACCATGGTGTCCACAGCGCCGATGGTGAATTGGGCACAGTGGAGAATGCATCCCTTCCAGAAGGGCTTTCTTCAACAGTGGATTACAGGCAGCATGGGCTAGGTCATTTACATTTCTCCCACCATAAAGGCGAGCCTTCCTTGGTGGCTGCATCAGAAGAACCTGCTCAATTGCCATGCAATTGCCCCCATCTCCTTGCCACAATCACTATGGATGCCAGCAACTCCAGATGGGATGCTCTCTGCCAGTCAGAGATAGCTTAGGCAGAGGGAGCTTTCTCTCTCACAGGTTGGGGTCAAATGTCCTGGAATTACGAGCGGCGTTCTGTGCCCTACAGGTCTTCCAGCACCTAACACAGGGGAAATAAGTCCTCCTGAGGTCTGACAATATGACAGCAGTGCCCTGCATAGGGAGACAAGGAGGGACCCACAGCCTGTCCCTCTTGCAAGAGGTAGAACCAATCATGGCTTGGGCCCAGAGAAACCTGTCCAACATATCGGCAGCATACATCCCGGGAGTCCAGAACACACAAGCAGACTTACTTTTCAGGGTTCAATTGGACAACAGTGAGTGGTCTCTTTACACAGAAGTTTTCAAGTGACCCTCAGGATCAGTCCAGAAATCAGGCTGTTGGCCTCCTCATGCAACAGCAAGCTGGGGATGTTCTGAACCAGGAATCGCTGTTCCCAGGCCTTCGGGGTAAATGCTCTGATGGATCAGTGGGGGTTTTGCACAGCCTATGCATTTCCCCTGGTCCCTGTCATCTTCAGGTTGGAGGCCTTAGGGTGTCCTACTGAAGTCATCCCTACCCTGATGAATGCCACAAGACCAACTACCAACAGGGTCTATGTAAGAGTCTGATCTAAGTTCGTAGACTATATCTCGACCATGGATGGATCCTTTAGTAATCCGAGGGTTCAGACTGAAAATGGGACCTACCGCTTGTCCTCAACTTCTTCTCTGGAGGCATGTCAGAATCAGCTGAGCCTCCCATAGTGAGGCAGCTCTCCATCAAGGCAGCCTTTCTGGTGGCAGTTACATCGGCAAAAAGAGTCTCCAAAATTGGGAACCTTGGCTGTAAAGAGCTGTTTTTGACATTCTTCCCGGATCGAGTGGTCCTCATCCGTATGCTGGGTTCTAATCCTAAAGTGAACTTGGTCTTCCACGAGAACCAAGAGATTGTCCTGCAAACATTTAGAGCCTCAGGGAATCAATGACGCTCACCACCTTGATGTAGGTGAGACCTTAAGGCTATATCTCCCACGTCAAGTGCAGCCTGGATCGTCCAGGTCATCCAAATGGCCTACAGAGCTAAGGGGTTGGCACCTCCGGAGGCGGTGACCGCACACTCAACCAGAAGTGTGGCTACATCCTGGGCGGCTTCCCGGCATGTCGCCCCTAAGGTGATCTGTAGAGTGGCCTCATGGTCCTCAGTAAACACTTTTATGGCTCATTACTGTGTAGAGCCTGCCTTCTTATACTCTGTTAATTTTGTTTTTAAAGTTCTGTGAGTTGGCAGGGCAAATTAAAGTCTTTGTGTGAGTAACTGCCCACCTGTGTGTGTATGGCTAAGTATTTCCCATATGTATGCAGCTATGGAGTCTGTCAGTAAAACAGAATATTTCCTATCAAATACTTACCGTAACCTTTTCTCATGGACTCCAAGGCAGCAGGAGTACCCTCCCAATGCCAGGAGTAGGCTAGTTATGGAACACAGTCTCTGGCGAGGAACAAAGATTTATGGGAGTGGGGTCCTATAGGAGAAGAGAGGGCAGGATTAACCCATACATATGCTGCCATGGAGTCCATCAGGAAAGGAAAATTATGGTAAGTATTTGATAGGAAATTTTCTGTTTTATGTACAGCATGACTGCACAATTGTCAGTTAAACTAGCACACTGCCATATAGCAAAAATGGCATAAATTCCAGTATCTATACCATATTTTTAGACACTATAACTTTCACAGAAACCAATTAATGTACACTCATTGTAATTTTTTTTTTACCAGACATGTAGCAAAATACCTTTTGGCCTAAATTTATGGCGAAATTTGAGTTTACTTGATATTATTTATACCAGAATATAGAAAATATTATTTTTTTTTTTGTTTATAGCTCAAATAATAAAAAACTCAGGTGATAAAATACCACCAAAAGAAAGTTCTATTTGTATGAAAAAAAGGACATACATTTAGTTTGGGTACAGTGTTGCATGCCAGCGCAATTACCAGTTGATATAGTGCAGCACCACATAGCAACAAATGGCCCTGGTCAGGAAGGGGGGGGGGGGGTAAATCTTCTCGAGGTCAAGTGGTTAAAATAGGTCAGAAAAAATAACTAGGTTTGGCTTCCACTGACTTCAGTGGGGTTCAGTGGTATGTTGTAACATATTTTTTACTGATTTGCCCACTTTGCCTACTCATCACTAACAATAACCAGTGTGTCTACATTTCAGCACTTTTTACATTTTAAAATTGTTCCATTTATACCAACTTTACAGATTATTAGATGGTAGAAATAAAACAGTTTATGAAAACAAAACTTCGCTGTATGAAAGATATTTTTTCAAAAACTGCATGGTGATTAATACTGTCTACTGAAATATGATTTATTTTCCTTGTGAATCATCAACTGTAAAATATGCTTGAGATGAGTCACTAGATGGCTGCATATGCCACATTATTTGTTGAGATTTTGTTCAAAGCCTTTTTTTGAAATTGAAAAGCAGTATGCTATAATTTGGATGCATGTCATTTCTCTTAAAAATATGCAGCAGGAATGGGATGGCATTTCAATAAAAGAAAATAAGCGAAAACATATGTTTTCTGTATGAGTTTTGAATTACAAGACTATTGATAGTTCAATATTTCTATTTCTTTTTGCTGCAAATTTGTTTTCTGTATATATCCGTTTTATAATATGGATAACAGGCAAAGTTTTTACTAGAAAGCCAAACAGGTTCCACAAGTAGAAACTATGTAAAGAAAAGTATCTGTTTTACTTGCAGCCTGCAAACATGACAGCTCTTTTTTTTTTTTTTTTTTATAGCTTCCGTATGGGGGAATACCCATGCCACCTGAAACGCAGTAAGAGTTTCAGCTTCTAGGCTATAGGGGTTGATTCACTTTGCAAAAAAAGTTGCCTTTTCCAAGGAAGTTTTGTCAAAGCTTAGTGAATGAGGATATCGATATGACTCTCTGTATCTGATGCTGGGTGGTTGTGGAGACCTTCCCTCATCTCTCTCTGTGTCCTCATGGTTTTTTTCGCTCCCCCCTCCTCCTTTTTTTTTATCATTCTGACTCTTCATTTACTCATTTATTATATTTGGGCTTATAATTGCTTCTCTGGTTGCTGTTGTCTCCTATATAGGAGACCACTGCACTTGCCATCACCTGGTCCCCCTCCACTGCACACTTCCGCCCTTAGTATTGTTCACTTCCAGATATTGGCTAGAGAGGGGCGAGAGCTTCGGCACATGCGTGATCGATACCTTCACCCGGTACACATGCGCAGTGTCCGTGGATCGCTGACATGCTTCAGAAACGCAGAGACACACATTTGTATTGGCATCCTCATTTACACATGCTTTTCAGACACCATGAAAGTCAGCCCATTCATCAAACCTCAATAGAGCCTGGTGTCTTTGTGCATCTACAATGGGTGGAATCCATCTACTCCTTTAACTTGCAAAGTAAAGTTACATCTACATTCACTTAAATGCATTATATCCAAGGCATTTTTTTTTTGGAGAGGGAGTGTCTGGGGTCTCATTATTACTTGGTCTCATATATAAGAACCATCCTTATGCATTGTGTCTTATCTATTGCTCTGAGGGAGTTCGACTCCCGAAACGCGTTAGTCTTTTACCTGAGGACCTCTGCTGTCCACGACTGGCATCTTTGACTCCTTGTCTCTGTTTTTATGACCTTTTTGGTTTGTGAATATGAATTTGTAATTTAATAATAAATGTCTTGTTATCACGGTAATGCATGAGGAGAGTGCACCCTGTTTTTCTCTTTTTCGCCAGTTACAAGATTCCCCAATCTATGAAGGGCGGCACCTCAGTGAGTGCTAGATTCCATGTTCTCAGTGCAGCAAGAAATTTCGAGCACTGGTTTTTGGTTTCTGTTGGAATCCAAGATTGTGTGTGTACATAAGTATATTTATTCACATTTTATTTTGATTTATTTGTATATCTAGAAGTTTGTGACAGCACAGATTGATGAATGCTATTATTAATAGCTGGTCATTCTTGCATTGTGAAAGGTTTCACTAAATTGTCAATTGCCATCTTGTAAAGTTCAGGAAGGTCAGCATATCAGTCAGTCATAGTTTTTGAGTCTCTGTATGTATCCTAGAAAGGAGGAAGAAGGAAAAGGGATATTGTAAAGTGATGAATAGTAGCTCTGGAAAGCTTTGGCTTTTGAAGTGTAAACTAAGCTCTGAGTGGGGCAAGATATTTTGTATATACTGTATAAGAGGGTAATCCCAATTTTAATGTTACATAGATGGATAATGGGAAGAACCCCCATCCTTGTGATATAATTATATAATTAACTTAATAAGGACATATATTTCCTTATTAAGTGCTATCCTATTAGTGAAATAGGTCAGACTTGGGAGATCAAAACTTTTATTCTCAGAGGGGTTTCCTGTTAGAGCTATTACTTATTTCAGAAAATGAAAAATGACTAAGGGTCTGGCATAGAAATCCCAGCATTTTCTCATAGCCGGGGAAATGCAGGTGGCAAGCGAAGCTGCCCATAATGTTGAATGGCTGTATGTACTTTTATTTGTGTAAATGCCTATGCTTTTTTTCGTCGGAGTTGACTCACGCATGAGAGTTTTTCAGGATACATCATATGCACTTGCCTGGGTAAAGAAAACAAATATTGGCATTTACACAAGTACAAGCATGTACAGCCATTCCCTCCTGTAGGTGACTGTATGTGGCCCCTGCAAGTCTACAGCCATAGACAATATGCCGGGATTTTTATGCCAGAGCCTGCATCTCCAAATGGCTGTGTCAGGAATGGACTTGCCAATAGTGGTGGGACTCACCTGCCTTGTGGGCTGCAGTACCAGGGCTGGCCAGCGGGTGCTCTCAACAACCAGAGGCTCACTTCGGCAATTAGCCATCACCTGGGGCTGATTGCAGGTGGTGTATTTAAGGAATGGCCAGACCTGCAGTCAGTGCCTTGTTGTACTGTTTGCTTGGCCCTGGTTTCCTGATCCTGTTTCTGCTGTCCTGACGCTGCCTGAACTCTGCCTGTACTGACCTCAGCTAGTCCTGACCACTCTCCCGCCTGCTCCTGGTACTCCGTTTGCCCGTTTGCTACCGACCCGGCCTGCCTGACTACTCTTGTATCGTATGTTTGTTATCTGTTGGAGGTTTGGTTCAGTTTGTTTGCACTGTGTTATGTTTAGTTTTGCACTGCGTTTGTATTGTTCGTCTTAATAAATTATATTATGTACTATATCTGAAGCCTGCGTTTCCCTGTGTCAGTCCACACACTTCTGGTCCCTAACAGGCTGTGTGAATGAGATCTTCAGATATTCTTTGAAGTCAGTAATAGCTTCAACAAGAAACCCCACTAGACCATGCCTGCACCTCCAAACATTCATGTGAATGAGGCATAACAGATCATTTTGTTCTGCCCCCTAAACTGCAAGTATTTATAGCAATTTAATATCAAACCTACTTGTACAACATGATGCAGTACTCTAAAATGATTCTATCCCTGTCATTCTTGGAAAATTTGGCTTACTTGGAAGAACATTTTGTTTTTCCTATCTTGTATTTGCTGAATGAAAACAGAGCAAAAAACAAATCTGAATTAAACATAAAAATACGTAAGTATGGGAAACACAATGTTCTTTTCATTTGGCGTATTTATAATGTGGTCCATATTTCTGTTATATAAATATTTAAACAAAAATAAACATGACATCACTACAGTATTAGATCAAATATATAACTATTGGGGTTTTGCAGGAATTGCCATGATCTGCTGTTACTTTGTAAAAACACTTTGTTGCCTGTAGAACATTGCAATTAGAAGAGAAGAAATATAAATCACTCTTTAAAAGTTTTATTGTATGTAATTTGAATTCTAATATGTGCTTTTAAATCAAAATATTTCTTACACAATTAATAAAATAGAATCTCAAAATGTTATTACAGTTTTTATGAAAAAAAACATTAAGTATATCTTTAGTTACAGCTATTATATGCTTGCCCATACCAGTTTTCTGTACACTCCTGCACAACAGTACTCAGGCTGGAAGGTCAGCAGTGTCAGATGATCATGCTACATGCTACAGGGCCTCCTATTCTGAAGATGCCGGTTTTGGGGAAACGCATCAAGGTAGGGAGGCTTAGTGACGGCATTACGCACGCCAGCGGATCCTGTGGCAGTGCTGTATGTGTTTGCATGCTCAATCCTATCTTTGCTTGTGAGTGTATCTGCCTTTTAATAAATGATAATAGTCTTTTCTGCACTATGAGGCTTCTCCTGTGTTCTGTTTGGATAACATCTGAATACCAATGGTGAACCATTCCTGTTAAGGCTGAGTTTCTGAGTCCAGGTTAGGGAGTTATTTGCTGTACAATATAGTAGCTAAAGCATTTGTTAATCTCTATCACCTGATATCATCTCTATTTGGTAAGAGGCTGTGCATGAGGATTGACAATGAGCACTGGAGCACTTTATTACTGATTGTTTGAAACACTGAATGCATTTTTCACCACTGGGAAAATTTTGGTGGATGCATAAGGAATTTTTTATAGGCACCATGTGAACTGTGAATTGACTTTATATATATATTATATGATTCTATGATATAAAATAAGTGTGCAGCGCTAATGTAAGTATAATCAAGTTACGAAGCAAATAAATAAATAATGCACAATAACATATGTTAACTCAGTCCTTATAGTAAAGTGATTAAGTGCAGGTGTTCCAAAAGTCCATAATCAAGAATAAACGTGACTCTTGTGTTGTTGTGAATGTACAAACAATGCACAAACCAGCAATTAAGACCTGCTCCTGGTGCTCTGGACTTGTGATACCAGGCAGATGTCATCAGCAAGTCGGCCACTAGATGTCATCAGTCTAGGTGTAATCTTAAGCATTCCACCAGGGCCATCATCAGCAGGAGAGGGGGGGAGTCATATATCATCCAAATCCTCAGGAACCTTCAAAAATGGGCTCATGTGGAAATAATGAGCCCCAAGAAAGCTTCTAATAGTGTAGTAGGTCTTTAATGGTCAAAATTCCACTATAAACAGAAAGATAAAAACTTACATCCGGATCTGATATATCAACCAATCAGGATGGCCTTGCGGTATATGCACACAGGTCAGGGGCACCTCTCTGACGCGTTTCGTGTCAAAACACTTCCTTTAAATTTTCATACTGGGTTTTAAAGGTTGCCTTAATGCTAGTGGCTTTATATTATTTTATTATTGTTCCCAGCGCTCAATTACTACCTTTTCAATGATACTATAATAAACCAACTTGTGCAATGCTACATGTGAATAAATAACAAAAAATGCAGAGAGATACATAACAAATAGACAAAATAAGGTTAAGGTTAATGCACGCATGCGCATTGACATTACAGCCTCCAGCTCTGCCTAATACGTTTCGTCAAAAATGATGTTGGGAATGAGGAATTCTGGGATGTGTAGTTTCATGACACACTTGTATACACTGTATTTATGTGAGCGTTTTTAACCATTTTAACATTAAACTTATATCAGATTTATTGTGGAGCTTTTTTCTTGTATGCCACACATCGATCCTGTTCATACAAATGAGAGATGGTCTAACAGGAAGGTGCCAAGCTTGATGGTGATTGTTTTTGGATTGATATACAAACATTGTTTGACTTCTCGTATGAGGGTCAGAGTTTCTCTGGTAAGCCTCAGAGTGCTTGGTGAAGCACATAGATATAGAAGAGGATTACTTCTGTCAGGAATGGACTTGCCAGTGGTGGTGGGACTCACCTGCCTTGTGGGCTGCAGTACAAGGGCTGGCCAGCGGGTGCTCTCAGCAACCAGAGGCTCACTCCTGCAATGAGCCATCATCTGAGGCTGATTACAGCAGGTGTATTTAAGGAATGGCCAGGCCTGTGATCAGGGCCTTGGTGTATGTTTCCCATGAGCCCCTGTACCTGCATCCTGTCTGCTTCCTGCCTGATCCTGATTCTGCTTTAATCCTGACTCTGCATGAACTCTGCCTGTCCTGACCTCGGCTATTCCTGACTACGCTTTCGCCTGCTCCTTGTACCTTTCCGGCCCGTTTGCTACCGATCCAGCCTGCCCGACTATGTTTAGTATGGTTCTTATTGTTATCTGTTGGAGGTTTGGTTGCACTGTGTTTATGTTTAGTCTTGCACTGCGTTTATGTATTGTTTAGTCTTTAATAAATTGTATTGTTTATACTATACCTGGAGCCTGTGTTTCCCTGTGTCAGTCCACACATTTCTGGTCATACCCGGATCCCTAACAACTTCCCTATCCATCTCTTTATTCACTTGGTGGGAGTCACCTATAATGAAATTTGTACATTAACCTAATTTTGTCTATTTATGTATCGTTATGCATTTGTTATTTATTCACCTACAACACTACACAAGTTGTTTTATCATTAATTGGTATATATAGCATATCATATATATCAGGCATCACTAAATGGCAGACCACGGGACAGTCCTGTCCAGACCGCAGCCACACCACTTAGCAGCCTGAGAGGACTCCTCTCCTTCCTCCGCTGCAGCTGTTCGACATCAGGAGGAATGGCAGGGTGGACTCCTATTCTGTGTGTACTTGCCTGCCACCACTGTAATTGCCGCTGTTGTTGAAGTCACAGCAGGGAAGAGGGTGCGAGGAATGGAAGGAAGGACTCCTCTTCTGAATGTACCGGCTTTCTGCATCCGCCGTTGAACTCAGAGCAGGGATGAGGGCTGGGGCCACAGGTCTCCACTGAGGGCGTGCGATGCCCAATTCTTCTTGTTAAAAGGAGAGTGACCCACTTGTTAATATGAAAGGTTTGCTCCCCTCCCCCGCTCCCCCTGTAGATCTGCAGTGCCTCCCACCCTCCTCCCTGCTCTGAGTTCAGCAGCGGCTGCAGCAAGCCAGTACATTCAGAAGAGGAGGCACTGAAGGTCTACGGTGGCAATAAGTCAGTACAGTCAGAAGAGGAGTCCTTCCTTTCCATTCCTCCCACCCTCTTCCCTGCTGTGATTTCAACAGCAGCGGTGACTTAGGCTTTCCCTGACTTGCGACAGGAATCAACATATTATCAGCAGCTGATTGTGAGAAGGCATAAAAGGATCTCCTTGCAAGGATAAAGGCTTGTATGGTAGGGGGTAAGTGTGAGCAAATGGGATTGCCATATATCTGCTAGCAGAAAACAGGAAAGGAAGGTAGCAAGCCATAATGTCTGTTCAATTTCACTCCATAGAGTGCCTGGGGAGGGGGTGAACCAGTGTCTCAATTGATCCAGAATCATGGCAATATAATAGTCTCTATGGTCTACCATACCCATCCCTCCAGCTGCTCGATCAGTTTGATTAGCAGGAAGTGGGAGCTTCTAGGCTTGCCTGATTGCCAAAAAAAGTCCTTAAAAGTGAAGGTCAAGTGGCTATTTTTAAGGGAATTAGTAATGTTATAAATATAGTATCTGGGGTAATAATAGCATTTTAAAGGAGGCCAGTCTCCCTGACCAAGAAAGTTCACATTTGGCAATACGGTTGGATTTAGTTAGCTTATCAATAAGAGGAACATAGTTTTCCACAGCTAATTTTGAGCTATTTGCTGTGAGCACAAAGCCTAAATATGGGACTCCAGAGTTACTCCAAGAGTAAGGATGTGACAGCTGTAGGGCCTTCTTTGTGTAGGAAGTCTAAGCCTAAGTCAACCAATAAAGATTTTGTGAAGTTGACCTTGTAATAAGAAATTTGGTTGAACTGAGTAAAGTTTTTATGGACAGCATCTACAGAGGAAAAGGGATTAGGTAGAAAGAGAATAACGTAATCTGCAAACAGATTAATAATATGTGCTATATTTTGGAATGTGAAGCCCGTTATGTTAGTGTGGGTTCTAAGAACTTCAGCTAGGGGTTCAATAAGGAGATTGAAAATGGATGGCGAAAGGGGGCACCCTGATGCATGCCATTAGAGATAGAAAAGTTGTAAGATAGCATGTTGGATATGTACACTTGTGCAGATGGGGAGGACTATAATGCCATTATAGCATTAAGAATGGGACCCAAGAAGCCAAATTGTTTGAGTGTTGAGGTCATCTATCGAATGCCTTCTCTGTATCCAAGGAAAGGGGTTTCACCATAATGAAGAATATTATTGACTCTGTGGGTGGCATAAAAAGCGTGTCTACCATGGGTAAAGTCTATCAGATCAGGTTTGATCAGAAAGGGAAGTGTAGGTAAAAGTCTTTGTGTAATAATTTTAACGTACAGTTTAACATTAAAAAGTGACATTGGTCAAATATTTCCAGGAGATGTTGGCTTTTTACCATTAAGCATTTCAGAGGGGAATGAAGCGGAGTATAATGCTGATGCAAACACAGAGACAAATGAATGACACAGAATATCCTGAAATAGTTTATAGTATTAATTAAATAATCCATCAGGACCAGGGGATTTGCATTTTGGTAGAGATTTGATGGCTTTGGTAAGTTCCAGAATACTGATGGGTTTATTTAAGGTGTCTAGTTGGGTTGCTGAGAGAGGGAAAATGTATAGAGGCTAGGAATGCATTTATTATGTCTCCTGTAGACTGGGGAGTGGTGGAATCTGTTTTTAGTATACGTATATAGGGAAGAATAGTAGGTGGCAAAGTAGTCTACAATCTCTTGCGGGTTCATAATTTTGTGGTTAGTCTTTGGGTATACAAGGTGAGTAATTTTGGTTTGGAGTCTGCACGTTTTGAGTCTTTGGGCTAATAGTTTGCCTGCTCTGTTACCTAGTGCTCAGGTTTTTAGGTATTGGAGATGTTTGCTGAATCTCTCAGCCAATAGAAGACTTAGTTCAGTGTGGAGTTTGTGAAGCTTATTAGAAAGTTGAGAAGTAGGAGTAATTTTATTTTGGAGTTCCAGCTGTTCCATCTAGATGTTTATCTATTTGTTGTGTCCTCTTTTTTTTACCCTTGCATAAAGTTGTATCATGATGTCCCTTATAAATGCCTTATGGGCATTCCATAATATACATGGTTTAGCAACCAAAGCAGTATGTAGTTGGTTCTCCAAATACATGTAGGTCTCTGAGTTTGTTTCTCCACCACAGATATAGAGATCAGAGGATGGTGAAAGAAGAAATATTCTGTAGAGTGAATGTCTACTAGGAACAAGCTATTCTGGAATAGGAGTTGTGCTATAGTGAGTAGAAAGTATAGTCCCGTTCGTTCACATGTTGGCACCTCCAGGCACTGAAGATGTCGTCAACATGAAGTAATGGTTGCAAGGAGAGTGGAAGGTGTTTTGAAGTAGACGCAGTGTCTAAGAAGCTATCCGAGGTGGTGTTGAAATCTCCGCAAATGATGAGTGCACCTTTTTTAACATTAGAAATTTTGGGGAGCAGCTTCTTCAAGAATGTTATCTGGTGGAAGTTAGGCACATATAGGTGTCCGTTTGTGAACCAGCGATAATAGATCGCTGCTCAGTTCTCCGGCATTCTCGGAGAACAAAGTTCTCCTGTGAATGCAGTTTATGAAGCAGTTCTCCGAACGAAGGGAGAACGGTTTCCAAGCGCTGGAGAACGGTCTACAAACTCTGAAAAATGGCTCATTTTACTATAATCTCTCCAGATTATAGTAAAAGACCAGTTTACTAAGCAGAGGTAAATTATCTCTGCTTAGTTTTCGGTCCCTCTGATTCTCCAGCTCTGGGCTGGAGAATCTGGACGGAGAACACAGATCTCCAGTGAAGGGCTGACATGATCTCCTGAGTGTCATAAACTGTGAATGACCAGAGAATAGCTGAGATCCGTTGAATCGCAGCTATTCTCTGTGTCATAAAAGGACACCATAGTGAAGGAAATAAGTATTTGATCCCCTGCTGATTTTAAAAGTTTGCCCACTCACAAAGAAATGATCAGTCTAAAAATCGAATGATAGGTGTATTGTAACACTTGGAGACAGAATAGCAACAAGAAATTCAAAATAAATGCATGTCTAACAAATTATGCACTGATTTGCATGTTCATGAGGGAAATAAGTATTTGATCCCCTATCATTCAGCAGGATTTCTGGCTAGCAGGTGTTTTTCATACAGGTAACAAGCTGAGATTAGAAGCAGTATCTTAAAGGGAGTGCTGCTAATCTCATTTTGTTACCTGTATAAAGGACACCTGTCCACAGGAGCAATCAAACAATCAGATTCCATACTCTCCACCATGACAAAGACCAAAGAGCTGTCCAAGGATGTCAGGGACAATATTGTAGACCTACACAAGGCTGGACTGGGCTACCAAACTATCACCAAGCAGCTTGGTGAGAAGGTGACAACAGTTGGTGCAATCATTCGCAAATGGAAGAAACACAACACAACTGTCAGTCTCCCTAGGTATGGTGCACCATGCAAGATCTCACTTCGTGGAGTGTCCATGATCATGAGAACAGTGAGGAATCATCCCAGAACTACATGTAAGGATCTTGTCAATGATCTCCAGGCAGCTGGGACCACAGCCACCAAGAAAACAATTGGTAACACACTACGCCAACAAGGATTGAAATACTGCAGTGCCCGCAAGCTCCCTCTGCTCAAGAAAGCACATTTCCAGGCCCATCTGAAGTTTGCCACTGAACATCTAAATGAGGCAAAGGAGGACTGGTTGAAAGTGTTGTGGTCAAATGAGATCAAAATCAAGCCCAAGTGGCAAACATGGTGGTGGAAACATTTTGCTTTGGGGATGTCTTTCTGCAAAGGGGACAGGACAACTGCACGGCATTAAAGGGACAATGGACAGGGCACTGTACCGTCAAATCTTGGGTGAGAACCTTCTTCCCTCAGCCCGGGCATTGAAAATGGGTCGTGGATGGGGGATCCAGCATGACAATGACCCATAACACATGGCCAAGGCAACAAAGAAGTGGCTCAAGAAGAAGAACATTAAGGTCCTGGAGTGGCCTAGCCAGTCTCCAGACCTTAATCCGATTGAAAATTTGTGGAGGGAGCTGAAGGTTCAAGTTGCCAAATGTCAGCCAACAAACCTTAATGATTTGGAGAGGATCTGCCAAGAGGAGTAGGCCAAAATCCCTCCTGAGATGTGTGCAAACCTGATGTCCAACTACAGGAAACGTCTGACCTCTGTAATTGCCAAAAAGGGATTTGCCACCAAGTACTAAGTCATGTTTTGTAAAGGGGATCAAATACTTATTTCCCTCATGAACATGTGCATAATTTGTTAAACATGCATTTTTTTTAATTGTTTGTTGCTATTCTGTCTCTCAGTGTTACAATACACCTACCATTCGATTTGTAGACTGATCATTTCTTTGTGAGTGGGGAAACATTCAAAATCAGAAGGGGATCAAATACTTATTTCCTTCACTGTACAGGTTGATTACAGTGTAAAGTTTGCTGTATAGTTCACAGAAAAGGATGAGGTATCTGCCCTCAGCATTTGGTATGGATTTGTGGAGAGTGAAAGCTACAAATTGTTTGACTGCAATTAGTACACCTTTGTGCTTGGTGGAGGCAGAAGCCATAATGATGTGTAGAAAGTTTCAGTGCAAAAAGGAGGGTGTAGTCGATAGTTGAAAATGTGTCTCTTGGACACAGAACAGGTCACAACCTAATTTAATAGC
The DNA here is from genome assembly GCF_062004578.1 of Staurois parvus. Taxonomy (NCBI): domain Eukaryota; kingdom Metazoa; phylum Chordata; class Amphibia; order Anura; family Ranidae; genus Staurois; species Staurois parvus. The sequence goes on from NW_028317944.1 coordinate 1,137,149, forward strand.
TTCTTTTGATATTGAGGCACATTTTAATGGATGGTTAAGGCCATGGACATTTAGTGAAGCTATTTTATTACCATGGCAGAAAGTTATAATATGCTAATGTTACCTTCAGGTTGCTTTAAAAGCTTGGAATTACTGGAAATTTTGCAGATGTCGGGTAAGGTATAGTATAGATATAGGTACCAGGAACAATCACTGAAGAGACTGAATTGTCACATGTGTCAGGCCTTGAAAAAATTGAAAAAACAGAAAATTAGTAAAAACAAAAGAAACGTTCAGTATTCAAATACTTGGTGTTAGCAAAAACAAAAGGGATCCCAACGGGGATTCGGATGCAGGTGTTCTGCACATGAGAGTGAGGAGGGAAGTTCAATAGGCTGCAGTATGCCTATGAAATTCTATGTTGTTAATAACGCAACCAGGAGGGACAGCTATCCAGCTGATTTTTCCTGTTTCTGTTTCCATCCTTTGTATTCATCTTTGTAGATGATGATGGTTGTGAGGATTCAGTGCTTGGGAGAATGTTACACGATTGAAAGTGTTTTGGGCCTTCTTCTACTCTTGTATGCATTGAGGTGGTGCCATTGTGTGAAATAAACAGCTTCACAGCTTATCCCCAGTAGTAAGCAATTTGATGGTTGCACAGGATTTTAGTGATAGGCACCAAAGCTTTACGTTCCTGCCTTGTATATTGGGAAAAGTCCACAAAGAGTTGAATAGCAGCATATTTTCCGGGATGCACTGCATTTTGCGGCAATTCCTTTTATGGGTCATGGCTGACCGCTTCTTTGGAGATCTGAGGAGGCAGTAGATGTAGTGGTATATCTGATTCTAGTCACTGTAGATCCCTGCGTTGGAGCAGAGCTGTGAAGTCAAACTTCCATCTAGCAGTGTGATAGCCATGCCCCCTGTGTCAGCACCTGTGGTAGTGAGCTCTATGGATCCTCAACTTGGGGTTATGTGGGGCGCGGAGTCTAAGCCCCAGCCTGCTTGTTCACCAGAGCCCCTGATGGTGGGGATGGACTTGCAGCAAGCTGGGACCAGGTCGCGGCCCCCAGGTACTCCCAGCTGAGGTGAAGGAGACCACTCGCGGGAGCAGAGTATAACAGAAGAAGACAAAGGGAATCCAATAGGCAAGCCGAGGTCAGGACAGGCGGAAAACAAGCAAGGTCGGAGAATGAAGCCGGGGTCAGTACACGTGTAGTCAATATAGGATTCAAGACAACAGAAACACATGGGAGATCCAGCAACTAGGAAGTTGCTCAGGCAACGTGGCCTAGTCTGAGCACATTTTATATAGACAGGCAGACAAGGAGGTGGGACAGGAAGTGATGGAAGGGAAGGAAAAAGAAACCAGAGGACAGCAGATGACACCTATAGATGAGCACAGACAAACACATGAGAAGGGATCAGGAACAGGACTGCAGCAAGAAGGTAAGAGCACAAACGAAACTGCAGGCTAACTTGTGACAGTACCCCCCCTCTTACGAGGTCTCCCCACTCTTTTATGGCAAGGCTTAAGGGGAAACTTCTGATGAAAACGTTCCACCAGACGGGGTGCAGAAACATCAGTAGAAGGAATCCAACACCTCTCTTCAGGACCATATCCCTTCCAGTCATTAGATACAAGAGCTTCCCTCTGATGAATTTAGAATCCAAGATTTGCTTGACTTCATACTGATCCGAAGTACTCGTTATTGGGGAAGGATGATGATGAGGACGGGAAATCCTGTTAATGATATACAGTCTCAGAAGAGAAACATGGAAAACATTAGGGATTCTCAGATGTGAAGGAAGGCGAAGTTTAAAAGCAACAAGATTGACCTGGCGAAGGATGGTAAAGGGACCGATGAACCGAAGAGCAAATTTCATAGAGGGTACCCATAGATGGATACTCTTTGTAGAGAGCCAAACCTTGTCACCAGGTAAAAATTTGGGACTCACCCAGAGATGACAATCTGCAGCTGCTGTGAGGGACCGCCGAGCGGCACCACTAGCACTCCACTGATCAGGCGTGCCCAGAGCGCGGAGTCTAAGCCCCAGGGTACTTGTTCACCAGAGCCCCTGATGGTGGGGATGGACTTGGAGTACCCCGGGACCAGGTCGCCACTACTGAGCACACCTGTCAGTGGTAGGGGTGTCCACCAGGGGCTCCAACCAGGGAGAGCCAGATGTGAGGAGGTCGGGTGACCCTGATGGGATGGATGGCTGAGCAAGTGCGAAGTCAGACGGGCCGAGTTGGTAACGTAGAGGACAGTATGGTACAAGGGAGCGGACAGAGAATCGTCGGGTCACACGCCAGGTCAGCAACAGCAGGTCAGATCTAATGAGGGGCATTCAGAAGAGAGGTCAGGCAAAGCAAGGGTCTGGGCAGGAGAAATCAGCAGGTCAAGAGCAATCCGGGTCAAATAACTTACTAGGCACAGGTTCAGATTCGCAGGATACAGGTAGGACCAGAAGGCACTGAAATGACAGCTCAGGGACATTTAAATATCCCGCCCTGCGCTGCCATTGGTGCCCAGCGGGCAGCCGCGGCTTCTACTGCGCATGCGCGAACTCGAACGCCGCGGCCGGCCCGGACCTAGTGCCCGTGTCCCTGCACAGGGTGGTGCACTGCGCCTGCGCCGGGACCATCGCGGCGGGGATCGAGGGGATCCCTGACAGCTGCTTTGTACTTGGAAGCTGACAGATGTAAGTTCTTGGAAACATTTGCCTCAGAAGGAGTAAGAATAGGAGAACATACGACAGGAAACTGGGCTGGAGCAGACACCAATAACCAAGATGAAGGGTCTGGTGAGGAGGCTGCCAGGGAGGGCACAGGAGTAGGCTTGAAGGCTTTGATTTGTACAGTGGGCAAGACAGGCTGTGTAAAACAGGAACGTGGGGTAATACAAGGGACAGAGGGCACTGTAGGGTGTATGGGGGCAGTACAGGGGACAGAAGGCACTGTAGGGTGTAGGGGGGCAGGACAGGGGACAGAGGGTACAGTAGCTACTAATGTGGAAACCACTGCTGGGTCCAAAGCAGCTGAAGGGAGTTTTGGGGTCTCAGCAGGCAGGGCACATGAATCTGGGAACTCAGATGGTACAGAGGTCACAGATGTTGGGACCTCCACCCATCCAGAAGGTAGTGACATAGGAGCTCTGAGCTGCACAGTATGTAAAGGGACCGATGATTTGGGCAGCAAAGAGGGTAAGGAACTAGAGATGGAAAGCACCGGAAGGGGGCCTACAATAGGAGTAGGCAGGGGAGCAGCTTTACTACAAAAAACATCTTGTAAGGTCTGGCAATGTTAAGGGAGCATCGGAGAGGTGGTGGCCTCAGCCACGGGTACAGTGTGAGGTGGGAGCACCTTAGGGAGACAAGTCTGATTGCATTTTGACCCCCAAGACAATACTTGGCCAGAGTTCCAGTCAAGATTGGGTGAGTGTTTCTGCAACCATGGAAGTCCAAGAATGATGGTGCTAGAAGACTTAGGGAGGATCAGGAAGGAGATTTCCTCACAATAAAGAGCGCCAACATGCATAATTATAGAGATGATTCGGAAGCGTAGAGGTCCTAAGGGCAAGATAGAGCCATCAACTGCAGATACTGATTGGGGTGTCATCAAGGGGACAAGAGGAATGCCCAATTCAGTGGCCAAAGATTGCTCAATGAAGTTCTCGTCTGCCCCAGAGTCCACATAAGCAGAAACCTGGTACGAGTTCAGGGCCCAATGAATGGAGACAGGTATGATAAATCGAGGGAAGGTGGCAGAATTCAGGTTCTGGTTTAGATTACCTCCCTCAGAGTGACCTAGACCCGAGTTTCCCGGGTGGACACAACATGACTTAATTAAATGACCTTCAGCCCCACAGTAAAGGCAAAGACCAAATCTTAAGCGATGCAATATCGATTTGGATGCTAAGAGCAATCAAGTCGTCCAGGGTAGTGGGTATGGTTCTTCCAGCTATTTCATCCTTAATATGGTCTGCTAGACCCTGCCAAAATGTTGCAGAGAAGGCATCATTATTCCATTCCATTTCCGAAGCTAAGGTGCGAAACTGAACTACATATTGTCCAACAGTCCTGCTACCTTGACAAAGCAGCAGATGAAGTCCTGCCGGGCACATCGAAGGTTTTATGGAGAGCTTGCAGGAAGGCTGGGAGGCTGAAAATAGTTGGATCTTGACGCTCCCACAGTGGTGAGGAGGCTAGTGCTTCACCCGAAAGGAGGGAAATCATGTACACCACCTTGGAACGGTAAGTAGAAAAATGGTGGGCTGCTAGCTCGAAGTGAATTGAGCACTGATTGATGAAGCCCCGACAAGCTTTGGGATCACCAGAGAAATGAGGCAGTGGAGGCAGCTGGAGTCTCGAAGGACAGTGTTCCACTGGGGGAACAACGGAAGGTGGAGCCACAGGAACCGGAGCAGGGGCCGGGACAGGAGCCAAAACAGAGGGTGAGGAAGTGGACACAACCTGTAGCTGATCCAACCGGGAGGAGAGTTCCTGCAGACAGTGCATGATTTGTTCTTGATAGACCTGCTGGACATCGACTCTCAAACACTGAAGTTGTTCCAGGAGAGGCTGCAGTGTCTCCGAGGAGCTCATGGCCTGAGCAAACTGGCAGCACCTGTGGTAGTGAGCTCTATGGATCCTCAACTTGGGGTTCCATAGGGCGTGGAGTCTAAGCCCCAGCCTGCTTGTTCACCAGAGCCTCTGATGGTGGGGATGGACTTGCAGCAAGCTGGGACCAGGTCGCGGCCCCCAGGTACAGCCAGCTGAGGTGGAGGGAGCAGAGTATAATGGGAGAAGACAAAGGGAATCCAATAGGCAAGCCGAGGTCAGGACAGGCGGAAAACAAGCAAGGTTGGAGAACGAAACCGGGGTCGTTACACGGGTAGTCAATATAGGATTCAAGGCAACAGAAACACACGGGAGCTCCAGCAACTAGGAAGTTGCTCAGGTAATGTGGCCTAGTCTGAGCACATCTTATATAGAAAGGCAGACAAGGAGGTGGGACAGGAAGTGATGGAAGGGAAGGAAATAAAACCCAGAGGACAGCAGACAACACCCATAGATGAGCACAGACAAACACATGAGAAGGGATCAGGAACAGGACTACAGAAAGAAGGTAAGAGCACAAACGAAACTGCAGGCTAACTTGTGACACCCTGAAGGGACATTTTTAATTGCATTAAATCACAAAATATCTTGAGTATCATTTATATAGTAAATACAGAACATTTGAATGGGATAAGTGTTTCCTTTAAATGTATAGTAGAAAAATAATTGCAAATGATTAATCATGTAATATACAAAAGATGAAAAGAAATAAAGTTGTCAGTGCCTGTTCTCATATGAGTCACTATGATTATATTTTTGGCAATTCAAATATAAAATAGAAAAAGTATGTTATCTTGATCAAAGCATGTACATTTCCATGACATATCACAGCTTTGGTTCTTGCTTACACGAATCATACATTGATACTGAACAGTTGCTGCTTTCATTATTGAAGGCGGGTGGCTTGCAAATCACTGTGCTTATTCACATACTTCAGCTATACAAACACAATATCTATGTAGCTGATTTAAATTATCTGGAATAAGAAAAGCAGAAATGTTGCACTTGGCAGCTTTTCCTGCTTCTTCAAAATTAAGCTTAAAGAAAAACTGTGCCTTTGCTTTAAAAATCAATATTATATTAGGCATAGCTCATATTTAAATAGGTAAAATAAATGCTATACTTTTTCCACATAAACAAAGAATTTCTTATGGTCTTCCAAACTTAATTCTGTTGCTAAATCATCCAAAATGGTGGCATTAGGGCTGTAGATATATTTTTTTCATGAGAGATTTATCCTTGGGCACCTAGAGGAGAATAATTAGGTAGCATATACAGCAAAATTGTGGTAAGAGTGGAAAAGGCTTATATTTTGAGCCTTCTCACTGTGTACACAGTAACATATGGTACAGTCCTTGTACCCCCCAAAAATACTCTTTGATTGCTGTGCCACAAGTAACAGTCTAATCGGGATCAGGGGTCTGTGACACACAGTCAGGATTGAACAATTTACAGATCAGTAGAGTTACAAAGAATTACGTCTCTCTCCTGCAAACATTTTCCCCAGTACAGATCTTCCTCTCACACTAGTAAATGTCCCCTTCCACCAGTACAAGTTACAAGTACAGCAATCCCCTTTAGTACAGAGTTTCCCACAATATAGCCCCCCCCCCTTGACCAGGCATTTTGGAGTGAGGGGAAGTCCTCCTTCAGCTGTGTCATGTGACAGGAGCTGAAAAGAGATCCTCCCTCTCTCTGAACTGCCACTGCCTGTCTCTGCAGACACTCTGTGGGGGGCAGGGATGGACCCTACATCTCCCCCGTATCTATGCCTCTGGGTGGTATCCGTAATATTTAATAAAATGACGGTGCATCATCACTAACTGACCACCCAAGTTCCTGTGCAGTAATTAGTACACAGAAAGTACTATCCTATGCTCTACAAGCACCAGAGGAAACTAACATTGGATCCCTGAGTGAATTAGTTCACGTTACACACCTTATTTCAGCCCTTCTTTGAACCTGTTTGATTATATCTAGAGATGAGCGAAGTATTCAAAAATTCGATTCGACTGATTCGGCGAATTCGTAGAAAAAATTCGATTCGAGTCGAATATATTCGCTGTGAATTTAACTTAAAAAAGGGTGTTTCTAGGCTTCAGAGAGACTTAATATTAGTGCTGAACACTGTACCTTTAATTTAAATGCCCTTGGAGTCTGCTGGGGAAGAGAAATAATACTGTCAGGCAGTATGACATGCAGATGAGTGCCGTCGATCTTAGAATCACCGCACACTTCACTCATTTGGCCAGTCACGGGGCCAAAACCAGAGTGTGGAGCCACAGTGTGGCGGTGGAGGCAGCAGCAATGGGAGGCCATGCAGCACCCTATGACAAAAATGGAAACCACCAGCAGTGTGAGGAGACCTGAAAGTGGCACATGGCAGAGTGTGGCGATAGAGACAGCAGCAATGGGAGGCCGTACAGGGACCCATGACACACTCTGGACCTGGCAGCAGCATGAGGAGGCGGTACAGGGGCCCATGGCAGATTACGGGCCTGGCAGCAGCATGAGGAGTCGGTAGGGGGGCCCATGGCAGATTACAGGCCTGGCAGCAGCAATGGGAGGCCGTACAGGGACCCATGACACAATCTGGACCTGGCAGCAGCATGGGGAGGCGGTACAGGGGCCCATGACAGATTACGGGCCTGGCAGCAGCATTTGGAGTCGGTACGGGGGCCCATGACACACTCTGGACCTGGCAGCAGCATGAGGAGGCGGTACAGGGGCGCATGACAGATTACAAGCCTGGCAGCAGCAACTTGGACAGGAGGACGTTCAGTTTCTGCACCGTCTGGTGCGTGCTCGCAAACTGTTGTCTCTTGGAAACGGATTCCAAGAAAGACTGCTGACGGAATCCGTGAAGAGGAGTAGCAGGAGAAGGAGCATCTGAACGAGCGGAATATGCCAACAAGCGACAACAGGGGCCCATGACAGATTACGGGCCTGGCAGCAGCATGAGGAGTCGGTACGGGGGCCCATGGCAGATTAGGGGCCTGGCAGCAGCTATGGGAGGCCCGTAATCTGCCAGCACCCTATGACAAAAAATGGAACCCACCAGCAGTGTGAGGAGACCTGAAAGTGGCACATGGCAGAGTGTGGCGATGGAGACAGCAGCAATGGGAGGCCGTACAGGGACCCATGACACACTCTGGACCTGGCAGCAGCATGAGGAGGCGGTATATAGGGGCCCATGGCAGATTAGGGGCCTGGCAGCAGCTATGGGAGGCCCGTAATCTGCCAGCACCCTATGTCAAAAAATTCTACACACCAGCAGTGTGAGGAGACCTGAAAGTGGCACATGGCATGAGAGACTCTGGACCTGGCAGCAGCATGAGGAAGCGGTATATAGGGGCCTATGGCAGATTAGGGGCCTGGCAGCAGCAATGGGAGGCCCATAATCTGCCAGCACCCTATGTCAAAAAATTCTACACACCAGCAGTGTGTGAGGAGACCTGAAAGTGGCACATGGCAGAGTGTGGCGATGGAGACAGCAGCAATGGGAGGCTGTACAGGGACCCATGACAGACTCTGGACCTGGCAGCAGCATGAGGAGGCGGTATATAGGGGCCCATGGCAGATTAGGGGCCTGGCAGCAGCTATGGGAGGCCCTTAATCTGCCAGCACCCTATGTCAAAAAATTCTACACACCAGCAGTGTGTGAGGAGACCTGAAAGTGGCACATGGCAGAGTGTGGCGATGGAGACAGCAGCAATGGGAGGCCGTACAGGGACCCATGACAGACTCTGGACTTGGCAGCAGCATGAGGAGGCGGTATATAGGGGCCTATGGCAGATTAGGGGCCTGGCAGCAGCTATAGGAGGCCCATAATCTGCCAGCACCCTATGTCAAAAAATTCAACACACCAGCAGTGTGAGGAGACCTGAAAGTGGCACATGGCATGAGACACTGTGGACCTGGCAGCAGCATGAGGAGGCGGTATATAGGGGCCCATGGCAGATTAGGGGCCTGGCAGCAGCTATGGGAGGCCCATAATCTGCCAGCACCCTATGTCAAAAAATTCAACACACCAGCAGTGTGAGGAGACCTGAAAGTGGCACATGGCAGAGTGTGGCGATGGAGACAGCAGCAATGGGAGACCGTACAGGGACCCATGACAGACTCTGGACTTGGCAGCAGCATGAGGAGGCGGTATATAGGGGCCTATGGCAGATTAGGGGCCTGGCAGCAGCTATAGGAGGCCCATAATCTGCCAGCACCCTATGTCAAAAAATTCAACACACCAGCAGTGTGAGGAGACCTGAAAGTGGCACATGGCATGAGACACTGTGGACCTGGCAGCAGCATGAGGAGGCGGTATATAGGGGCCCATGGCAGATTAGGGGCCTGGCAGCAGCTATGGGAGGCCCGTAATCTGCCAGCACCCTATGTCAAAAAATTCAACACACCAGCAGTGTGAGGAGACCTGAAAGTGGCACATGGCAGAGTGTGGCGATGGAGACAGCAGCAATGGGAGGCCGTACAGGGACCCATGACAGACTCTGGACTTGGCAGCAGCATGAGGAGGCGGTATATAGGGGCCTATGGCAGATTAGGGGCCTGGCAGCAGCTATAGGAGGCCCATAATCTGCCAGCACCCTATGTCAAAAAATTCAACACACCAGCAGTGTGAGGAGACCTGAAAGTGGCACATGGCATGAGACACTGTGGACCTGGCAGCAGCATGAGGAGGCGGTATATAGGGGCCCATGGCAGATTAGGGGCCTGGCAGCAGCTATGGGAGGCCCGTAATCTGCCAGCACCCTATGTCAAAAAATTCAACACACCAGCAGTGTGAGGAGACCTGAAAGTGGCACATGGCAGAGTGTGGCGATGGAGACAGCAGCAATGGGAGGCCGTACAGGGACCCATGACAGACTCTGGACTTGGCAGCAGCATGAGGAGGCGGTATATAGGGGCCTATGGCAGATTAGGGGCCTGGCAACAGCTATGGGAGGCCCGTAATCTGCCAGCACCCTATGTCAAAAAATTCAACACACCAGCAGTGTGTGAGGAGACCTGAAAGTGGCACATGGCATGAGACACTGTGGACCTGGCAGCAGCATGAGGAGGCGGTATATAGGGGCCCATGGCAGATTAGGGGCCTGGCAGCAGCTATGGGAGGCCCGTAATCTGCCAGCACCCTATGTCAAAAAATTCAACACACCAGCAGTGTGAGGAGACCTGAAAGTGGCACATGGCAGAGTGTGGCGATGGAGACAGCAGCAATGGGAGGCCGTACAGGGACCCATGACAGACTCTGGACTTGGCAGCAGCATGAGGAGGCGGTATATAGGGGCCTATGGCAGATTAGGGGCCTGGCAGCAGCTATAGGAGGCCCATAATCTGCCAGCACCCTATGTCAAAAAATTCAACACACCAGCAGTGTGAGGAGACCTGAAAGTGGCACATGGCATGAGACACTGTGGACCTGGCAGCAGCATGAGGAGGCGGTATATAGGGGCCCATGGCAGATTAGGGGCCTGGCAGCAGCTATGGGAGGCCCGTAATCTGCCAGCACCCTATGTCAAAAAATTCAACACACTAGCAGTGTGTGAGGAGACCTGAAAGTGGCACATGGCAGAGTGTGGCGATGGAGACAGCAGCAATGGGAGGCCGTACAGGGACCCATGACAGACTCTGGACTTGGCAGCAGCATGAGGAGGCGGTATATAGGGGCCTATGGCAGATTAGGGGCCTGGCAGCAGCTATGGGAGGCCCGTAATCTGCCAGCACCCTATGTCAAAAAATTCAACACACCAGCAGTGTGTGAGGAGACCTGAAAGTGGCACATGGCAGAGTGTGGCGATGGAGACAGCAGCAATGGGAGGTCTCCCATTGTCCCAACATGGCCCAAATAGTCCCAACATGGGCCCCCTGGCCACGCTTGACTTTCTGGCCACATAGTCGACATACGGCTACGTTTACTTCCTCGGGCGGCTTGACGAAAAATTGCCACACCGCCGAGTAGGAAACTTTGCCCCCGATACTCCTCACTGGCTGACTGCTGCTTCCTCCGTGCACACCGGCACCACTACTGGCCGTGGTGGTAGGCTGCAGTGGAGCTGGTGCTCTACTCCGTGGCCGTTTGGCTCCACTGACACTGCTGCGACCCTGCTGCTGTCTCCTGGGCAACCCACCGACTGTTTTGCTCGCTGCCAAGCTGCCACCCTCTTCTCCTGATGATGCGGAAGAAATTGCCTGATGACGACGAGGCTGCCAAGTGCGATCAACCTCCTCATCATCAAGTAGGGTCTCCGCCTCACTACTAGCCCCCTCGGCTGCGTCTGGGTCAGGAGACAGACCTGTCTCTAGACCGGCTACCGAGCCACTCTCCTCGCCACTACTTCTTCGCCTGGCTGCTGAAAAGGCGGATGTCTCCCCCCGTTCCTGACCGCCCTCTGTTAGCTCTTCCTCACTGTACAGTGGGGCTGAGCCCACAGCATGCGATACTTCGCTTGGTGAGGGAACACCAAAGGACAGGGGCAGGTAGAGGACACGTGATTTCAGTGGGCTTGGTCCCGGGCCATGCCAACTAACGGTTGTGTCTGACGTACCCACCGACCGTTGGCTGTAGGTGTCAGAGGTGACCTGGGAAGAGGAAGACGACCGAGCCAACCAATCGACGACGGCAGGGTTGTCGGTGGAGACACGACCGCTGGATGACACCGGGAGCACTGGCCTCTGGCTGCGAATAGTGCTGCCTCGACCCCTTCCTCTGCTGCCACGTCTGCTCGCTCCTAAAACATTGCCTCCTCTGCCACTCCTCTGCATGTTGTCTGACATACTCTTTAATTAAACGATTATGTGTCCCTGAGTAACAATTCTGTGTCCCTGAGTAACAATTCTGTGTCTGTGCGAGTAACAATTCTGTGGCCCTAAGTAACAGTTCTGTGGCCCTCAGTAACAATTCTGTGTCCCTGATTAACGTTTCTGTGGCCCCAAGTAACAGTTCTGTGGCCCTCAGTAACAATTCTGTGTCTGTGCGAGTAACAATTCTGTGTCTGTGCGAGAAACAATTCTGTGGCCCTAAGTAAAGTTTCTGTGGCCCTAAGTAACAATTCTCTGGCACTCAGTAACAATTCTGTCTGTCCCTGAGTAACAATTCTCTGGCACTCAGTAACAATTCTGTCTGTCCCTGAGTAAAAATTCTGTGGCCCTAAGTAAAGTTTCTGGGGCCCTGAGTAACAATTATCTGGCACTCCGTAACAATTCTGTCTGTCCCTGAGTAACAATTCTCTGGCACTCAGTAACAATTCTGTCTGTCCCTGAGTAAAAATTCTCTGGCCCTAAGTAAAGTTTCTGTGGCCCTGAGTAACAATTCTCTGGCACTCCGTAACAATTCTGTCTGTCCCTGAGTAACAATTCTCTGGCACTCGGTAACAATTCTGTCTGTCCCTGAGTAAAAATTCTGTGGCCCTAATTAAAGTTTCTGTGGCCCTAAGTAACAATTCTCTGGCACTCAGTAACAATTCTGTCTGTCCCTGAGTAACAATTCTCTGGCACTCGGTAACAATTCTGTCTGTCCCTGAGTAACAATTCTCTGGCACTCAGTAACAATTCTGTCTGTCCCTGAGTAAAAATTCTGTGGCCCTAATTAAAGTTTCTATGGCCCTAAGTAACAATTCTCTGGCACTCAGTAACAATTCTGTCTGTCCCTGAGTAACAATTCTCTGGCACTCCGTAACAATTCTGTCTGTCCCTGAGTAACAATTCTCTGGCACTCAGTAACAATTCTGTCTGTCCCTGAGTAAAAATTCTCTGGCCCTAATTAAGTTTCTGTGGCCCTGAGTAACAATTCTCTGGCACTCCGTAACAATTCTGTCTGTCCCTGAGTAACAATTCTCTGGCACTCCGTAACAATTCTGTCTGTCCCTGAGTAAAAATTCTGTGGCCCTAATTAAAGTTTCTGTGGCCCTAAGTAACAATTCTCTGGCACTCAGTAACAATTCTGTCTGTCCCTGAGTAACAATTCTCTGGCACTCGGTAACAATTCTGTCTGTCCCTGAGTAACAATTCTCTGGCACTCAGTAACAATTCTGTCTGTCCCTGAGTAAAAATTCTGTGGCCCTAATTAAAGTTTCTGTGGCCCTAAGTAACAATTCTCTGGCACTCAGTAACAATTCTGTCTGTCCCTGAGTAACAATTCTCTGGCACTCCGTAACAATTCTGTCTGTCCCTGAGTAACAATTCTCTGGCACTCAGTAACAATTCTGTCTGTCCCTGAGTAAAAATTCTGTGGCCCTAATTAAAGTTTCTGTGGCCCTAAGTAACAATTCTCTGGCACTCAGTAACAATTCTGTCTGTCCCTGAGTAACAATTCTCTGGCACTCAGTAACAATTCTGTCTGTCCCTGAGTAAAAATTCTGTGGCCCTAAGTAAAGTTTCTGTGGCCCTGAGTAACAATTCTCTGGCACTCAGTAACAATTCTGTCTGTCCCTGAGTAACAATTCTCTGGCACTCAGTAACAATTCTGTCTGTCCCTGAGTAAAAATTCTGTGGCCCTAATTAAAGTTTCTGTGGCCCTAAGTAACAATTCTCTGGCACTCAGTAACAATTCTGTCTGTCCCTGAGTAACAATTCTCTGGCACTCCGTAACAATTCTGTCTGTCCCTGAGTAACAATTCTCTGGCACTCAGTAACAATTCTGTCTGTCCCTGAGTAAAAATTCTGTGGCCCTAATTAAAGTTTCTGTGGCCCTAAGTAACAATTCTCTGGCACTCAGTAACAATTCTGTCTGTCCCTGAGTAACAATTCTCTGGCACTCAGTAACAATTCTGTCTGTCCCTGAGTAAAAATTCTGTGGCCCTAAGTAAAGTTTCTGGGGCCCTGAGTAACAATTATCTGGCACTCAGTAACAATTCTGTCTGTCCCTGAGTAACAATTCTCTGGCACTCAGTAACAATTCTGTCTGTCCCTGAGTAACAATTCTCTGGCACTCAGTAACAATTCTGTCTGTCCCTGAGTAAAAATTCTGTGGCCCTAAGTAAAGTTTCTGTGGCCCTGAGTAACAATTCTCTGGCACTCCGTAACAATTCTGTCTGTCCCTGAGTAACAATTCTCTGGCACTCAGTAACAATTCTGTCTGTCCCTGAGTAAAAATTCTGTGGCCCTAATTAAAGTTTCTGTGGCCCTAAGTAACAATTCTCTGGCACTCAGTAACAATTCTGTCTGTCCCTGAGTAACAATTCTCTGGCACTCGGTAACAATTCTGTCTGTCCCTGAGTAACAATTCTCTGGCACTCAGTAACAATTCTGTCTGTCCCTGAGTAAAAATTCTGTGGCCCTAATTAAAGTTTCTGTGGCCCTAAGTAACAATTCTCTGGCACTCAGTAACAATTCTCTCTGTCCCTGAGTAACAATTCTCTGGCACTCAGTAACAATTCTGTCTGTCCCTGAGTAAAAATTCTGTGGCCCTAATTAAAGTTTCTGTGGCCCTAAGTAACAATTCTCTGGCACTCAGTAACAATTCTGTCTGTCCCTGAGTAACAATTCTCTGGCACTCAGTAACAATTCTGTCTGTCCCTGAGTAAAAATTCTGTGGCCCTAAGTAAAGTTTCTGGGGCCCTGAGTAACAATTATCTGGCACTCAGTAACAATTCTGTCTGTCCCTGAGTAACAATTCTCTGGCACTCAGTAACAATTCTGTCTGTCCCTGAGTAACAATTCTCTGGCACTCAGTAACAATTCTGTCTGTCCCTGAGTAAAAATTCTGTGGCCCTAAGTAAAGTTTCTGTGGCCCTGAGTAACAATTCTCTGGCACTCCGTAACAATTCTGTCTGTCCCTGAGTAACAATTCTCTGGCACTCAGTAACAATTCTGTCTGTCCCTGAGTAAAAATTCTGTGGCCCTAATTAAAGTTTCTGTGGCCCTAAGTAACAATTCTCTGGCACTCAGTAACAATTCTGTCTGTCCCTGAGTAACAATTCTCTGGCACTCGGTAACAATTCTGTCTGTCCCTGAGTAACAATTCTCTGGCACTCAGTAACAATTCTGTCTGTCCCTGAGTAAAAATTCTGTGGCCCTAATTAAAGTTTCTGTGGCCCTAAGTAACAATTCTCTGGCACTCAGTAACAATTCTCTCTGTCCCTGAGTAACAATTCTCTGGCACTCAGTAACAATTCTGTCTGTCCCTGAGTAAAAATTCTGTGGCCCTAATTAAAGTTTCTGTGGCCCTAAGTAACAATTCTCTGGCACTCAGTAACAATTCTGTCTGTCCCTGAGTAACAATTCTCTGGCACTCGGTAACAATTCTGTCTGTCCCTGAGTAACAATTCTCTGGCACTCAGTAACAATTCTGTCTGTCCCTGAGTAAAAATTCTGTGGCCCTAATTAAAGTTTCTGTGGCCCTAAGTAACAATTCTCTGGCACTCAGTAACAATTCTGTCTGTCCCTGAGTAACAATTCTCTGGCACTCCGTAACAATTCTGTCTGTCCCTGAGTAACAATTCTCTGGCACTCCGTAACAATTCTGTCTGTCCCTGAGTATGAATTCTGTGGCCCTAACTAGCGTTTCTTTGTCCCTAAGTAACAGTTCTGTGGCCCTCAGTAACAGTTCTGTGTCTGTGCGAGTAACAATTCTGTGTCTGTGCGAGTAACAATTCTGTGGCCCTAAGTAACAGTTCTGTGGCCTTCAGTAACAATACTGTGTCTGTGCAAGTAACAATTCTGTGTCTGTGCGAGTAACAATTCTGTGGCCCTAAGTAAAGTTTCTGTGGCCCTAAGTAACAATTCTCTGGCACTCAGTAACAATTCTGTCTGTCCCTGAGTAACAATTCTCTGGCACTCAGTAACAATTCTGTCTGTCCCTGAGTAAAAATTCTGTGGCCCTAAGTAAAGTTTCTGTGGCCCTGAGTAACAATTCTCTGGCACTCAGTAACAATTCTGTCTGTCCCTGAGTAACAATTCTCTGGCACTGAGTAACAATTCTGTCTGTCCCTGAGTAAAAATTCTGTGGCCCTAATTAAAGTTTCTGTGGCCCTAAGTAACAATTCTCTGGCACTCAGTAACAATTCTGTCTGTCCCTGAGTAACAATTCTCTGGCACTCAGTAACAATTCTGTCTGTCCCTGAGTAACAATTCTGTGGCCCTAATAACTAGAGATGAGCGAAGAAATGAAAAATTCGATTCGACTGATTCGGCGAATTCGTGGACAATATTCGATTCGAGTCGAATAAATTCGCTGTGAATTTAACTTAAAAAAGGGTGTTTCTAGGCTTCAGAGAGACTTAATATTAGTGCAGAACACTGTACCTTTAATTTAAATGCCCTTGGAGTCTGCTGGGGAAGAGAAATAATACTGTCTGTCAGTATGACATGCAGATGAGTGCCGTCGATCTTAGAATCACTGCACACTTCACTCCTTTGGCCAGTCACGGGGCCAAAACCAGTGTTTGGAGCCACAGTGTGGCGGTGGAGGCAGCAGCAATGGAAGGCCATACAGCAACCTATGACAAAATGGAAACCAGCAGGAGCGTGAGGAGACCTGAAAGTGGCACATGGCAGAGTGGGAGCAATGGGAGGCGGTACAGGGACCCAGGTCACACTGTGGGCCCAGCAGCAGCGTGACCAGGCGGTACGGGGGCCCATGGCCGATATGGGGCTTGGTGGCACCTATGGAAGGCCTGTAATCTGCCAGCAACCTATGACAAAATGGACAACCGCAGGAGTGTGAGGAGATTTCAAAGTGGCACATGGCAGAGTGGAAGCAATGGGAGGCCGTACAGGGACCCAGGTCACACTGTGGGCTCAGCAGCAGCGTGACCAGGAGGTACGGGGGCCCATGGTCGATATGGGGCCTGGCGGCACCTATGGAAGGCCGCTAATCTGCCAGCAACCTATGACAAAATGGACAACCGCAGGAGTGTGAGGAGATTTCAAAGAGGTACATGGCAGAGTGGAAGCAATGGGAGGCCGTACAGGGACCCAGGTCACACTGTGGGACCAGCATCAGCGTGAACAGGCGGTACGGGGGCCCATGGCCGATTTGACCTCATTCATCCCATAGTCCTGCCGACTCACGAATAGCGTGGCCTCCTCAAAGGGCCTGAGCAAGCGCAGGTGTCACACATGAGCTGACAATGGCTGACATCTAAGTTACACAGGGAGTACCTTTATCCGCTTTTAACATCAGGAAATCTGTGATGGCCTTTAGCTGTTCGTAAAGGCGGTCTAACATATGTAGGGTTGAATTACACCTTGTTGCAACGTCACAGCATGAGGAGTCGGTACGGGGGCCCATGGCAGATTACATGTCTGGCAGCAGCAATGGGAGGCCCGTAATCTGCCAGCACCCTATGTCAAAAAATTTAACACACCAGCAGTGTGAAGAGACCTGAAAGTGGCACATGGCAGCAGAGTGTGGCGATGGAGACAGCAGCAATGGGAGGCCGTACAGGGACCCATGAGAGACTCTGGACTTGGCAGCAGCATGAGGAGGCGGTATATAGGGGCCCATGGCAGATTAGGGGCCTGGCAGCAGCTATGTGAGACCCGTAATCTGCCTGCACCCTATGTCAAAAAATTAAACACACCAGCAGTGTGAAGAGACCTGAAAGTGGCACATGGCAGCAGAGTGTGGCGATGGAGACAGCAGCAATGGGAGGCCGTACAGGGACCCATGAGAGACTCTAGACTTGGCAGCAGCATGAGGAGGCGGTATATAGGGGCCCATGGCAGATTAGGGGCCTGGCAGCAGCTATGTGAGGCCCGTAATCTGCCTGCACCCTATGTCAAAAAATTAAACACACCAGCAGTGTGAAGAGACCTGAAAGTGGCACATGGCAGCAGAGTGTGGCGATGGAGACAGCAGCAATGGGAGGCCGTACAGGGACCCATGAGAGACTCTAGACTTGGCAGCAGCATGAGGAGGCGGTATATAGGGGCCCATGGCAGATTAGGGGCCTGGCAGCAGCTATGTGAGGCCCGTAATCTGCCTGCACCCTATGTCAAAAAATTAAACACACCAGCAGTGTGAAGAGACCTGAAAGTGGCACATGGCAGCAGAGTGTGGCGATGGAGACAGCAGCAATGGGAGGCCGTACAGGGACCCATGAGAGACTCTGGACTTGGCAGCAGCATGAGGAGGCGGTATATAGGGGCCCATGGCAGATTAGGGGCCTGGCAGCAGCTATGTGAGGCCCGTTATCTTGCAGCACCCTATGTCAAAAAATTAAACACACCAGCAGTGTGAAGAGACCTGAAAGTGGCACATGGCAGCAGAGTGTGGCGATGGAGACAGCAGCAATGGGAGGCCGTACAGGGACCCATGAGAGACTCTAGACTTGGCAGCAGCATGAGGAGGCGGTATATAGGGGCCCATGGCAGATTAGGGGCCTGGCAGCAGCTATGTGAGGCCCGTAATCTGCCTGCACCCTATGTCAAAAAATTAAACACACCAGCAGTGTGAAGAGACCTGAAAGTGGCACATGGCAGCAGAGTGTGGCGATGGAGACAGCAGCAATGGGAGGCCGTACAGGGACCCATGAGAGACTCTAGACTTGGCAGCAGCATGAGGAGGCGGTATATAGGGGCCCATGGCAGATTAGGGGCCTGGCAGCAGCTATGTGAGGCCCGTAATCTGCCTGCACCCTATGTCAAAAAATTAAACACACCAGCAGTGTGAAGAGACCTGAAAGTGGCACATGGCAGCAGAGTGTGGCGATGGAGACAGCAGCAATGGGAGGCCGTACAGGGACCCATGAGAGACTCTAGACTTGGCAGCAGCATGAGGAGGCGGTATATAGGGGCCCATGGCAGATTAGGGGCCTGGCAGCAGCTATGTGAGGCCCGTAATCTGCCTGCACCCTATGTCAAAAAATTAAACACACCAGCAGTGTGAAGAGACCTGAAAGTGGCACATGGCAGAGTGTGGCGATGGAGACAGCAGCAATGGGAGGCCGTACAGGGACCCATGACAGACTCTAGACTTGGCAGCAGCATGAGGAGGCGGTATATAGGGGCCCATGGCAGATTAGGGGCCTGGCAGCAGCTATGTGAGGCCCGTAATCTGCCTGCACCCTATGTCAAAAAATTTAACACACCAGCAGTGTGAAGAGACCTGAAAGTGGCACATGGCAGCAGAGTGTGGCGATGGAGACAGCAGCAATGGGAGGCCGTACAGGGACCCATGAGAGACTCTGGACTTGGCAGCAGCATGAGGAGGCGGTATATAGGGGCCCATGGCAGATTAGGGGCCTGGCAGCAGCTATGTGAGGCCCGTTATCTTGCAGCACCCTATGTCAAAAAATTAAACACACCAGCAGTGTGAAGAGACCTGAAAGTGGCACATGGCAGCAGAGTGTGGCGATGGAGACAGCAGCAATGGGAGGCCGTACAGGGACCCATGAGAGACTCTAGACTTGGCAGCAGCATGAGGAGGCGGTATATAGGGGCCCATGGCAGATTAGGGGCCTGGCAGCAGCTATGTGAGGCCCGTAATCTGCCTGCACCCTATGTCAAAAAATTTAACACACCAGCAGTGTGAAGAGACCTGAAAGTGGCACATGGCAGCAGAGTGTGGCGATGGAGACAGCAGCAATGGGAGGCCGTACAGGGACCCATGAGAGACTCTAGACTTGGCAGCAGCATGAGGAGGCGGTATATAGGGGCCCATGGCAGATTAGGGGCCTGGCAGCAGCTATGTGAGGCCCGTAATCTGCCTGCACCCTATGTCAAAAAATTTAACACACCAGCAGTGTGAAGAGACCTGAAAGTGGCACATGGCAGCAGAGTGTGGCGATGGAGACAGCAGCAATGGGAGGCCGTACAGGGACCCATGAGAGACTCTGGACTTGGCAGCAGCATGAGGAGGCGGTATATAGGGGCCCATGGCAGATTAGGGGCCTGGCAGCAGCTATGTGAGGCCCGTAATCTGCCTGCACCCTATGTCAAAAAATTTAACACACCAGCAGTGTGAAGAGACCTGAAAGTGGCACATGGCAGCAGAGTGTGGCGATGGAGACAGCAGCAATGGGAGGCCGTACAGGGACCCATGAGAGACTCTGGACCTAGCAGCAGCATGAGGAGGCGGTATATAGGGGCCTATGGCAGATTAGGGGCCAGGCAGCAGCTATAGGAGGCCCGTAATCTGCCAGCACCCTATGTCAAAAAATTAAACACACCAGCAGTGTGAGGAGACCTGAAAGTGGCACATGTTTGAGGCATGATTCATGGCGGATTTAGTCAGTTGTGTCAGGAACTGGTGGTTTGAAATCCAGACTAATCCACGCCTGATTCATTTTCACAAACGTGAGTCTCTCCACACTTTGGGTGGACAGTCGTGTCCTCCGCGGAGTTACAATACCTCCTGCCGCACTAAACACGCGCTCCGATGCCACGCTACTGGCCGGGCATGACAGCCTTTCAAGGGCAAATTCAGCTAGTTGGGGCCAAAGGTCAAGTTTCGTTGCCCAGTAGTCAAGGGGATTGTCTACCTCGGTTGGCAGGGTGCTGTCCAAGTAGGCCCAAGCCTGTTGTTTGAGCTCCTGCTCCAGGTCCACCTGATGCTGCTGCTGCTGCTGCGGCTGGTTAGTAGTTTCCTCACTGCGCTGGTGAAGAAAGCTACTCATCATCGACTGCAGACTGAGGCAGCCGCTGCTGGTGGAGCTGCCACTGCTCCTACCACCCCACCCCTCCCCTGCTGCCATGCCAGCGGAACGCGAGCGCACAGGGCCCACAGTGTCTGAGGATGGACGTTGGCGCACAAAGGCAGAGACCAACTGACTACATAGGTGGTTTTTATAGTACGTAATTTTGGCCTCCCTCTCAGCAGGTGTGAAAAAGGCCACCATTTTGGACCGGTAGCGAGGGTCCAACAAGGTGGACAGCCAAAAGTCATCCCTCTGTCTGATGGTTATTATTCGGCTGTCGCTACGCAAGCAACCGAGCATGCTATGGGCCATTTGTGCCAAGGAATGCGAGGGACTCCCTGCCTCCATCTCCACAGCATACTGCCACGGTGCGTCTGGGTCCTCTGTCTCCTCCTCCTCCTCCTCTACCAGATGCTCCTGCTCCTCCACTCCTGTCCGCTGAGTGGAAAAACCACCCATTTCACTCAATAATTCCTGAGCACAAATGTCCTCCTCTACCTCCTCCTCTTCTTCCTGTCCTGCCCCCACAGGGGTCATGTGGCGTTGAGATCTGTGCGCCACGTCTACCGCACCCTGACCAGCCATTGTTAACAGCATTTGTTCCAGGACGTGCAACAGAGGAATGACGTCGTTCATCCCATAGTCCTGCCGACTCACGAATAGCGTGGCCTCCTCAAAGGGCCTGAGCAAGCGGCAGGTGTCACGCATGAGCTGCCAATGGCTGACATCTAAGTTACACAGGGGAGTACCTTTATCCGCTTGTAACATCAGGAAATCGGTGATGGCCTTTCGCTGCTCGTAAAGGCGGTCTAACATGTGTAGGGTTGAATTCCACCTTGTTGCAACGTCGCAGATCAGGCGATGCTGTGGAATTCCGTTCTGCCGCTGCAGCTCAATGAGGGTGTTCTTTGCGGTGTAGGAATGGCTGAAATGCATGCACAGTTTACGTGACATTTTAAGGATGTCTTGCAGTGGGATGGTGGATTTTAGGAACCGCTTGACAACCAGATTGAACACGTGAGCCATGCATGGCGCATGGCACAACCTTCCTTGACGCAGAGCAGACACCATGTTCTTTCCGTTGTCAGTCAACATGGTTCCGATTTTTAGTTTGCGCGGAGACAGCCATCTGTCGATTTCTCTGTTCATTACACTCAGCAGTTCCTCCCCTGTGTGACTACGTTCGCCAAGGCATACCAGGTGCAGCACAGCGTGACACCGTTGCGCCCTGCACATGTGATATGCCGGTCGGGTAATGGGACTTGGCACGGGGGTGGCGGCTGAGGACACGGCGGAAAAAGAGGTGGTAGAGGCGGACATGCTTGCTGGACCAAGGACGTGCAAACGTGGAGGCAAAAGCGTCGTGACCTGTCCAAGTTGCTGGTGCGGCTGTGCCGGCACCACGTTCACCCAGTGGGCCGTAAATGACATGTACTGTCCCTGACCGTAGTTACAGCTCCACACGTCGGCGCTGCCGTGCACTTTGGCAGAGACCGACATGCTCAAAGACTGGCCCACCATCTCTTCTACATGTGAATGCAGGGCTGGCACTGCCTTTTGGGCAAAGAAATGACGGCTTGGCACTCTCCACCGCGGCGCGGCACAAGCCATCATTTCTCGGAAAGGTGCTGAGTCCACCAGTTGGAAAGGGAGGGACTGCAGCACCAGCAACTTGGACAGGAGGACGTTCAGCTTTTGCACCGTCGGGTGCGTGCTCGCAAACTGTTGTCTCTTGGATACGGATTCCAAGAAAGACTGTTGACGGAATCCGAGAAGAGGAGTAGCAGGAGAAGGAGCATCTGAACGAGCGGAAGATGCCAACGAGCGACAACTCCCCTCAGCAGAGGTGTTGGAGCCTTGACTGGCTGATAGAGGGCGATTGACGACGTCGGGTGACGGAGCAAGTAACGGAGCGGGTGATGGAGCGGGGGCTGGGGCAGGCAGAACCGCCGTATGTTTATCACGGTTTTCCCAGGCCACCGAATGGTGACGCTGCATATGCTGACGCAACGCTGTAGTCCCAACATGGGCCCCCTGGCCACGCTTGCATTTCTGGCCACATAGTCGACATACGGCTACGTTTACTTCCTCGGGCGGCTTGAGGAAAAATTGCCACACCACCGAGTAGGAAACTTTGCCCCCGCTACTCTTCACTGGCTGACTGCTACTTCCTCCGTGCGCACCGGCACCACTACTGGCCGTGGTGGTAGGCTGCAGTGGAGCTGGTGCTCTACTCCGTGGACGTTTGGCTCCACTGACACTGATGCGACCCTGCTGCTGTCTCCTGGGCAACCCACCGACTGTTTTGCTCGCTGCCAAGCTGCCACCCTCTTCTCCTGATGATGCGGAAGAAATTGCCTGATGACGACGAGGCTGCCAAGTGCGATCAACCTCCTCATCATCAAGTAGGGTCTCCGCCTCACTACTAGCCCCCTCGGCTGCGTCTGGGTCAGGAGACAGACCTGTCTCTAGACCGGCTACCGAGCCACTCTCCTCGCCAGTACTTGTTCGCTTGGCTGCTGAAAAGGCCGATGTCTCCCCCCGTTCCTGACCGCCCTCTGTTAGCTCTTCCTCACTGTACAGTGGGGCTGAGCCCACAGCATGCGATACTTCGCTTGGTGAGGGAACAGCAAAGGACAGGGGCAGGTAGAGGACACGTGATTTCAGTGGGCTTGCTCCCGGGCCATGCCAACTAACGGTTGTGTCTGACGTACCCACCGACCGTTGGCTGTAGGTGTCAGAGGTGACCTGGGAAGAGGAAGACGACCGAGCCAACCAATCAATGACGGCAGGGTTGTCGGTGGAGACACGACCGCTGGATGACACCGGGAGCACTGGCCTCTGGCTGCGAATACTGCTGCCTCGACCCCTTCCTCTGCTGCCACGTCTGCTCGCTCCTAAAACATTGCCTCCTCTGCCACTCCTCTGCATGTTGTCTGACATACTATTTAATTCAACGATTAGGTGTCCCTGAGTAACAATTCTCTGGCACTCAGTAACAATTCTGTCTGTCCCTGAGTATGAATTCTGTGGCCCTGAGTAACAATTCTGTGTCTGTGCGAGTAACAATTCTGTGTCTGTGCGAGTAACAATTCTGTGTCTGTGCAAGTAACAATTTTGTGTCTGTGCGAGTAACAATTCTCTGGCACTCAGTAACAATTCTGTCTGTCCCTGAGTAACAATTCTCTGGCACTCAGTAACAATTCTGTCTGTCCCTGAGTAACAATTCTCTGGCACTCAGTAACAATTCTGTCTGTCCCTGAGTATGAATTCTGTGGCCCTGAGTAACAATTCTGTGTCTGTGCGAGTAACAATTCTGTGTCTGTGCAAGTAACAATTTTGTGTCTGTGCGAGTAACAATTCTCTGGCACTCGGTAACAATTCTGTCTGTCCCTGAGTAACAATTCTCTGGCACTCAGTAACAATTCTGTCTGTCCCTGAGTATGAATTCTGTGGCCCTGAGTAACAATTCTGTGTCTGTGCGAGTAACAATTCTGTGTCTGTGCAAGTAACAATTTTGTGTCTGTGCGAGTAACAATTCTCTGGCACTCAGTAACAATTCTGTCTGTCCCTGAGTAACAATTCTCTGGCACTCAGTAACAATTCTGTCTGTCCCTGAGTAACAATTCTCTGGCACTCAGTAACAATTCTGTCTGTCCCTGAGTAACAATTCTCTGGCACTCAGTAACAATTCTGTGTCTGTGCGAGTAACAATTCTGTGTCTGTGCAAGTAACAATTTTGTGTCTGTGCGAGTAACAATTCTCTGGCACTCAGTAACAATTCTGTCTGTCCCTGAGTAACAATTCTCTGGCACTCAGTAACAATTCTGTCTGTCCCTGAGTAACAATTCTCTGGCACTCAGTAACAATTCTGTCTGTCCCTGAGTATGAATTCTGTGGCCCTGAGTAACAATTCTGTGTCTGTGCGAGTAACAATTCTGTGTCTGTGCAAGTAACAATTTTGTGTCTGTGCGAGTAACAATTCTCTGGCACTCAGTAACAATTCTGTCTGTCCCTGAGTAACAATTCTCTGGCACTCAGTAACAATTCTGTCTGTCCCTGAGTAACAATTCTCTGGCACTCAGTAACAATTCTGTCTGTCCCTGAGTAACAATTCTCTGGCACTCAGTAACAATTCTGTCTGTCCCTGAGTAACAATTCTCTGGCACTCAGTAACAATTCTGTCTGTCCCTGAGTATGAATTCTGTGGCCCTGAGTAACAATTCTGTGTCTGTGCGAGTAACAATTCTGTGTCTGTGCAAGTAACAATTTTGTGTCTGTGCGAGTAACAATTCTCTGGCACTCAGTAACAATTCTGTCTGTCCCTGAGTAACAATTCTCTGGCACTCAGTAACAATTCTGTCTGTCCCTGAGTAACAATTCTCTGGCACTCAGTAACAATTCTGTCTGTCCCTGAGTATGAATTCTGTGGCCCTGAGTAACAATTCTGTGTCTGTGCGAGTAACAATTCTGTGTCTGTGCAAGTAACAATTTTGTGTCTGTGCGAGTAACAATTCTCTGGCACTCAGTAACAATTCTGTCTGTCCCTGAGTAACAATTCTCTGGCACTCAGTAACAATTCTGTCTGTCCCTAAGTAACAATTCTCTGGCACTCAGTAACAATTCTGTCTGTCCCTGAGTATGAATTCTGTGGCCCTGAGTAACAATTCTGTGTCTGTGCGAGTAACAATTCTGTGTCTGTGCAAGTAACAATTTTGTGTCTGTGCGAGTAACAATTCTCTGGCACTCAGTAACAATTCTGTCTGTCCCTGAGTAACAATTCTCTGGCACTCAGTAACAATTCTGTCTGTCCCTGAGTAACAATTCTCTGGCACTCAGTAACAATTCTGTCTGTCCCTGAGTATGAATTCTGTGGCCCTGAGTAACAATTCTGTGTCTGTGCGAGTAACAATTCTGTGTCTGTGCAAGTAACAATTTTGTGTCTGTGCGAGTAACAATTCTCTGGCACTCAGTAACAATTCTGTCTGTCCCTGAGTAACAATTCTCTGGCACTCAGTAACAATTCTGTCTGTCCCTGAGTAACAATTCTCTGGCACTCAGTAACAATTCTGTCTGTCCCTGAGTAACAATTCTCTGGCACTCAGTAACAATTCTGTGTCTGTGCGAGTAACAATTCTGTGTCTGTGCAAGTAACAATTTTGTGTCTGTGCGAGTAACAATTCTCTGGCACTCAGTAACAATTCTGTCTGTCCCTGAGTAACAATTCTCTGGCACTCAGTAACAATTCTGTCTGTCCCTGAGTAACAATTCTCTGGCACTCAGTAACAATTCTGTCTGTCCCTGAGTATGAATTCTGTGGCCCTGAGTAACAATTCTGTGTCTGTGCGAGTAACAATTCTGTGTCTGTGCAAGTAACAATTTTGTGTCTGTGCGAGTAACAATTCTCTGGCACTCAGTAACAATTCTGTCTGTCCCTGAGTAACAATTCTCTGGCACTCAGTAACAATTCTGTCTGTCCCTGAGTAACAATTCTCTGGCACTCAGTAACAATTCTGTCTGTCCCTGAGAATGAATTCTGTGGCCCTGAGTAAGAATTCTCTGGCACTCAGTAACAATTCTGTCTGTCCCTGAGTAACAATTCTCTGGCACTCAGTAACAATTCTGTCTGTCCCTGAGTAACAATTCTCTGGCACTCAGTAACAATTCTGTCTGTCCCTGAGTAACAATTCTGTCTGTCCCTGAGAATGAATTCTGTGGCCCTGAGTAAGAATTCTCTGGCACTCAGTAACAATTCTGTCTGTCCCTGAGTAACAATTCTCTGGCACTCAGTAACAATTCTGTCTGTCCCTGAGTAAAAATTCTGTGGCCCTAATAACGTTTCTGTGGCCCTAAGTAACAATTCTCTGGCACTGAGTGAAAATTCTGTCTGTCCCTGAGTATGAATTCTGTGGCCCTAACTAGCGTTTCTTTGTCCCTAAATAACGATTCTGTGGCCCTCATTAACAAGTCTGTGTCCCTGAGTAATGGTTCTCTGTCCCTAAGTAACTTCTCTCTGTCCCCAATTCTCATTTCTGTGGCCCTAACTCTGTCCCTGTCCCTAGTACAGAGCGGTCTGCCTCTGTTCAATGACTGCAGGCAAATGAAGATTTCCAAAATGGCCGCTATATATACCTCGACCATTACACAGTGCTGGCTGGCTGGCTGCTGATTGGCTGATGCGATCACATGTCGTTGAGGAATGCATTATGGGGCAGCGCGCCTTGTCTGCGCGCCTTCCCCGACATCCCCGCTCCGTCGCCGCACATGTCAGCCGCCATTTTCGGAAAAATTTCGATTCGCGCGTCCGAATTAGGCTGTTTTTCGGATTCGGCACAAATCGAAATTTTTCCGATATTCGACTCGAATTCCACTTCGGATACTTCGATTCGCTCATCTCTACTAATAACGTTTCTGTGGCCCTAAGTAACAATTCTCTGGCACTGAGTAACAATTCTGTCTGTCCCTGATTATGAATTCTGTGGCCCTAACTAGCGTTTCTTTGTCCCTAAATAACGATTCTGTGGCCCTCATTAACAAGTCTGTGTCCCTGAGTAATGGTTCTCTGTCCCTAAGTAACTTTTCTCTGTCCCCAATTATCGTTTCTGTGGCCCTAACTCTGTCCCTGTCCCTAGTACAGAGCGGTCTGCCTCTGTTCAATAACTGCAGGCAAATGAAGAATTCCAAAATGGCCGCTATTTATAGCTCGACCATTACACAGTGCTGGCTGGCTGGCTGCTGATAGGCTGATGCGATCACATGTAGTTGAGGCATGCATTATGGGTCAGCGCGCCTTGTCTGCGCGCCTTCCCAGACATCCCCGCTCCGTCGCCGCACATGTCAGCCGCCATTTTCTGAAAAATTTCGATTCGCGCGTCCGAATTAGGCTATTTTTCGGATTCGGCACGAATCGAAATTTTTCAGATATTCGACTCGAATTCCACTTCGGATACTTCGATTCGCTCATCTCTAATTATATCACGTATTGATATCACATTGGATCCCTTAGTGGATCAGATCACTTTGTACACTTGATTTCAGTCCCATTTGGACTTGGTTGAATTTATTGTTTAATTACTATGTTTACCACCTATGTTTCACTATAAGATCCCAATAACGATCAAGTTCACGTTTATTTTCACATTTATTTTTATAGATTTTATGTATAGGTTAGCGCTGCACCATTATATTTAAGATTTGTATTTGTCACATGGTATATGATTAGGTGTTAGCAGCTTCCCACGGTCAGGAGGTATTTTAGTTAGGAGCGCAGGAGGATCATACCACTATCATAGCATGCTGGAAATGTAACTATTTTTGAAACAAATAGATTGAAAGGTTTAGTTCCATTTTAATTAAGTTGTATTCATTCCCTTACAGCCACAAAAATGTGTAATGTATTTTTTCTTGCAATTCTAGGTGATGGGTATTATCACCTTTGTAAGAACTGTTGGCTTGTGGAGTGTACATACACTCCACAAGCCGATTGGCAGCTTTCACATGCAAGGGATCTGGCAGCTGTATGGCCCAGCCAATTGCGTTTGTAACCATTCAAGCCTTTAAAAATATTTTAGAAAGGGTCCTAATCTGCATGGCATTTAGCCTCATGCCTAGGACCTACTCTAATCTTGTATATCTGTTTTAATCATTGTTTTCTTTAAAGAGTTTCCATGCTTGTGGTAGGTGTACACTACAAAAGAAGAGTGTGAAAAATAACACTGTGGTGTATTTAATTCAACAAAACAGAAATATTACATATTTTACTTTTAATGTTACATACTGCAATGCTTGTGTAAGACATATTATTGGAGAACTAAAAAAGTGGTTGACTGAACATGTTTGGACTACTTAAATGAGGAAAAGATCATATAGTGTTTTCTTTTATGTGAATACATTATATACCTATGACTTTCTTCTGAAACTGTCTGGCTTCTGAATTTTCTGACCAGGGGCGGACTGACCATTTGGAAACTCGGGCAATGCCCGAGGGCCCGGGGTCAGTAGGGGGTGTCTGGGATCGCCACAGCGCTGGTCTCGGCGCAGGCGCAGTGCACCGCCCTGTGCAGGGACATGGGCACTAGGGCTGGGCCGACTGCGGCGATCGAGCTCGCGCATGCGCAGTAGAGGCCGCGGGCGCGCACCTGGCACCAATGACAGCACAGGGCGGGATATTTAAATGGCCCTGAGCTGTCATTCAGTGTCTTCTGGTCTTATCCTGTCTCCTGCATCTGCGAACCTGTTCTTGTAGGTTGCTGACCCGGATTGTACCTGACTCTGCTATATTCTCCTGCCCAGACCCTTGCTTTGCCTGACCTCTCTCCTGGATGCCCCCTATTGGACCTGACCTGCTGTTGCTGACGTGGCGTGTGACCCGACTATTCTCTGCCCGCTGCTTTGTACCGCACCGTCCCCATAGTTAACGACCCGGCCTGCCTGACTTTGCACTTGCTCAGACATCCATCCATCCCTCTCAACGGGGTCTCCAGACCTCCTCATATCAGGCTCTCTCCCGTGGGAGCCCCTGGCGAATACCCCTACCACTGACGGGTATCCTCAGTAGTCACGACCTGGTCCCGGGGTACTCCAAGTCCATCCCCACCATCGGGCTCTGGTGAACAAGTACTCTGGGGCTTAGACTCCGTACGCTGGGGACGCCTGATCAGTGGAGTGCTAGTGGTGTCACCGGGCGGTCCCTTACAGGGGGCCCCATGAGATGCCCCTGGTACCTTTTTCATAGGCTTTTTTGAGTTTGGGCAAGGACACAGGGGCCCCATGATCCCCTATTGCCCGGGGGCCCCATTAGTTGTCAGTCTGCCCCTGCTTCTGACAGACTATCTTCTCTGGCTTCAATACTATACAAGTCACTGACTCAGAATAAGCATACAGATAAAGAAATGAAGAATGAACTCAGAACACCTAAATTACATACATTTTTCTGGGCAAGTGACTCAGAAATGATTAAAACCATTAGATCAGTATGTCAACTAAAATTGTATTATATGATCTTAAAATTATACTCAGATGGGTGTTGCCTGTAATTGAAAATGCGGTCTATGTTGTGTCTATGGTCACAATTTAAAATAATATATTTTATGAAAGTCAACAATACTGAGTCTTCTCTTAATAATCAAGCTTGTAAACCTACTTTGCAAAGATCCCACACACCTTTACTTCCTTGCATATTCACTATGCGATGTGAGTAGACACTGCCATGTCATAAAGCCTGCCTTCTGAACTACAGAAGTGCTGAGAAGAATAGTTTCAGGAGGTGGAGTCAATACAGGAATCACTGCTTGCAGGCAGTAAGGTACCATGGGATATGTAGTCCTTAGAAATCAAAGTAGCGAAGATGCAAAGCATGCCGAAAATCCAGGAAGTTGTGGAAATAGATGACCATCAAATAGGCAATGATCAAATTATGAAAGAAGATGTTATTTCTTATATTGGTTTGTCAAATATACTATTGTTTGTATTGCTAATACAATGCTGATGTTAAAAAATGAAAGTATATGCAATGACCATAAAACCTCTTTATTAGATAAACGTATCTGGAATAGCTAATATACATGTCTTGTAAGTTTACAAAAAATTATATTTTAGATTATCATCTTTCACATGTTGAGCAGCAGAAAAATAGCATGCAATTATCTATAACACAAATTTGTTATATAATGAAATGTTTCGATTTTGTTTCTTCATACAATTACTTTTGGTTTGAAGACATTTTATATCTATAAATTACTTGTAGATAATGAATACACTTTGTGAAACTGGCAAGCTCCCCCATCATCTCTAGATTTCCATCAGACTTGGGAAGAAGCTTTCCCAGCACCTGCAGTAGCCAGTCAACAGAACTGAAGTATAAAAAACCAAAACCAAAAGTGATGCACTTCCGGTCTGCCATCATTCTGGTTAACGTCACTTCCAGTGTTTGGAACGCACGCCGGCTTATGCGGTTCAAGCGGCCATCTTGGAGGTGGAAGGCTGTTCATCCTCTGCAGTGACTATAGAAGCGTGAGATCCCTATATCTACATTCTGACAATTTGTTATCTTGAAGCCATTGAGGCTATTAAACAAGGCTTTTAATTATATTTAAATGTGAGTGGCATTATTCTATCTTTATATTTTATATGGAGTGGCAGTATTACACTATGTAGTTTTTTTTCTCTGCACACCATTGAGGAATCCATGGAGAAATAGAGTGGAGATGAGGGCTATACCATAGCAGGGTGAAGAAGGAGATTTGAGTTCCTTTGGAGGGGTTATAGGATCCCTTATATCCTATGAGGCTTATTACTCACCTCCATCTGGTGAGTGCGGTCAACATTATTTCTCACGTGGTGGATAAGTGGAAGCACATTTGGAAGATTTTGATTGATTTTTTTATTGGTTTTGATGGGAATAAGGACATATATATATATATATATATTTTTTTTTTTTTTTCTTCACAGACACTTATTATAAATTTAGTGTTTATCTATTTGTGTTATTATAATTTTAGATTTTGCGCTGTTTTTTGTGTTGTTTAGAACTGAAGTATAGTAATATTCAAAGCAAAGTGAGTGCTCTACAATATAGCAGCTGATACACTCAGGTAAACCAAATGAAACCTCCAAAGTACAATATAAATAATAAAGTGCAGCGCTAAAATATAGATATAGTCACAATAAAATCCAAATGCGAATAAGTCTATGAGTATATAGTGAGATGAATCCAGAAGTGAGGAAATATCAGTATGCTGGTGCTCTGAAGGAATGATAAGATTGCGCACTTACCAGATGCACATAGGGAATGCGCATAAATATATCCACCTCAGGGCACTTAGGTTATGAGGTATGATAGGTGTATGTAGAACATCCGTCTAGGAATGGGCAGCACAGCAGTCAATGGGTGAAGTCTGCTTACTCCAGAGGTCCCCTTTAGGATGGATAGGGTCAGCCACCTACTTACAGGGATTCCCTTCCTCTGGATAATGGGTCAAACTTGTAATCTCCACTGGCTCTGCAAACTTAATGGCTCCATAAAGAAGCCATAAGAAATGTGCCCATAATGTAGTATGAACAGGAGCCAGGCGCTGTGTAGTTTTGTGATAAAAGTAATACAGCTTATATGGAGGTGTGCCTTTAATAATTCATATGGTAAAAAATAAATAACCAACCTGTGGCTTTAAGAAGCCAGGTTCCGAGATGGACGGCCCGTCCGCTCAGAGGGAAGCAGTGGAGTAGAATACCTGTCAGTGCAGGGACCCAACGTCCCAGCGTCCTGGATGATGTCACCACGATGTGGAGAGACGGAGGGGCGGAACTCTTGCTGGAGCCGCAGCTTCAGAAGGAAGAGGCCGGTTGCCGGGACAACATGTTTCGCGCACATGCACTTTATCAAGCCCATAATGTAGTACTTTCTAGTAAATTTATTTATTCCACGATAATGACAGTACAGCAGTAAAAACAGGTACACTGACCATGAATAAAGATGGCTGTCGGACCAGCATGTAGCTCCGGCGGCGTGACATCACAGCCTGTTGATTCCCTTAGACCTTTTGTGCCACGCACGTCCTCAGAGGGGAAATCAACACACCTATGACTAATGCTTTGGGTTTATATAAGCCCGGCGCATGCGCTTCATGTCGCCGCAATTTTGTCAAAGGGCAACCAGTGCGCATGCGCTGTCACGTCCGCAACATTTTGTTGTGGATCTCAAGTCACAGCAAAGTCATTATACTTATATAATAATATATAAGACAATTATGATTTAACATTTAGCAACCGGCTTTTGAATATTACAGAAAATTCAGCAAAGGGGTTCATTAGACCTAAATCCCTGTTTAGCGAGCTGAGGCAAAAAGGTAATTATGAAGGATTAAGAAATATAACCGATGTAAACCGATCAGTACTATGTTTACATCAGACTTAAAGGGATAGTATTAAAACTAAAACCAGTGTAATATGATTAATATCCACAATGACTACAATAATAACAAAAATTACAATTAAAATAATCGCTATACCTCCATAGATGTTGTATAAGCGATATGATATATATATTGAAAAGCAATTTAAAATTGATATTATATAAAAGATGCAATTACTATCCAGTAAGTAAAAAAGGAGGGGCCGGTGTGTAAAAAGGTAAGTAAAAGATCCATGTCAAAATCTGCGCTCAGAGAACATAATAAAACTATATAAATGCCAATTAAGAAAATATTAAAATAAAATACAATTGAGTACTGTCCGTGATACTTTTTTTATTTGCACTAACATACAATTTTGAGGACAAGCTTTCGGGGTATGTCCCCTTCTTCAAAGTCCAAACAGTACTATTGCAAATCACAAAGTTTAAGCAGAATTTTTATTTATTTTTTTTCTATCCCTTCTAACATTCTGCTTAAA
This sequence comes from Staurois parvus, assembly GCF_062004578.1. Taxonomy (NCBI): domain Eukaryota; kingdom Metazoa; phylum Chordata; class Amphibia; order Anura; family Ranidae; genus Staurois; species Staurois parvus. The sequence goes on from NW_028317944.1 coordinate 1,169,731, forward strand.
CTTTGTGATTTGTAATAGTACTGTTTGGACTTTGAAGAAGGGGACATACCCCGAACGCTTGTCCTCAAAATTGTATGTTAGTGCAAATAAAATAAGTATCACGGACAGTACTCAATTGTTTCTGTCGCAAATGCACTAATACGGCTACAATCACCTCAAGTAAAATAAAATAAAAATCCAGAATAAAATGCATGTCTAGCAGGATAGACTAGGATAAGCATGAATCCGAGGAATAATTACATAAATCATATAGAAGCTGGAGCATGCTAAATGGTACACCCTAAAAATGGTTGTAACATGAACTAAAGGTGAATTTCATCTTTAAAGATCAGTTTGAATGAAACTGACATTGACAAAATGTCTGATTTACACTGATAGATGGCAACGGTACAGCATAAAATATATTATTGATATGCTCAGTTTCTAGGTTTTCATTTTGAGGTTGCTATTAAGCATGGGTTGTTTTCTTTGTTATCCCTCTGTAAAATAATTGCTTGGCATCTTTATGGTTTAGTCTTTAACCTCCCTGGCGGTATTCCCGAGTGTAGCTCGGGGTAAAGTTTCAGTACCAAAAGCGGTAACCCCGAGCTACACTCGGCCTTACCATGCGGCGCTGCTCAGGGAGTCCCTGCAGCACTTACCTTGTCCTTCGCTCCCGCGATGTGTCCCCTGCAGCGTCCCCGGCCATCTCCTCCGGCTGATGCCGGCATCCGGCTTCCGTGTTCCGGTCCCTGTGACGTCGGGACGTACGGGCGCCGGAACTGGCGGCAAATTTGAAATTTTTTAAAAAATTTCATTTTTTAAAAAATGATTATTACATAGTAAAACATTGCTGTATCAAACCATTTCACATACATTTTGTCCCTACTGCTTTGTCCGGCACCCTGCCTGCATTTTGACTGTTCTTTCTGCCTGGAAACTTAGAAAAGTCCATGGCGTCCAAAAAGCATCCCTTTAGGTCAAAAGCGGTTTTAGACCGGCTAGAGAACAGCGATAGTAAATCAGAACCACTTGCAGAATTGAGTGATAATGATTCGTGGGGAAATTCGTCATCAGACACTGAAAAAGATTCTGCGACTTTGCTCAGTGATGTCCGAACTTGGCGCTCTATTTCAAATTTCAGTGTTTTTGGTTTGATTATATTACTTAATTAAATTTATTATTATTATATTATTATTTTTTATGATTATTTATTAAATTATAATTTATGATTTTGTGTTTCAAGTTTTATCATACCCGGGATGTTTACTAGACTCTTGTTTGGACAGATTTCAGTGAGTTATTCCTAAATTACAGCCTACAATAAAAAAAAATACATATTTCCATGCAAAAAAAATGGTACCGCTTTTAGCACCAAAAATCTGAAATAATCAGACCGCCAGGGAGGTTAAGCTTCTTATAGGTCTCCCTTATTTTATTTTCTAACATGTTTAGATATTGTGTTCTAAAGTAATTTTTAAAGATAATATTTGCAAAAAACATTTATATTTTCTGCATGCTCTCATTTATGGTAAAAAAAAACGGTTTCTAGTTTATGAGACTATAGAGAACTTTTTAGGAGCAACAAAAGAGCTTATTTGTGTAGTATCTCCTGAATTACTTAAAGCATAAAGATTTGGGGATTATTTTAACATATTGTGCTCTACAATTCTTGGCAGAGGAGCACATAAGCAGCATATGCTAAGCCTTTGTATGAATCTTAACTATATCAAAGGTTATGTTATGCAAATTAATGTATAGATACAGTATATTGAACTCAGACAGTATTAGTTAAATTTCCAACACATATCTTTTGTATTGCTCCAGAAAATGCAAACAAGCAAAAAAACAAGTGAAAGAACAATTATAATAGGCACCATGGATCAAAGGATACACTATAAACAAAATGTTCCTGAACTTGCAAGCTGTAATCAAAACCTCTCGGCAATGCATAGTAAAATTCACGGGATCAACCAGAAGTCCTAATTGTGTGAACAGTAACTTTTTCAGGCTAAATTAGCTTGAAGCAGAAACATAAAATTACAAAAGTTTTCTTTAACAAAAGTCATCCAGGGTGAGGGCAGGGATTTATTTGAAAAATCTATTAACATACACCTAGAATCAGATATATTTTTTCCTGCTAAGTTGTTAGGAAATGTGTAACACTTACAGGAAACTATTACATCCTACAGAAGTCAGAGACTTCTACTTGACAATGCTTTTTTCTGCTCTTCTCATCAGAAGGATGGTGCCATCTTTGTTAAGGCATAGAAATCAGCCATACAGTGTGTATATCAAAATCCGGCTGGCTCAGCAGGAACTGGCTGAATTTCAATCAAATGTTTAGGCAAGTTGGTTGTACAGAAGTCAGTCTACTGATTGAATTCTGTACAACCTACCTATCAGGTTTTTTTCAAATGATCAGTGCTGCCAGCTATAACTGGCAACACTGATCTGTGTGTTCTGAAGGCAGGGAAGGCTCTACACCATCAGACAACAGTAGTACAGTGGGAGTGATTCCCCCATCCACAACAAATGTGTGGATGGGGCAATTGGGTCATTTTTTCTTTTGATCAACCCGTTGGTTGAACGAAAAAAAATTATTAATGTATCATCAGCTTTAGAGTCGGTATTTACTTCCTTTTAAATGATGTGCTAGCTAAGAGATCATGAAAATCTTTGTGCCTGTGCAGTTCACAAATGTGTGAACAATATTAGCTTCCCACTGAAGCTTCTCATTAACCACATGCCGCCCAGCCACTGTATAAATACGGCGGCAGGGTGGCATGGCTAGGCAAAAGCATGTTTTAAAACGTGTGTTTTGTAAACAGGTAGAGGGCACGCGCGAGGCGCACCGCCGCCCTACCTGTCCCACTGATCACAGCCGTGGATGTCAGTCGCCGGGTCACAGCCGGTCGTTACCGGCTATCTCCCGGCGATCGGCGGCAATCGCTGACAGAGAGCACATCTGCAGTAGCTGTGTTTTCTGTCAGTTCCCTGACAGCTCCTGACATGCTGATCGGGACAGAAGAGTTTCTCTCTCCCGATCAGCGGTGTTCCCTGCAGTACACACCCCCGCCCCCTAGTAAAACACTCCCCTCACACAGTTAACCCTTTCCCTGAAAAATAAACTTAACCCCTTCCTCCCCAGTGCCATTAGTACAGTGTCAGTGTTTTTTTTTTTGCACTGATCACTGCATTGGTGTCACTGGGGATGTCAGTGACCCCAAGTCAGTACCCTCCAATGTCAGAATGTCCGCCGCAGTCCCACTTTTCCGCCATAAGTCGCTGATCGCCGCCATAAGTCACTGATCGCCGCCATAAGTCGCTGATCGCCGCCATTATTAGTATGAAAAAAAACTAAAAATCCCAGTATCTTTCCTGCCATTTGTAAACACTATAACTTTCACGTAAACCAATTAATTTACACGTATTGGGTTTTATTTGTAGCAAAGACATGTCGCAGAATGCATTTTGGCAGAAATTTGATTTTTATATTTTTTTTACTGGACATGTTTTATAGCAAAAAATCCAAAATATTGTTTTCAGACTTTTTTTTTATAGCGCAAAAAATAAAAACGGCACAGGCAATCAAATACCACCAAAAGAAAGATCAATTTGTGGGGAAAAAAAAGGATGTAAATTTCATTTATGTACCATATTGCATGACCGCGCAATTGTCCATTAAACTAGCGCAGCGCTGTATAGCAAAAAAATGGCGTAAATTGCAGTATCTATACCATAGTTTGTAGACACTATAACTTTCACAAAAGGAATCAATATACACTTATTAGGATTTTTTTTACCAAAAACATGGAGCAGAATACATTTTGGCCTAAATTTATAACCAATTTTGAGTTATATATATATTTTTTATAGCTGGAAGTAAAAAATATAGTTTTTCTTCAAAATTTTGGGCCTTTTTTTGTTTATAGCGTGAAAAATAAAAAGCGCACAGGTAATCAAATACCACCAAAAGAAAGCTCTATTTGTGTGAAAAAAAGGACGTAAATTTTGTTTGGATGCAGCATTGCATGACCGCGCAATTATCAGTTGAATTAGCAAAAAGAGGCCTGGTCATTAAGGGGGGTAAATCCTCCGGAGGTCAAGTGGTTAAGTAACTTGCTTCAAAGCTACAGGGTGAACATTGGAGGAGACTAAAGAATTGCTCCCTCCTTTCTACTGCAGACTCAATCAGATTCATACCAGGCTACATGCTGAGGGTATCCTGCAAAGGGGAGAACACCCTAAAAAAGCACTTGGTCTCCATGTTAATAAGGATAAATGCCTCTTTCCCACAACCCTGGCTCAGTGGTTGTGGGGGTCTGGGGCGAGTGGCTTATCTGAATCTGGAAGCCTCCTTTAACAATAAGGAGGGCCCCAGATCACACTTCCTTCATGTGAATAAGAAAGAGGTAAATTGTACCCCTACTCATTCATAAAAAAAAATGTTAACCATAAATAAACACCCAAACAGATTTTGACAGAAAAAAACATGACTGGGGATTCCTGGCTATGTAAGTGAATGGCTAGGTTACTAAGGATATGGAAGGTGCAGACTGAACACTCAGCTCATCCCTAGTGACCAGTGGCTGGCTGTAAAACTACCCACCATTGGTAGTCAGTTCATGGCTGTAAATCCCCCCCCCAGTATTGGTGGTCAGCAGTGGCTGTTTACAAATAATTTTCCATAACATTGGTGGTCAATAGCTGGCTTAAACAATAACCCTCCCCAGCATTGGTGGTCAGTGGCTGACTGGAACAATAATCCTCCTCCAGAATTGGTGGTATATAGCAGCTGTAACAATAACACCTTCCCTCTAGCATTCTTGGTCAGTGGCTGACTATAACTAGGGTCGCCATCTGAAATTCTGAGGCCCCTTTGTTAGGGCCCCTATACCCCCAAAAAAATGATTGGCACTCTAGTGGAAAAAGTGGTCATTTTATTTCCTGATGATTTAGTAGAGCACATAGTAAAAAATTAACCCCTTACAGCAGCAGGACAATTTTATTCAAAGATAGTTGTGGGAACAGGGGGGTGTGGTGAACATGAGTAAGGTAATTTGAGGTAGATTAGGTGCATAATGTCATTGCATTTTCAAATATGCATGTGGACAGGCTCAGGTTTTGCAGTGAGCAAAAATGAGGAAATATGCATGTGAAAAACACATGAAGCCTGCTATGAATGTAGTGCAAACAAACAGGGAAAGGTTGTAAAAATTTAGCAGGATATTAGCAGCATTAAAAACCGTTCCTCTCCTACCCCCGAATTTCCCAAGATACAAAGCATTTTGACAATGGACGAGGATGTACACATGCAGCAGTAACAATGTTTTGATTCCCTTTCCACAGCAAGCATTAAACCTAAAGAAAAAGTTAGTGTGTTAGCACTCACTTTGCATACCTTAAACCAATGGTCTCCAAACTGGGACCCAGGGGCCGGATGTGGCTCATTGCTTACTTTTATCTTGCCCTTTAGGCACTATACCTTCCACTGATACAAGGCACTATTCCACCCACTGACACCTACAATGGGGCCCTATTCCACCCACTGACACCAATGATGAGGCACTATTCCTTCCTTTGACACCAATGGTGAGGCACTATTCCTTCCTTTGACACCAATGGTAGGACACTATTCTTTCAACTGATACTAATGAAGGCACACTATTCCTCCCCCTAATAATAAAGGTGGAACACTGTTTATTCCTACTAATACCAGGATGTTTTCTATTTCCATTTTCCACAGTCCGGCCCCCCTAAAGTCTGAATGACACTAAACTGGCCCTTTGTTTAGACAGTTTGGAGACTCCTGCCTTAAACAGAGTAATGTTTATTACATCGCAATTAGACATAACAACAAAAGCAAAAGTGATGCCGACACCTTTAAGTAACACTTTTTATTTAATTTTATTTTTATTTTCATTAGTTTTATATTTACCAAACCATCTATATTTCAAACATTAAATAACACAAACTTTCATACAAAATATTATCCTTATTCCCTTTTCCCTCCCCTACCCCCCCCCCCATACTCTCCCTATTTTCATCTACCTCTTGTTCCACTGGTGCTATTCCATCTATCTTTGCCTCCCTCCTTCTTCCTCTTTCTTTCACTTGAGGTCTCCTGTGCCTGCGAAAATTTGGGTTTAAGTCCTTTTGCTGTGTTTATTATGTGAAATAACATCATATTCTTATATTGCTTCACTGAGGTCTCAGATTTGTGAAATAGATACACCCAAGGGTCTTTTAGTAAAATAATCCCCAATATCTCCTGTATATGTTGAATTATCATCTGCCAAAATTCCTGTATGTTAGGGCATTCCCACTATATATGTACCATTGTTCCCTTTCTTCCGCAACCCCTCAAGAATAAAGGTGAAATCTCCGGTCTTTCTTTTATATGCCACGCTCTGTGTAATATACCATCTTATTAAAAATGTATAATTCATTTCTGCTATCCAAGTCTACCGCCCCATGTGCTAATTTAAACATTTTCTTTATTTGTTGCTCATTCATTTTTGTTCCAAGCTCCTTTTCCCACTTTTCCAAAAAATGCTGGGGACTCAACTCCATATATTGTAGTAAGGATCTTATACATACTGGAGGTACAATGTCTTCATATTGAGTTTGAACTAAATATTTTCTCTAATGGGTACATGTCTTCCTCCATCCTTAATGGCTGTGGGAGCGTTGCAACAAAATGTCCTAACTGATAGTAACGCCATTCATCTAGCGAAAAAAAAATCCTTTTTATTTTTTAATTCTTGAAAAGAACAACATTCCACTTCTTCTATAATATCTTTCAAACATGCTTTTCCATATTTTATCCCACACCCTTATTACAGTACATGTCAAAGTGCTATATTTTCATCAAACATAGGAAACTGCTGTGAGATCCAAATATTCATATCTAATTGTGACTTACTTAATGTATTTTTCATTTTTACCCAACCTTTCCCCTGTGAATAATATAGCCAATCCACTATACGTGAAATTAACATTGAATAATAATATCTCTTAAAATCTGACACATGTAATCCTCCTTTTGCTTTGTCATTACATAAGACTTCATATTTTAGTCTTGCTTTTATATTCACCCATATATACAGTACCTAGTTATCATTTTCTTTATGGACGAGAAAAATATCCACGGTAGGTGCATTGGGAGCATATGAAATTTATACAAAATTTTTGGTACTGTCACCATTTTTACCATATTTATATGTCCTATCCAAGAAACGATCCTAATAAAATTTTTCTCAATTCATCCTTTATCTCATTTATTAATGGAATGTAATTTAACAGGAATAGATTCTTTAAAGATGGGGTTAGCTTAATTCCTAGATGGTTCAATTCTTTTTCCTTCATGTAAAAGGAAAATATTTTTTGTAAAATCTGTTTTTCTATCCTTGGAACACCGATCTTTAATATCTCTGACTTTGAAGGATTTAAATTTGATAACTCTCCATAATATTTTAATATTTTCATTAAATTAGGTAATGTTTTTCTCAGATTTATGATATAGAACAACATGTCATCTGCATAGGCCACTACCTTGTGTTCTACCTCTCCTATCCAAATTCCTTTAACATCCACACTATTACGTATCGTTGCTAATAATGGCTCCAAAGATATGACAAACAGGGGAGACAGTGGGTATCCCTGCCTTGTTCCATTTTGTGACAGTGAACCATTAACTTTTACCACTGCTTATGGATAGCTATATAGATTTTTAACCACTGTAACATTGTAGGTCCAATTCCTAACACCTCTAATGTACCCATCATTAATCCCCAGTCTACCCTATAGAAAACTTTTTCAGCGTCAATCGGCAGGATTACCACTGGGGAGTTTTCTTTCATACTCTTTTCCAAAAGGATCAATGATCTTAATCCATTGTCCTTTCCTTCTCTACCTGGAATGAATCCCACTTGATCCAAATGTATCCAATCCGGCATCAATTCTTTCATCCTCAAAGCTAAAACCTTTGCATATAATTTTGTATCTATATTCAGTAATGATATGGGCTTATAACTAGCAAATTGAGACCCTTCATTCCCCTCCATAGGTATAATTGTAATATGTGCCTGTAACGACTCCTCCCTCATTTCCATCTCTTCTCCTAACGCATTCATGTACAAACACATTTTAGGGACAAGTTGTTCTTTAAATTTTCTATAATATCTCACCGTTTATCCATCTGGTCCAAGACGCCTTCCTGCCACTGTGCTTTAAAAAACTACATTAATTTCCTCCTGTGATTTAGCTTTTTCTAAGGCTGTTAGTCTTCTTAGCTTCTTCCAGTGTTGGTAATCCAGCATCCTTTAAATATATCTGCCTTCTTTTCCTTTTTTCTCCCTCTGTTTCTTTCTGGGTCTTAGATTTTATTCCATATAATCTACTGTAATATTTTTTAAATGTAATAGCGATATCAGTGGTTGAATGTACCATTTCTTCTGTATCATCTTTAATTTTTTCTATAAAATTCCTTGATTTCTTTTCCTTTCCTTTCCTTTATCCTTCTTATTAGATATTTTCCTGGTCTATTCCCCCACTGATATCTTTCCTTTGCAACCACATTAAAGGTCTTCCTCATCTCTTGTTCCATTAAATCTTTTAGTTCTTTTATCTTTTAAATTATCTTGCGTTATATCCCTGTATCTATCTTATTTTTATGTGATTGTTCCAAATCATATAATTCCTATTAACTTTATTTCCTAGATTGTAAGCTCCAAGGAGCGCGGCCCTCAAATCCCTCTTGTATTGAACTGTATTGTTGTTGTATTGTCTCCTGTTATATTGTAAAGTGCTGAGCAAACTGTTGGCGCTATATAAATCCTGTATAATAATAATAATATAATAATTTTCTTCCCCCATTCTTTCTTTTTTTCAGACCCTACTGAGGTCAGGGTTTCTCTGATATATGCCGTATGTGCTTCCCAGATAATAGCAACAGATACCCCTCCACCCTCATTAAACATAAAGTATTGTTCAATTTCCTTTTTTAATCTTATTTCCGTTGCTGGATCCTGTAAGAGCATTTCATTTAATCTCCATGTAGATATCTTATTCTATTAGCAGATATTTGTGTGACTTGCGAGCCAATATATATCCACCCAGTATTAACCCTTTAAACCATCAAAAATTGGACCCACACTGTCCCAAATGTTAATAGGATCGCAAACACTCAACACACTACTACCTCTGTGTCAATAAAGTTATTGATTCATAATGTGTTGCGCTCCCAGTGAGAGTGTCAAAAATATTAGTTCTATTTACCCTTGGTAAACAAATAGATACTCAAGTGATGTGCAAAAAATGCAAAATGAAAAAATATATATAGTGATAAAAAATAAAAATATATTGATAAAAAATAAAAATATATTATCCACTAAAATAAAAATGTGGAAATATATCCTCAAGAACCATAAGTGATAAAAATATAAATAAATCAATATACATCATAATTACTCAACAAATGTGAATCAATAAAATATATATATATATATACTGCCAATTAATTTGTGATAATAATGTCCTTTAATTTCAGTGACTTTGTGCTTGAATAAATCTTGATTTGGTGACTTATTGTGAATCCGTGACTTTCTTTAAATCCTTAGTTAGTGAAGATGTATGCTCACCTCCTTATTAGCCTGCAATTAGGCTATACACACTTGTGGTTCACCTCCTATGGAACCTATTTAGATGGAATTCCTCCTTTACAGATTGTAGAAACGTGGATATCCGTTATCCTCAATTAGCCCTTATGCGTTTTTCCATATGTGGGAACAAATTGCCAGACATAGTGTTTTATCCTTATAAAAAGGTTTCCGCTTTATTACTTTCCAATAGATACACTCACATGGATAATGTGCAGTATAGGATGAATTTGCTCAGCTCAAAATGATCCGCCAGCCGTCCAGCCCTGCACCTGCCGTCTATCAAACACTCCGGCTCTCTCCGAGTGACAACGCAGCCCCACCCCTACGCGTTACGCCACTGGTCACGTGGCTTCATCAGGGGGTTGTGATTGGTTAGTCACTCTTCCATTGCCGGTTTAAATAGCCCTGCCGCGCCATTTTGTTGTCTATCCAACGGAAGCGGCAATGTTTTTGGGGGCACTTTGTACAACGATATTAATGCCCATTGGTACATTTGTATCCTTACTGCTATGTCCACCCGGAGAGATACATAGTGACATGGCTCCACGGCTGAGCGGTATGCAAATCAATCATTTGTATACATCAATGTGTCAATCCAATACCTCAAAGAATAATAACAAATAGATGTATAAGTGAAACCACACACCCATGTATGGACAATTATATATTAAAATGTATATGCCAATAAAAATATACATAGAATTAACTATATATAAACAAATATAAAATATACAATAAAATAATAAAATAATATAAAAATAGGAGAATGTACAGAATAATTCGGCCAAAAACTATAAATGTGTATCTCCTATATAGCATACCCACAGTCTGCCATTCATATAAACTATAAAGATTAAATTACAAATACATCAAATAATGAAAAATATTTATTGTTAACCCCCTAGATGTACTTCTACTACCCCGTGGGCACGGATAATACCTCTAACCATAAACCATCATATAATGTATATATATAGGTGATATTCAACCTGCACATATATCTGTGTGGCACAACAGGAGAAAAAAAATATTAATAGTATAGTATTTCTCCATATTCATCACACAGGTACATGTACTGAATCAGGTGATGGAACAGAAACCATATATTGCTAAATTCTAAACATCACTAATGAAGCATGATAAATCGAATTCCTTATTTAACCCGCCTGGTGCTAAACTCCCTAACTCGTATATCCAGAATGATTCTTTTTTGCTAATTTCTCGCACCAAATTGTCTCCCCTCCAATGGGGATTATGTTTAGTAATACCCCAAAATTCTACTTTCTCAGGATCTTGATTATGGTGCATTTTAAAATGTACTGATACTGATGATATTTAAAGCCTATGCTTATATTGTGTATGTGTTCTTTCACACGTTCTTTCAGACATCTTTTTGTGCGTCCTATGTATAAGTAATTACATGGACATTTCAGGGCGTATACTACACCCTTACTCTCACATGTAATAAATTGATTGATCTTATATTGTTTCCCATTTTTGGGGTTAATGAATGATTGTCTGCATCTTGGATTTACATGCGTTCTTTTGCAACTATAACATCGACCGCATCTATAAAACCCTGTCTCATTGAAAAAACTCAAGGTACTGATAGATTTCTGGGGGGGTTCTAATACGTTTTTAACTACTCGATCTCGAACATTAGATGCCCTTTTATAAATGAATCGGGGTTTATCTTTAATAATGGGTTTAAGGGTCTTATCTAATTTCAATATGTTCCAATGCTTGGATATAATATTCTGTATATCTCTATATTGTTTGTTGTAAGGTAATATTATCGATATATCTTGTTCATCTACTTTTTGTTGTACTTTTTTTCTTAATAGTGTGGATCTATCTATACCTTCTATTCTCATACTTTCTTCTACTATGGTATCTCTCTTATACCCTTTATCCACAAACCTTTGGGTCAATATTTTACTCTGCTCTCTATAGTCATCTACATTAGTGCAGTTACGTCGCAATCTTAAGAACTGTCCTCTAGGGACATTTTTAATCCATGGTCTGTGATGGCAGCTACTGACAGGAATATATGAGTTACGATCTGTTTTCTTAAAATAATTAGTTGTTATTATACCTTCCCCTGTGTTTGTGAGATTAAGGTCTAGAAAATTTATCTCCTTTTTATTTATATTCCAGCTTAATGTGATGTTTTTGTTGTTCTGATTTAAATTCTGATAATACTCTATCAATGATGTAACATCCCCTCTCCATATGAGTATAATATCGTCAATAAATCGACCATATTGAACTATATTGCTGCTGATATCATTGAATATTACTTCCTCCTCCCATTTCGCCATATATAGGTTGGCGATGCTAGGTGCAAAACGGGCACCCATCGCCACACCCCTTACTTGTAAATAATACTCTCCTTTATACCAGAAATAATTATGTTTCAGAGAGAATTGTATGCATTTAATCAAAAATTTAATTTGTTTTTTGCAAAGAGAGGAGTATTTATTCAAAGCCCACAATGCTGCATCTAGCGCTCCTGTGTGATCTATAATGGTGTATAATGAGGAGACGTCCGCTGTACTTAGAATTAAATCACTATTTACCTCAATCGTTTGGATGGTATTGATGACATGTGTGGTATCTTTAATGTGTGCTTTAGTTTTTTCTACCAGGGGTTGAAGGAATATGTCTATGTACTGTCCAATCCTAGATGTTAGTCCATCTATTCCATTGACTATTGGTCTCATGGGGGGATCCTCTAGGTCTTTATGTATTTTTGGTATAGAGTAGATAATTGGTATTCTATTCACCGTTGGCACCAAATATTTTGCCTCTTTCTCATCTAGAATATCTTTTCTCTTTCCATATTCTATTATTTTATTTAACTCCTTTTTATATAACTTTGTAGGATTACTAGTCAATTTGCAATATGTTTCTGTGTCTTCCAACATTTTACTCATAGATGTTTCATATGAATTTTTTGATAATATTACTATTCCTCCCCCCTTATCAGCCGGTCTTATCACTATATTGTCTCTATCTTTCAAGGATTTAATGCCTTTGTTGATATCAGATTCTCCTTTAAACGTTTTAATCTTTAATGTTTTTATATCTTCCATTACTAGTTTTTTAAAACTATTAATATATATATTCTCTTGATTTTTAGGATTGAATGTAGATTTATTTTTCAACGTGCTATGTAGTGTATTACTGATATTCTGACTGCTAGTTTTAATAGGGTTTTGTATAAAATACTTTTTTAAATTTAATTTTTTCACAAATTTTTGCACACTGATGTATGTTTCAAATTTATTTAATTTATTGATTGGTGCAAACTTTAGGCCTCTATCTAGTACTTTAATCTCTTCTATGGTTAAAGGTATTCCACTAAGATTGTAAATGCCCTGACCTATGGGTCCCTTCTCCTTTTCTTGTTTCCTGTTTCTTCCTCCTCTCTTTCCCCTCTTTCTGATCTTTCTATATTGAGTGTGGGGTTGTGGTCCCAGCCTAAAAAAGGATTAGGAATGGGGTTCTCATGTTGTATCTGCTCCAAAGGTGAGTAGCTATTGTGAGTGGGTACATTGTACATCTGGTTGGGTGGTGGAGGATAACCTTGTTGTTTGTATCCTGGGGATCTATAATAATTAGGTCTATAACCCTGTGTGTGCCTGGGTGGATGGCCATAGGGTCTTCTATAACCTCCCCCTCTATATCCTTGATTGTAATATGGTTTATAACCTGGATGGGGGAGTCGGTAGGAATCTCTATTTTGAGGTGGGTATTGATCATATTGTCTCCAATTATCTCTATTATGACCATATTGGGATGGTCCCATCCCGATATCTTATTCTGCTCCCCTCCCCACCTTAGGCTCATTGTGATGGGTGCATTGTCTGATAGTGAGATTACTTCTATATTAGATTACACCAATCTAAGTCTGTGCTCAATCATGACACAATCCAATCATTAATACACCCCATGCGCAGAAGAAAAGAAGGTATAATCCCTGTCAGCATTAGAAAAGAGCAGTGGCAGTTAGTCTGCAAAAAGAGATGATAACTGGAATGGGAGGAATGGAATTGGTTCGGAAGGGAGGTTTTCCCATCCCTTCACTTCTCCTCCTGTTGCTTTTCCCTCTTTATCTCTCCCTTTCTTTGTATAGATATATTATATTACTCTGCGAACCCTACCCCTTTTGTTTCCCTGGGGGGGGTGAAGAAATAGGGGATATTTGAAAGGTATAATGTTTTAATAAGTAGGAGGGTAGGGTGGGGGGAAGTGGAAAGTGGAAGGGATGAATTTGGAGGTAAGGGGGAGAGTTCTTTCTTTGAAAATAGTGGCGGGACATTGGGAGGTTCAACATGTTCCAATTTCGGGATCCAAAGATGGGAGGAAGGGGTCCGGAAGGGTGTACGTGTTTTGAGTCTCATCCTGGAAGAGAAATTGATAGTGGGTTTAAACTACAACTGATTCCAGGGTCAGAAGGAGACCAAGGGGTAGGAAAAAGAGTGGATGAGGGGGATAGGGAAGGGAGGCTTGGGAGGTAAAGATAGCAGTGGGGGTATCTTCTTGTTCCAAATAGTTTATACTTTCTCCTCGTTTAGCAGGAATATAGATGGAGAATTGGAAGAGTTAGAGGAATGAATATGTTTAATTTTATAACATACAATGTGAAAGGCCTGAATACTCCGACTAATATTCTTAGGGAAATATACCAACGCTATACTGAAGCTGTGTTTTTACAAGAGACACATATATCCCAAGAGACGAATGTTAAGTTATATTCTAAATTCTATCCAACCTGATATTATGCTGATTCACCAATAAAACAGGCTAAACGAGTAGCAATTGGGTTTGCAAAAAATTTAAGATTATTGTAAGAAATGTAAGAAAGATTGGTGGATATAGAGGACCGTTTTTTATTCCTGAGGGGAAAACTACAGGGTGTAGAATGTACATTGGCAAATATCTACTGCCCCAATAAAAAACCCAATTGCACACCTGGAGGGTAAATTAAGGAAGCTTGTAGACTACAAAAGGGGTATGCTGATTGTGGCGGGGGATCTTTGCATGGACCCGTCGATGGATGCATCATCGCGAGCACAGAGTAGGGGAGGTAAAAATTTAAAGTCTGTTTAAAAAGATATTACATCAGCGTCAATTGACTGATGCCTGGAGGGTTCAACACCCAAGTAAAACTTATTAAAGAAAAAAATTCTATTCATGTATTTTAACTAAAAAAAAGCATGTTATTTTGCTCCTAAGCCTCCTCCGAATCTCCAAATTCCTTTTTTTGCTGCTGTGATTGTACTCCTGTGAAAGGGTGGCTATGTTCATTCTTCATGGTTCCCAGGACTTCTCCAGGACTTCCCCCATCCTCTGGAACTCCCTACCCCAATCCATCAGACTGTCACCTACCCTCCTCACCTTCAGGCGCACCCTGAAAACCCTCCTCTTCAGGGAAGTCTACCCCAACCTCACCTAACACCCGACCTCGCCTAACAACTAACCTCCACTCCTCCCACCACTCCATCCCCCACAGCCATCTCCTCCTGTACCACCTTCCCCTCCCTCCTAGATTCTAAGCTCGAAAGAGCAGGGCCCTCGAACCCCTCGTGTATTGTATTGTTACTGTCTTGTCTCATGTTCTGTCCCCCTTGCTACTGTACAGCGCTGAGCATACCCTTTGACGCTATATAAATACTGTATAATAATAATAATGTTGTAACAAAGGTGAATGTAGTAAAGTAGCAGGTATGGTATCCACTTTGATTGCATACACTTAAAGCAGTACTAAACCGCCCCCAAAAAAATTGCAAAAAAATGTCCCCTGCAAAATAATAGCATAATGTGCTAGTATCCATCGCATACTAGCACATTATGAAAGACTTAGCTTAGAACGCAACCCTCCAGTGGCACCATGTCACTGTTGATAGGGCTTCCATCTTAACCCAGTCTTCCGGCATCATGGACTCTTGCTGATTGGTTGGCCAAGCCTGGATGACATTACTCCTGTGCACGGGAGTCTTGGCCGTGGCACAGAGCTCTAAAGGAATGGCACGTGTATGCCTCTCTTTCAGAGTGCATGACCTGCTGATGTCACCGGCTGCATGGAAACTGAATATATCCTAAATGGTGCAAGTTTAGGAGATATTCCTTGTATCTACAGGTAAGCTTTATTATAAGTACAAGTGTCCAGCTGGAGTTTACTCCCACTTTAAGCAAATTGAGTTAGAAATAATAGGTAAGATTAGCAAAATGATCACAGGCTTACTAGATCAGTTATTTTGGGTGAATCCAAAGGCTTATCACTCTTCCGCTAGGCGTGTGTATAGGCATGCTACCATGGAGCCACAGATGGGTAAAGGTATGTGGTGCATTTCCCAGACGAATGTGCTTCTTTCATCACCAGCACATACTGTATAATTCACACATTTTGTGAGTCTATGATTCTTTTTATATTGCACATTAGGAATGACTATCCTAGGTTCCCTAAAAAGCATCACATTTATCTAACAGGAGAAAATGTGTTAATTGTATTGCGGGCAGCAATGTATTGAGGATTAAAGCATAAAGGACTTCAAAATGAGAAAAATCACCTCATACAGTTGAAAGACATTTACACATATATTGTTTGTCTGGTTTTTTTTTTAGCTTAAACAATTCAATATGTTTAATGCTTATCTAATATTGGGTACCTGGACCTCTTGCAATAGACCTCAAAATATTTTTTCATATCTGTTTATATTTCAATTGTATTTAGATTTCTACCCTTCAGGTATTTTGTAAGGCACTGAAAATAAAATTGTATTGATGAATATTTCTGAAATTGTTACAAATTGTATATGCACTTGAATACCTCTATCTGGAGCTTTTCTCTGACACACAAATTGGAGCTATGGCACAGGTAAAAATTCATCAACATCTTTATTATACTGTATAAGATGTCATTAAGGGGCACAGTTATCATGCACACAAGGCCATACTGTTGCTCTGTTAATAGCTTGACTTTTGACATGTTCAGGAATACATGGTGTTTGAATCTTCCTCTAGCATACTGTCATTTCTAAGGGTTGCTGCAATTTTACCAATATTATCATTTCCATCAAAGTAGTTTAGAGATCCCACTATGCAATTTTGCTTATAAAAAAAATGCACTTTCAGTAAAAATGTAATGGTGTGAGGATAAAATGATAAACCATACAAACATATGTTTGTAGATTTATACAACCATTACTAAACATCTATAGTAAATCAGGCCCTCATCTAGGATAAGGGTCTGGTATAGACGAAGGGAATCCCCGGTCATTTTGTTTGAAAACAAAAGTAAAGTGGCAAAAATTGTATTTTGCCAGCAATTTAAATGACATTTTTTGTAAATGTCAGTTTTGCTGCAGTAGGTTTTAAACATCATGCAGATGTGCCAATTCACAGTCTGGTTAAGAACATCAATTGGACATGTTATATAACCACTTGCCTACCAGGCACTTATACCCCCTTCATGCCCAGGCCAATTTTTAGCTTTCAGTGCTCTCACACTTTCAATGATAATTTCTCAGTCATGCAACACTGTACCCATATAAAATTTTCAGCCTTTTTTTTACACAAATAGAACTTTCTTTTGGTGGTATTTAATCACCACTGGGTTTTTTATTTTTTTGCACTATAAATGAAAAAATACCAAAAACTTTGGAAAAAATGCATTTTTTTAATAAAATTTTGCAAATAAGTAATTTTTCTTAATAAATTTTGACCAAAATTTATACTGCTATATTTTGCTTGTAAAAATAACATAAATCAGTGCATATTATTTGGTCTGTGTGAAAGCTATAGAGTCTACAAGTTATGGTACCAATCATTGAAAATTGATCACACCTGATCACACCTGATGTACCTATGGCCTATCTCCAGGGATCCCTGGAGAAGTCATGTGTTCTTGTGACACAACATGTCGGACTAGATCGTGGTGACGCAATTGCGCACAGATGGCAGCCATCTTTGGACACCCTATGTAAGCACCCTGACTGTGGGTTATACAGTTCATGCCTGGTGGGTCTATGACCCGATTTTAATGTGTGAGTAGGTCTTAGGCATTTGTTGATGGCATAATAAACTTTACTCTATTACACTACAGTGGCTTTTTTTCTGATTCTCTGTTTATGAGCCATTGGGAAAATGGAGAAGTTTTATAAAGGTGCTTTACCATTGTAATGGTTGATTATCCGTGGGCTGTGTGGAAGCTGATCCTGTGTCCATCCAGAGAGTGAGATTCATCCCACCTAGGACTAACTGATGATTTGTTATGCCTTATGACTTCCTGAGGGTCAAAGATTGGAGGTAAGCGTGTACGCTAGATGGTCTGATGCACTTAAGCACGTATTAGTTTTCACGGTCGAAGATTGATTCATCACAGTTATATGTTTGGAACTTTGTGCTATATGATTTATGAATATTTTTCATTTATGATCACATGTATTTATATTTGGTTAATATTTGTTTCACTTAAATCACCTATCACTTATATTTAGTCACATTCTTGATGGCATGTTTTTGGGATACACATTAGATGCACCACTGTACACCTATATATTTATTTATATAATTTGTGTATTCACCCATTTAATATCAGGTCCTTTATTAATTTTTTATGTCAATTATCACATGGTATTAGCACTACACCACCTAATCTACTGATGTACACAGATGGGCACCGATGACCACTGATGTACACAGATGGGAAATGATGAGCACAGATAGGCACTGATGAGCACTGATATGCACAGCTGGGCACTGATGAGCACATATGGGCACTGGTGGGCACCAATGAGCACAGATGGGCACTGACGGACACAAATGAGCAATGATGGGCACAGATGGGCACTCACCTGCGGCACTGATGAGTACAGATGGGCGCTCACTGGTGGGCACTGATGAGCAAATATGGGTACTGACGGGCACCGATGAGCACTGACGGGCACTGATGAGCACTGATGGGCACTTATATGCACTCACTGGTGAGCACTGATGGGCACAGATGGGCACTCACTGGTGGGCACTGATGAGCACAGATAGGGCACTGATGAGCACACTCACAGACTAGGAACCAATTATCTCTTCTTTCCTCAAACTCGGTATCGGCCCTGCTGTGTTTACATTTGTGATTGCACTGTCCAATGACAAGTGATCACAAATGTAAACAGTCACTGTAATTGGCCGTTCACCCCCCTCTTTGTGATTTTCTGTGTCCGAGGGACACAGCCATCACTTACAGTTCCCAATGTGCACCGCCGGGAGTGCGCGGGAAGCACGATCATGAGAGGACGTCATATGACGCCCTCCCAGAAATGGACGGCTGCGGTGAAGCCGTTATTTGGCTATCTGTGGTAATTTTGTAATTGTATGCTTACCTTAAAGCATTATTAAAATCTCTGCTTCTTCCAAATGGAATTTTTAAAGACAATTCTTTGCTTTGGGACATGTCCCCCAGGGCAATAGCCAGTTCCCCAAGCCATTTATTTGGCAATACCTTGCTTGTTAGCCTATAAAATGGCTATTAGTCTTAGCTAATTTTTAGCTCTTATTGATTTCAATGGGGTTTCAATTAGGTAGCATGGGGGCTAAGTGGCTAGCACTTTCACCTAGCAGCACTAGGGTCATTAGTTTGAATTCTAACTATAGCACTACCTGCCTGGAGTTTGCATGTTCTCCCTGTGCCTGCATAGGTTTCCTCCCACATTCCAAAGACATGCTGATGGGTTAATTGGATCCTGTCTAAATTGGCCGTAGTATGTGTATGCATGAATCAGAGTTAGTGACCTTATTTTGTAAGCTCCTTGAGGGCAGCGACTGATGTGAATGTACAATATATATATATAAAGCACTGTGTAAATTGACTGTGCTATATAAGCACCTGTAATAAATAAATTTGAATCTTTTAATCATCATGGGGGACTTCAATACAAAAATAGGATGTAAATCCAAAGATGCAGTGGTTGGAAAGTATGGTTTAGAAGTAAGAAATAAGGATGGTGATAACTTTATACAATTTTGCAAAACTAACCAACTGTCCATCATGAATACACAATTCCAGCACCAAAAGCATTAGCCTTTCCAAATGGCATGCAACATAATCATATTAACTACATCTGCATAGGACAGAGGTGGAAATCTACAGTTTTGACAGCAAAGACTAAACCAGGAGCTGATTGTGCAAGTGACCACAAGCTTTTGACATACAAGATCAAGGTATATCTTTGCAAGCAAAAGATCATTGGAGGTCTTCCAAGATATGATATTGAAAATATTCCACAAGATTACTGGATTAAACTAATTAACAGATTTGCAGTTTTAGATACGGGAGATAGAGAGCCTGAAGAGCTATGGAATGACATCAAAACCATAACTAGTGAAGAAGCTGAAGGAACATTACAGATGAAGAAAAAAGTCAAGAAGTCACTTTGAATTTCAGAAGAAACTTGAAAAGTAGCAGAACAAAGAAGGCAAGGTAAAATCTCTACTGATAGAGTAAAAGTATTTCAAATTAATAGAATGTTTCAATGCCAAGTTCTGAAAGATAAAGAAAGATATCTCAGGGATATTTGTTAGAAAATTGGGGCTGAGCATGTAAAAGGAAAAACCAGGCTAGCTTTTCAGGATATTGCAAGATTGTGGCAGAAATTCCAACCTAGATTGGGGATGCTTAAAGACTCTAGCGGACTGATACTGAATAATCCAGAGGACATTAAAAAAGAGGTAGAAAGATTATACTGAAACTTTATATAAGAAAGCAGTGTGGATAACATTGTAGAAAATGAACAGTGATGCCAAAGATAAACCAGATATTCTAAAGGAAGAAGTCTAGCAGCAATTAAAGCTTTATCGAACAATAAGTCACCAGGTAACGATGGGATTCCAACTGCTGCGAAGATGCTAGCATGGCTCTTACTCAGCTATGTTAATGGCTCTGGAAGGAAAAAAACATTGCCAACTGACTGGATGAGATCACTGTTCATTCCTATATTGAAAAAAGGCGATGCCAAAGATTGTACCAACTACAGAACGATTGCATTCATTCCACATGCCAGTAAAGCATTACTGGAAATAATACAAAGACGCATACAGTCATACATTGAGCGAGAACTACATGAAGCTCAGGTTGGATTCAGAGAAGGACTAGGAACAAAAGAAAACGTTAAATGGATATTAGAGAAGAGCAAAGAATACCAAAAGACTGCCTTTGCTTCATTGACTACAGCAAAGCATTTGATTGTGTGGATAATGATACATTTTGGAGGAATCTGTCACAAATGGGAATACCTAAACACAAAACACAGTTAATAAAGAGCCTCTACAAAAATCAAGAAGCTGCGGTGACAACTGAATACGACCACACTGACTGGCTTCTGATAAAACATGGCATCAGGCAGGGATGTATATTGTTGCCTTACCTTTTCATCCCATGAAGTAAAGCAATCTTCAGAAAAGTACATTTGAATGAAGAGTCTGTTGGTATCAAAGTTGGCTGCCGAAACATAAGTAACCTGCGCTCAGGGCCAGTGCTGCTACTACTAGGCAAACTAGGCGACTGCCTAGTGCGCAATGCCATCTCGGACGCAGCCACTGCCCTGGTTTCCATACTCACTGCCATGGCTGGACCTAGGCTGGTGCTGATGTACAAAGGCACTCCCCCACAGGCCAGTCTTTCCATGGACTGGAGGGGAATTGGGGGGGAATTTATGCTAGGAGAGGGGATGGGGGGAATTGTGTTAGGAGGGGGTATTTGGGGGGAATTTGTATTAGGAGGGGGGATTTGGGGGAACTTGTGCTAAGAAGGGAGATTAGGAGTTTGCTAAGAGGGGGATTGGGGAAGGTGTTGCTAGGCAGGGGATTGGGGGGGTTGTGCTAGGAGAGGGGATTGAATGGAGGGGGGAATTTGTGCTAGGAGAAGGGATTGGGTGGGACTGGGTGGGAGAGGAGGATTGCAGGGGGGATTGTGCTAGGAAGGATTGGGAGGGATTGTGCTAGGAAGGGGGGATTTGGAAGGGGAGAAAGGATTTGTGCTGGGAAGGGTGATTTGGAGGGGGGTGTGCTAGGAGGGATTTAGAGGGATTTATGCTAGGAGGGGGGATTTGGGAGAGAGGATTTGTGCTAGGGTCAAAAAGTTGAGGGGAAAGAGGATGTGTGCTAGGAGGGATGAAGTAGAACTACAGGTTAAGTTTTATTTTTTTTTAGGGCGGAGGGTACAAGTAGCTAGTCCTGCGCTATGCAGATGACCCAAAGCTCATCACAAGAAGCAAAGAAGATATGCCATATTTACTGAGAAAAGTTGAAGCCATAACATGGGATTAGAAATTAATATACACAAGACAAAGATCATGAACACAGAAAATGACAACAATTTTGAGCTTAATGGTGACAGAATAGAAGTTGTAAAGCATTTTAATCTCCTGGGCTCTCTCATAAACCTGGAAGCAACCAGCAGTGAGAAAATATTCTGCAGAATTGCACATGGTAGCTACACAATGAAGACTCTCAACAAAATTTTCGAATGCAAAGAAACTACACTGAAAACAAAGATCGGATTTGTCTATGCTCTCATTTTCTCAGTTGTCCATTACGGCTGTGAAAGCAGGAGACTACGGAAACAGGATAGAAAGATCAACTCATTTGAGCTTTGGTGCAGTAGAAGGATTTTACGTGTGCCGTGAACACTAAAGAACTAATAGATCTAATAACTAAGAACTAAAAGATCAATTTTGAAAGTGATCAAACCGGCTATGTCACTAGAAGCCCAAATGATGAAGTTGTGACTGTCATATTGTCACACTATTGGAAGAGAGAGATCACTGGAGAAAGAAATAATGTTTGGGAAGATCGAAGGAACTAGATGAAGAGAGAGACCGACTACTAGGTGGTTGGACACATTGACTACAGCTGTGGGGTTGACACTGGAGGATCTCGCCAAACTAGTACAAAGCTGACTTCTATTTAGAGCTCATAATCATCAAGTGGCTAGGGCTCAGACTTGAGTTGATGTCACATAATAATAATAATATTAAATAAATAAATCTGAACTTTAGTCATGTACTGTAAACCTGTCTCAAACTGAACCTATGTACAGTATGTTTGGTGCTACCCTAATTGCTATATTTGTTCCCATGGATGAAAAACTCAGATAGTTCAGCGTTTGGGATCACATTTATCGGAGGTGCCTTGACCCAGCAATGTGGCTTCCATATATATTTGAAAATAAAACCTCTGTATTTAACCTGAGTAGCTGAAACAGATTGCTTAGATATATATTGCCCTAGCCATGTTCATTATTTGCTAGTTTAAAACAGATCAGAACAGCTGCCATCTTTACTGTGTTTGGATGTTACGTGGACACACAAGAAATCTTCTTGTGAAGGCGATCCTTGGGCTTCTGATGTGATGCTGTACCTAGAGGCAGCAAAGGGCTGCTTTTAGGTGAGCATGTTATCTATGTTTCTTTAGTTTTGAATAGAGTGGGAAGAATATGAACCCCCTTATGGGTTTCTACTGATATCCAGGCTCCATCAGAGAGATTTTGCCTCAATTGCTGTCATTGTAACAACAATTTTACCAGACCGTAAATAAGGAAAAAATCTGTATCAGGGAGTGCAGAAAACAATAAAAAGTGTTTTATAACTCTGCTGAAAAAAAACAGTTTTTTGTGCTGCTGTTGGAGATTTTCCATTTCTTTCTGTTCATTGAAACCTTTGTCACTAGCACATTAAATGAGGGGACATCTCTGTAATAATATGGTTTTGAGGGCTGCAGAATTGGAAATCAGGAACCTCCAATAGCAGTGAAAACTGATGTGATTTCTAATCATTTCTAGTCTATCAACAACTAAAAAGTTGGGGGGGAGGGGCTTGACAAACTCTTTGGGGTCTATTTATGAAAAAAAAATGAGTTGGACAAAATGTGATAAGCAGGGGCGGACTGACCAGTTGGAAACTCGAGCACTGCCCGAGGGCCCAGGGTCAGTAGGGGGCCCCATGAGATGCCCCTGGTACCTTTTTCATAGGCTTTTTTGAGTTTGGGCAAGGACACAGGGGCCCCATGATCCCCTATTGCCCGGGGGCCCCATGAGTTGTCAGTCCGCCCTTGGTGATAAGTATTCAGCCCACTGTAATGAATTCTGACCATATTGCTTTCCTATTATCATCAGCTCCATCTACTGAGCATAATGTGGTATTTTTCCTGAAAAACCTCAATTGGGATAAATAGAGCATTATGGCCACTAGATGGAGCTAACAATCATAGGAACTCTCTGTATTAAGCAAAGTATGGTCATAATTCACATAGATGGGTGAATGTTGGTCACACTTGTCCATTTTTTTTTCTTTTTATAAATAGACCTCTTTAAATCTATTTTGAAATGTAACTAGTATAAAAAGTATTTGATTGGTATGACTCTCTTGTTATCCCCTGAACAGAAGAACTAGATAGTATGTATCTGACAGACTGCAGCATAAAAATGAAATGCCTAACTGATATAAAGATCAGTTTTTAAAGGTATACACTTTAAAAGATCAATTAAAATAATATTTACCCAAATCTTTATTATTTTTCTTTGAGATAAAGGATTCAAAACAGCAGTTTAAAATATTTTAACATTAAAGTATTGTAATGAAAGTATAAAAAAAAGACAATACCCCGTCATATAAAATGATAATAGTAGACACTGAATGTGATTTTATAGGAATAATTATACAATTAGTGCTTTTGTACAAAATGACAAAAGACTGAAAAGTGAATACACTTACAAAACAAGCAGAAATGCAACTGAATATTTATTATCAGTGTGGCACTGCTAAAAATATCACTGTAACAGTTCTTGTTACAATAATCATTCTTTTATGATTCCTAGTAAACTAAACTCCTGCTCTTTAATATTGAGCTGATATCAGAATAGTCACGATGGGATATCTAAACCAGTATTACAAAAATCAAAAACTAGAGTATATATTCTGTTGTGGTGGTTTATGTAAGGATATATATTAGTTATAAAGGGCGTGTCCCTTTCCCTTAGATGAAATATTACAGTGCCTCCAGCCGTTAAAATACGGCAAATATTTAGTAAACCAATAATTTGGACACTTTGATAATTTGATCACCACTTATTATTATACCTTGAATTCTTTTAGCCAATATGATTTCGTACCATACACACAAAATTTGCCTTATAATAGATAAATATAAAAATTTATTTATGTACAAAAATTATATATACATTAACACAAAACGCAAAAGACTGGTGATAAATGAATATTGGTACACACAATCAAAAATATATCCTACCAATGTAAGACACACTAATAATGTCTCTAACTAATTACATCAATCACAAATTTTTAATGATATGATATTTTATTAAATTTATTAATAATTAATAATTTCGAATATCTCAAAGGTTATATTCTCGCCCGCCGTGGCCATAGGATTGCAAGAAGTAAGCCCTTGATATGTGATACTCTGGTTATTAATATTCAATAAATTATGAAATATGGAAAAATTTATAATATGGCAATAAACAATTTTTTTTAACAGTAACACAGTATCTGACTACAGATATCTAACTACCCAATATTGTTGTAATACACTGAGGTAATTTTATGATTCCACACAACAGAGAAAATAATTAATACAAAAATCACATAAATATCTTACCACACCCGGAATTCAGACTAGGCAACTCTCCCGTGGATTTAGCTGGCAGTGGAACGCCTTTAGACTGATATATAGGGCAAGTGAAAGATTCTCAGTAGGGGAGAGTGTAGGAAGTTATAAGATTAGAGGTTAAAAGTTTTAGGAAGTTTGAAAAGATGGAAGAGTAATTATTTAGCAGATCTTCTTCAGATGTCAGGTCTTTCCATGAGGTCTTTATGAGGGTTTTTTTTTTTTTTTAAAGCACATGGGCTTTTATATCCACTAGTCCATTGTTCTAAGATACCTTCCCACCAGGCTTCCTGATTGGCTAGTTGAGAAATGTGTGTACATAAGCTATTTCTCACCTGCCCGCCAGGTGGCGGTCATGTATCACAGAACAATGTGAGCATTTGAGATGACTCATACCTTGGGTGGAATCTTCAGGTAATTTCAGGAATAAAATATACGGCTCTTTCCAGATATAGCAGTGATACCTATATTATTCTAAATAGGGACCATGGAATATAGGTGTATATTCGGTTATTCCTCCTTGAAGTACCATCCTGTTTGTTTCCTGATAAGACATGTAACTAATGCTAGTTTATAATACATCTTACTTCCCATCATCTCAATACTCAAGTTAGTGATATATAGTTCCCATTGCTGAGTATTTAGTGGTGTTTAAAGTCTATGACATCTTATTTATAATCTGTTTTTGTAATACATTTTTGTAATGATATACAGTGAACTTTTAGACTTAAATGTCCTGAATTTCACCCCTTTGTTTCAGAATCAACATTTTTCTCTGTGTAGGGAAAAAACTCTCTATTTGCATGGCCCTTGTATTGGGCTCATGGTAAACAATTGTTAATGCTTTCACCCTTGGTGAATAATAGTATATGGTAATAGTTTCAGAGGTCTGTTGGTTCATCACACTCTACAAGGTTTGGGTAAGCTCTCAGACAATCAGTTTGGTTCCTCTATTGTCCTGTCCAGACCTTGTATATGTTTACCTGCTTATTGAAGTCTGAATAATGGTGTTTGATCACCTGTAGAACTTTAAAATAGTATTGTCTCTAGGAGGAAAGAAAAACAATCCCTTCACCCATTCTCTCCAGTTCTTTAACTAGAATTCTTGGTAGTTCAACCAAGACAAAATTAACTCTTAACATCCGGTTATGCTGAGCTGTTTGCCATATAATACTATGTCTTGATAAAAGTCATATTCTTGAGACGTGATTCAAAAGCCCACAACAAAATCCCCCTTTGTTTTTGGGGTATAGGCACGCGTAGAGGGGTGTCTGTATCGAAAAACATGAGTGGGGCTTTTGGGTTAGAGTGATCGTTCGTCTTCTCTGGTGAAGGGAATGAAATTCAAAAAAAAATATTTCGATAATAAAATGGCAGCGGTCATGCTGGTTGTTCCTCAACTTGACTCGGCGTCTTTAGATGGATACTTCCGATGACGATCCTGGTCTTGTGATGAGGCCAGCCTGGCCTGGCACATCCACCTTGGGGTCCATGGGTCCACCGCACGACAGGTCTCTTAGACGGTCTCCTAGGCGGGTCTTTTCCTCTGGACTGGCCCTTGGTGGCCTGGGACATCAGGTTATCGTCTCCGGATCGATCTCTGGCATCTGGTCTTTCCCACAGGACATTATAGCTTCCTTCTAGGGTCCGGTCATTGACACCTCCGATCGCCGGTCTGGTCATAGTCTGGGCCTTCCTTTCTAAATTATTAAAATGAACAGTTTAAGTATGGGATATACATAAAATTATGTTACTGGATCCTGTAAGGCAAAAGATGAATTATATGTTTAAAGGAAATTTAATAATGATCTCAATATCTCCAGATAGGAATTGGTGAGTTCAGTCTTCCAACAACTGCAATTGAGACTTCGGATGGCAAGCACGTAATTGGTTGATGTGCACCCATCTATCACTGATTTCACCATACCGGGTAACCTGCAATTTATATGCGACCGGAGAGATTTTATCAATGATAGAGAACGGACCTTTCCAAGATGGAAGGAATTTCCGTTCCTTGATCTGGTCTCTTGCAAAGTTGTATAGATAGACCTTGTCACCAATCTCATATTCCTTCTTGGAGGTTTTGAGATCATAGTATGTCTTAGCACTAGTTGCAGCTCTTTCCAAATTTCGCTGGGCAAAGGCAAAAGCATATTGCAGATGTTTACGTAAATCCTCTATGTATTGGTGTGTGGTGGTAGCATTGATCAAATTTTGATCTGTAGTGCGATACAATAAGTGCTGGGGCAGTACCATCCGTCTACCTGTCATCAGTTCAAAAGATGACATTTTTGTAACTGTATTCGGAGTAGCCCTCAACGCCATCAGGACCAGCGGGAGCTTGACATCCCAATCTTTGCCTGTTTCCTTAACAAATTTCTTAAGGACGTTAACGATGGTCTGATTGTATCGTTCTACACCACCACTAGAGGCTGGCCGATAGGCGATATGCAATTTCCTTTTAACCCCCAAAATTTTCCACAATTTGGCCATCACTTCGCTAGTGAAGTGCGATCCTCTATCAGACTCTATCCTCTGAGGTAAACCAAAACAAGAAAATACATGATTTATTAGCAATGCAGCACATGTCTCGGAGCTATTATTTGGTGCTGGTATACATTCGACATACTTGGTGAATAAACATGTAACTGTTAACATATACCGATTTCCTCGTGAAGATTTTGTTACTGGCCCAATAAAATCCATCTGAAGGTCTGACCAAGGCATACATATCCCCCTCTTCTGGAGAGGTGCTCTGTGAGTTGGCTTGGTAGGTTGAAATTGGGGACATATTAGGCAACCTTGGCAGTATTCCTTCACATCACGTAACATATGAGGCCAGTAGGCATAATCCCGCAGGATCTCATACGTGATCTTTTCCCCACGATGACCGGAAGTGGGAGCATCATGGGCATGCTGTAGCATCAGACCTCTAAATTTAAGTGGGACGACCCATTGTTGTACGCCACCCTTTGAGGTTCGTATCAACAATCCCTGGTATAAAGAGAATTGGGATTTGGATTTCATTAAGATACGTAAATCCTCCTTCCCACTACATACTTCCTTATTTATGGGATTTTGGTTGGGATCTTCTATATGACTATAAAACAAGCCAATTATTGGGTCTTCTTTTTGGGCAGTAATTAAATCCTCACTAGGAGAATCGTGACTCCACTGTAATGCATTCGGATCACCAGCTGTTCTGGCCTGTTGCCTGGTGACAGCTTCAACCTGTACGGTACCTAAAAATTGATCAATGTCTAACAGTTCACCGGTGATTGCCCCTTCCTTGGCTAGAGAATCGGCCAGATCGTTCCCTTCTTTCTCGGCACCTAGAACCTTGGAGTGGCCTTTGGTCTTCTTGAAGTGCAGGGTGAGATCATTGGACCTTACCAGTTCATCGATGTGACAAAAGAGCTTACCATGTTTCACGGGTTTGTGATTACTCTTGTTCATGTTGTTTCGCTTCCACCTAGGGAAATACTCCACAAAACTATTCCTGACATAATTGGAATCGGTTATGATGGCACACTCTCTGATGTTGAACTCTATAGCCATCTCAACTGCTCTAAGGATTGCAGTAAGTTCAGCAACCTGACTGCTTTTTGGTCCAAGTTTGTATCCCACAGAAATTGGGGTGACACCTTGGGTCCAAACGATTCCAATACCTGCCACTAGTTGGAGCTGTTCCCCATCCTTGTGATGAAAAGCACAACCATCCACATATACACACGGCAGCTGTTTACAGTATTCTTCATCGTAAACCTTGTAGGGAGAGAACAGTTGTTCTTCCAGAAAGTCAGTGTCCGGGCCCTCCATAGTAGGCGTAGTTGCGGAACAATCATGGAGCTCGGCTAGGCCCTGGGCTACTGGACTTTCCTTGTTCTGTTTGTACCGAATTTCAAGAGGCCACCCTTGCAAAGACAAAGTCCAAGCAGTGATGCGGCTATTAGACACATTTCCTCCCTTGATACGTTCACTCTTTAAATACTGTAAAGGCTGGTGTGCCGTTTCAACAATGATTCTCTCTCCCTGAATGTAACTGCGGAAATTCTGTAATGCCCACACGGTGGACAATAGAGCTTTTTCACAGTCACTGAACTTTACTTCAACCGGGGACAAAGTTTTACTGGCATAGGCAATCACCTTACTGACATCATCACGTTTCTGGTAAAGAACAGAACTCATACTTACCTGCGTAAACCCTGTCTCTAGATAGAAATTTTTACCCCCTTCGGGATATCCGAGACACGGGGCTTGTGTGAGACGTTCCTTTAATTCCTTCATGGCGTCCTCCTGTTTCTTACCCCACGACCATTCGACATCCTTCTTCAGTAGGTGAAGCAGTGGCTTGCTTATCTCGGCGTAATTATCAATAAACTTACGCGAGTAGTTCACCATACCTAGGAATGATCTCAATTCTTTAAGGTTAGTAGGGACTTTACAGTTCAGAACCGCCTCAACTTTCTTCTTTTGTGGGTTCAAACCTTCAGCAGTAACTTCATGGCCTAGGAAGTTTACCTTCGTGCGACACCACTGGGCTTTCTGTAAGGACAGTTTAACTCCTGCTGCTTTTAATTGGCCCAGTACATGCCGAAGTTCTGTAATGTGTTTGGCCATATCAGTACTTTTGATCAGGATATCGTCCACATATGCCAACGTCCCCCTTTCGAAGGCGTCTGGCATGGCCTTGTGCATGAACACAGCAAATTCATGTCCGGAATTTATGAATCCGAAAGGCATTCTCACCCAACAATATTGTCGATTCCCAAAACTGAAGGCCAGTTTGTATTGGTCTTCCTCACTCACCTTTATGGTCCAATACCCCTGTGCACAATCCAAGGCTGTAAAAACCTGGGATCCTTGGAGCTGGGCGAGACATTGGTCTATGTATGGGACAGGCCATCCTGACATGTACACACGTTTGTTTAGCTGACGGAGGTCAGCGCACAAACGCCATTGTCCATTGGGTTTTAAAATACCCAGGATCGGGTGGTTGTAGGAGCTGTGGATGGGCCTAATTATACCCCTTTCATGTAACTTCCTGATAATCTCAGCTAGAGATTCATAGGAAGCTAATGGTAACCTATACTGTCTTACGAATACTGGTGGGGCATCTGGATCTGTTTGGATCCTAGCGATGTGTAGGTCAGTAGTCCCACAATCGTAAGAATCCTTGGCAAAGATCTCTTGGAATTCAAGGAGAAGCTCTCGGAGCAATTGTCGGTCGAGATCACTGGCACACGCGTCGGCGAGGGCCACCATCTCTTCCACTAACTCCTTGAATCCAGGAAAGCTTTCCGGCTGACCTATCTCATATGCCTCTTCAAGTTTCGTGGTGAGGTCATTGGGTATGTGATGTGTGGGTGTGTTCTCCTGCCATCCAGGTTCTTTGGGGTACTCTTGTTCTTTGATTGGGTGATCAAAGACAATTGATGTCTCTTCGACTCGACAGGTGCCATCTTTAGAATCGAATGGATAAATGGACTCTATGGTGAAAATACCCTCTGGTAATGAATGGAATGTTTGTTCAATTAATTGTTCCTCCGACAAATATTCATCGGGGATGAGTCCAATCACCTGGTTAGTGACCCCAAAGGTATAATATTCAGTCTCTACCGCTAGACCAATAAGGGTCTCTTTGGGTAAGACGATGTCCTGATTGGACAGATTATGGATGTAAATGTACATCGGGGATTGATGTGTGTTGACTAGGGGCGTGTGTGTAATGTTCAGTCCCTCCCCCTGCATTTTATGGGAGAGGCATACTAATGCATCTGATCCCTTCAGTCTATGTCCCTTTTTAACTTGGATGGGGAGTATGAAATTATTTATGCCCTTAGGAATTGTAATCTTTTGGGCTACCTGGACTTCAACAGCATAAGGCATCTGTTGCTGGGATTTTAAAGCTAAGTCCAGATTTTGGTATTTTTCGGGGTCCCCCTTTAGTCGACTCCATAAACAGTCATTAATTAGGTCGACTTGCATTGCAAAGCGATGTAATATATCGTTGCCAAAATAAATTTTAGTTTGGGGATTATCCAAGACTAGGAACACATGGGTGGCTGTTTTGTTTCCTACAGTGACGTTTAAGAGACACCTAGCCATTGAATTGTGATCATCAGAGTCATCAAGGGAGTCTGAAATCCAATGACGCTGAGGTGTGGAGAAACGGATCATTTCCATTTCGGTCAGGTGTTTTATCAGCCCATGGCTTACAAAGCTGTGTTCCTGTCTCAAATCTAGTTTGGCATATTTTGACCTATTAAGACCATTTATCCGGATGGGGATAAACAAGTCGCTGTTAACCCTTTCAATACCTGTCAAGAATTGGGTGTGATCTCCCCCTTTTCTTGGTTTATCCTCCTGATGAAAAGATATCGTAAGGATGTCATCTTGGAGGATAATATCTTTTATTTTATCTTGGGGAATTCTAAAAATGTGTTCCTCATCTCTTCTGATAGGGTTATGGTCATCAGGTTTGATAACCGTTACATCAGGAAGTTGGCTGTTCCTGAAATGGATTTCTAATGATCCAGGCCTTTCTTCCACCAGGTGGCAGTGTTGTCGGGAATGGGGAGTTTTAAGTTTCCCATATTTAATTGGGGTATTTACCTGTGACCACAGGACTTGGTTCACACAGTCAACTATGGTGTTCAGCCTTTTTAGGAAGTCCATCCCAATTATCATGTGGTGCTGGGATATGCTAGCAATGATGATGGGGTGTCTCAGTTCCTTATTACCCAGTTTCAGTTTAAGCCAGGCGGTACCCATGACTTGTAACGGGTCTCCACCTACACCAATCAATGAGCTGTCAAAACTTTTAAGTCTCGGCTTGGTGGGCATGACATTCGCCACTTTGTCAAAATGTTCCTGTGACATGATGGTTGCTTGGGATCCAGTGTCTATTAAGCCGACAATCGAAAGATCACTGGCATCCTGCACCTGCACCGTGGCATAATATCTCCCATCAGATTCAGTCAGCTCACACATGAAATTAGTGTGGTTGAAGATCTGTGGGCCCTTCAATAACCTATGACTAGCTCTTATCTCACCGCATGTGGTGGACACATCACCCTTATCCTCCCTGGTGGGATTCTTGGACTGTCTCAAGACAGAAGCACAACTAGAAGTTGGTGCTCCGTCTGGCTTGTCAATCCTGATGACTTCCGATGCCGCGACTATATTAGGGGCAATAGATGGACACTGAAAAACAGGAGAATCATTAATACCCAACAACTGGTCCCCCTTTGCCTGAGAACTAACTTCTCCATTAGTAGGCGTGTCAGGGACGGGGCACACATCTCCTGTCATTTGACTCAGTGTCCTCCCCTGTTGGTTTAAGGCTTGGTTGCCTGTTAATTCTGTGACCCTTGGTTGGTCACAGGAGCTGCTCCTAAAAAAGGATTGGATGGAAATTGAGTGACAAGCCTGTCCATTTGTTCAGCCATTTTGCTGACCTGTGCCTCTATTTGTCCAATACGCTCAGAGGAGTCATTCTGTTGATTCTCCCTCTTCCTATACTTACGCTTGTATTTTGGACGGGACTGGTAATGAGACTCAGAGTCAGAACTACTGCTCTGGTCCCGACGCCATTGTTCTCTCTGAGGTTTTGGGGTCTCCCTGTTATTAAAGGGAGCCTGGGGTACTGTATCCCCCCTTTGAGCCTGAGGGTGTTCTTGGCGTGGAGGAAATCTTTGGAAGTCGGAGTTTTTATTAAAATTGGGATTCTTATTGTAATTATGGGGCCTGTTGAAATTGGGGTTCCCATAAAAATTCCCATGTTGGTTTTGGCGAGGATAATAGAACCTCTGAGGATACCATTGCCTCCTTTGATTCTCATCACTATACTGGCCCTTACCATACTTTTTATTCTTCTCACTTCCACTACCGTAGTTCCCTGGCTTTTGTCTATCCTTTCTCACCCACTGGTTTTGGGGTGCAAAGTTATGGACCTCCTTCACTTGCTGGGTTTGAGGTACAAATCTAGGGGAACCATTGGTTTTACCCCCACGGACTACTTCCGCATATGATTTCTTCTCTGCCTGCAAATTTGGATTTGGAGGGGAAACGGTAGTGGCTGCTACTATCTTGGGGCTATTTTTAGGTTCTCTTTTTATCCCGCCCTCACTGGACTGTTGGATCGAGAATAAATAGTCACTCTCTCTCACCAACCAATCAAGAGAGCATCCCTTTCTGTAATCCTTTGCAAGTCCCAATTTTATGTAAGCAGGTAATGCTTCATAGAATAGTGTCTTGAATTCTGGCTGGTTAGGATTGGGATCCTTTTCAGCCAGGAAATAGGCATTTCTGAGGACAGCCAGAAATTCTGCAGGGCTTTGGTGAGGACCACACTTTAAATTGTAGGCCGCAGCCTTGGCAGAGGTTACAGTTTTATAAGGCCCAAATTCCATGTGGCACTTATGTTTAACCTCTCTCCAGGACTGATTGGAATAGGCCCTCAAGGTCTCAAAGAATTGCCGGTATTTCTCTTCAAACACCCATGGCAGCAATTCTATTTTGGTGTGGTCATCTCTAATGCCCAGAATCTCTAACGTCTGTTCATATGTTCTCATGTGTTCGGTGATCTCAAGGGACCCTTTCTTAGAAAACATAGGAACAGTGTCCTTCAGGAACTTAATAACCTTTGGGGTGTCATATCTCCTGAATGACCCCTGGGATTTCCCTTCCTGCCTATATGAAACCTCATATTTTTCTTCAGAGCGCTCTGGAGTGTATCTTGAAAGCTTAGGAGGTGACCTATATTCTGACCCTGACTCACTATCAGATACTTCGCTGTGATGCGGGTATCTCCGCTCATCAGCCTCTGGCTTGACTGGGTTGGTCCGTCTTTGGACCCCAGAATTTATTTGGGCCGTCAACCTTATAATCTGCTCCTCCAGAGTTTTCTGCTCAGATTTTATCAAGGTAAGTTCTGACTGGTCATGCTTATCCCCTGGGTGAACTTTAATTTTAACAGGAGATAACCTCTCTGATCTGAAGTACTTCACCTCATCTTTTAAGTCCTGATACTTCTCTTGAAGTTGTTTTAATTCCTGAAAGTTTCTTTCATATAGGTCCTGAGCACTTCGAAAGTCTCCGACCAATCTATCATAATGTTTCTCGGATTCGTCTAAACGAACACCGGCATGACCAAGCTTCCCTTTCAAAGACTCAATGTCCTGATTTTTGCTTTCTAACAAGAGGCGGGCCTCTGACAACTCTTCCCTTAGAGTCATGGTCCGCTGGGCAGCTCCAGCGGTCATGAACCATAACATGGGCCAAGCTTCTAGGAGAAGTCTGTCACGGCTTCTATCACTTTCTGCTCCAGCAAATGCCATTAAAAACCCAACAACCTGGCCCTTTTGGTTGAACAGGTCCTCAAAGGTGCTAATAGCCTGCTCTTTCTCTTCATCCACAAATTCATTATTGCTATCCCCCAAATTCAATTTCTTGCGGAGATAATTTATTACTTCATTTTCAACATACTTCTGCCAAGCACCGGCAGCTTTCCGAGCTGGCTTCATAACTTCCTGCTCAATGCCTTGAGCCGCCATATTTTCCTCGTTATGCTTGGAAGAGGTGGATCCGTGATTACTGGATGCCATTTTGATACAAAATATATGTTTGATAAAGTGTACAAATATACAATCACCAGTGCGTTTTGTGTTATGGTACGATTTCTATGGCTCTCAGCAGTGCCTCCAAATTTATGTTGTGGTGGTTTATGTAAGGATATATATTAGTTATAAAGGGCGTGTCCCTTTCCCTTAGATGAAATATTACAGTGCCTCCAGCCGTTAAAATACGGCAAATATTTAGTAAACCAATAATTTGGACACTTTGATAATTTGATCACCACTTATTATTATACCTTGAATTCTTTTAGCCAATATGATTTCGTACCATACACACAAAATTTGCCTTATAATAGATAAATATAAAAATTTATTTATGTACAAAAATTATATATACATTAACACAAAACGCAAAAGACTGGTGATAAATGAATATTGGTACACACAATCAAAAATATATCCTACCAATGTAAGACACACTAATAATGTCTCTAACTAATTACATCAATCACAAATTTTTAATGATATGATATTTTATTAAATTTATTAATAATTAATAATTTCGAATATCTCAAAGGTTATATTCTCGCCCGCCGTGGCCATAGGATTGCAAGAAGTAAGCCCTTGATATGTGATACTCTGGTTATTAATATTCAATAAATTATGAAATATGGAAAAATTTATAATATGGCAATAAACAATTTTTTTTAACAGTAACACAGTATCTGACTACAGATATCTAACTACCCAATATTGTTGTAATACACTGAGGTAATTTTATGATTCCACACAACAGAGAAAATAATTAATACAAAAATCACATAAATATCTTACCACACCCGGAATTCAGACTAGGCAACTCTCCCGTGGATTTAGCTGGCAGTGGAACGCCTTTAGACTGATATATAGGGCAAGTGAAAGATTCTCAGTAGGGGAGAGTGTAGGAAGTTATAAGATTAGAGGTTAAAAGTTTTAGGAAGTTTGAAAAGATGGAAGAGTAATTATTTAGCAGATCTTCTTCAGATGTCAGGTCTTTCCATGAGGTCTTTATGAGGGTTTTTTTTTTTTTTTAAAGCACATGGGCTTTTATATCCACTAGTCCATTGTTCTAAGATACCTTCCCACCAGGCTTCCTGATTGGCTAGTTGAGAAATGTGTGTACATAAGCTATTTCTCACCTGCCCGCCAGGTGGCGGTCATGTATCACAGAACAATGTGAGCATTTGAGATGACTCATACCTTGGGTGGAATCTTCAGGTAATTTCAGGAATAAAATATACGGCTCTTTCCAGATATAGCAGTGATACCTATATTATTCTAAATAGGGACCATGGAATATAGGTGTATATTCGGTTATTCCTCCTTGAAGTACCATCCTGTTTGTTTCCTGATAAGACATGTAACTAATGCTAGTTTATAATACATCTTACTTCCCATCATCTCAATACTCAAGTTAGTGATATATAGTTCCCATTGCTGAGTATTTAGTGGTGTTTAAAGTCTATGACATCTTATTTATAATCTGTTTTTGTAATACATTTTTGTAATGATATACAGTGAACTTTTAGACTTAAATGTCCTGAATTTCACCCCTTTGTTTCAGAATCAACATTTTTCTCTGTGTAGGGAAAAAACTCTCTATTTGCATGGCCCTTGTATTGGGCTCATGGTAAACAATTGTTAATGCTTTCACCCTTGGTGAATAATAGTATATGGTAATAGTTTCAGAGGTCTGTTGGTTCATCACACTCTACAAGGTTTGGGTAAGCTCTCAGACAATCAGTTTGGTTCCTCTATTGTCCTGTCCAGACCTTGTATATGTTTACCTGCTTATTGAAGTCTGAATAATGGTGTTTGATCACCTGTAGAACTTTAAAATAGTATTGTCTCTAGGAGGAAAGAAAAACAATCCCTTCACCCATTCTCTCCAGTTCTTTAACTAGAATTCTTGGTAGTTCAACCAAGACAAAATTAACTCTTAACATCCGGTTATGCTGAGCTGTTTGCCATATAATACTATGTCTTGATAAAAGTCATATTCTTGAGACGTGATTCAAAAGCCCACAACAATTCCTATTAAGGTAATACATGCTAAGAAGCCATCTGTATTTAAGTTCTTATGATATTCCCTGCATGTGAAATATGTCCTTGTACATTTTACAACTTCTCAGTATTTATATATTGCCAATGGCTTAATTCATGATATGTGTAGGATAAAACAGCTTGTATCCACAGTGAGGAACAGAAGTATTTGAACACCCTGCGATTTTGCAAGTCCTCCCACTTAGAAATCATGGAGGGGTCTGAAATTCACATTGTAGATGCATTCCCACTCTGAGAGACAGAATTTTAAAAAAATTCAGGAAATCACATTGTATGATTTTTAAAGAATTTATTTGTCTTGCACTGCTGAACATAAGTATTTGAACACCTAAGAAACAGCAAGAATTCTGGCTCTCAAAGACCTGTTACTGTGCCTTTAAAAAGTCCACCTCTACTCCACTCATTAATCTAGCTTAGTAGCAGCTGTCTGAGCTCTTTGAAGACACCTGTCCACCCCACAGTCAGTCAGACACCAACTACTACCATGGGCAAGACTAAAGAGCTGTCAAAAGACACCAGAGACAAAATTGTGGACCTCCACAAGGTTGGAAAGGGCTACGGGGCAATTGCCAAGCAGCTTGGTGAAAATAGATCAACTGTTGGAGCAATTGTTAGAAAATGGAAGAGGCTAAAGACGACTGTCAGTCTCCCTCGGACTGGGGCTCCATGCAAGATCTCACTTCGTGGGGTATCACTGATGATAAGAAAGGTGAGGAATCGGCTCAGAACTACAAGGGAGGAGCTGGTCAATGACATGAAGAGAGCTGGGACCACAGTTTCAAAGGTCACTGTTGGTAGAACACTGCACTGTCATGGTTTCAAATCACGCATTGCACGGAACATTCCCCTGCTCAATACATCACATGTCCAGGCCCGTCTGACGTTTGCCAATGACCATCTGGATGATCCAGAGGAGGCATGGGAGAAAGTCATGTGGTCAGATGAGACCAAAGTAGAACTTTTTGGTCTAAACTTCACTCGTCGTGTTTAGAGGAAAAAGGATGAGTTGCATCCCAAGAACACCATCCCTACTGTGAAGCATGGGGGTGGTAATATCATGCTTTGAGGGTGCTTTTCTGCAAAGGGGACAGGACGACTGCACTGTATTAAGGAGAGTATGAATGGGGCCATTTATTGTTAGATTTTGAGCAACAACCTCCTTCCCTCAGTCAGAGCATAGAAGATGGGTCGTGGCTAGGTCTTCCAACATGAGAATGACCCGAAGCACACAGCCAGGATAACCAAGGAGTGGCTCCATAAAAAGCATATCAAGGTTCTGGAGTGGCATAGCCAGTCTCCAGACCTAAATCCAATAGAACATCTTTGGAGGGAGCTGAATCTCCATGTTGCTCAGCGACAGCCTCGAAACCTGACAGATCTAGAGGAGATCTGTGTGGAGGAGTGGGCCAAAATCCCTGTTGCAGTGCAAACCTGGTCAGGAACTACAGGAAATGTTTGACCTCTGTAATTGCAAACAAAGGCTTCTGTACCAAATATTAACACGGATCTTCTCAGGTGTTCAAATACTTATGTTCAGCAGTGCAAGACGAATAAATTCTTTAAAAATCATACAATGTGATTTCCTGCATTTTTTTAAAATTCTGTCTCTCAGAGTGGGAATGCACCTACAATGTGAATTTCAGACCCCTCCATGATTTCTAAGTGGGAGAACTTGCAAAATCACAGGGGGTTCAAATACTTCTGTTTCTCACTGTATAGCATTTAGATTATTGGCATACAAAAACACACCACAGACTTGCTTGGAGCTGCCTAGAAGTGCCACATATAAAAATACACAATGTGGAGTAAATATTCCAGTACCGCAAAACAATCATTTTTCAGATTACTTTCAATATTAGACAAACAACCAGCATTAAGTCCATTGTGACCTAATGTGATATTAAAGGTTTGGCTTTAAATAAATAAGAAATAACAAACATGGCATACTTACCTCTTACCTGCTCTGTGCAGTGGTTTTGCACAAAGCAGGAACTGACCCTCTTCTTCTCATGCACTCCTGGCTCTTCCCAACTGCCAAGTGCCGCCAAAAGCAAGCAGCTTGATATGGGGTGCTGGTGCATGTTCGCTCCCGAGCCCTGCTCTATGCGCCCATAAGACACATAGAGCCACTGCTTGGCCCTTTCCCCTGATGGCTCTCACTGCTGTCTCAGTAAATGAGGAGAGGGAGTCTCTGGACAACCAAGTCTCCTGTACACATCACTGGATTGAGAGGGGGCTCAGGCAAGTATTATGTGGGGCTGTGGGGGGAACAGCACACAGAGGGTTTTTTTATGAGGTGGTATCAAAAAGTTTCAAAACTAGTTTTGTAATGCACCAACAGATGGCAGGACAAGGCTGCATGCACAGTCACAGGGAGCACTGACCTTCATAAAAGACATTGTCCTGTGTACATTGGGAACTGTGCAACTGGTGCTATTCTGAGCATGTGTATTACCACATCTGCTATTTCATCATGGACAGCAAGTTAGAACAAAGAGCAAACGTGACATTCTACATGAAACCGGGTGAATCTGCCACAGAGACGTTTGACATGATTCAGCAAGTTCATGGAGATGCTGCATTGAGTCGTTTGATGTGCTGTGAGTAGAATGTACACTTTAAGAGCAGAAAAACATGAC
This sequence comes from Staurois parvus, assembly GCF_062004578.1. NCBI lineage: Eukaryota > Metazoa > Chordata > Amphibia > Anura > Ranidae > Staurois > Staurois parvus. The sequence goes on from NW_028317944.1 coordinate 1,209,376, forward strand.
TGGAAGACCACAAGAGATCAAGAAGACCTTCAATGAGCTCAAGGCCCAAAAATGACAAAAGCATTCGGAAACAATTCGGCATGATGATTGTTGGAGAAGAATCCACAACATTGCTGCCATTGTCGGTGGGTCATATGGAACAGTCCAGGTAATCCTCATGTGTGATTTGAACATGCACCGTGTTGCTGCAAAGTTCATCCCCAGTTTCCTGACCCAGGAGCAGAAGGAACCAAGAAGTCTACCAAGAACTCCATCAGCATGCCGTTGATGACCTGTCCTTCATGTCAAGGATTATTACCGGTGACGAAACTTGGGTGTACAGGTTTCATGCAGAATTTCACATTTGTTCTTTCTTCTAACTTGTTGTCCATGGTAATGCACGTGGTCAGAATAGCACCAGTTGCACAGCTGTGTGTGATGTACAAAGACAGGACAATGTCTTTTGGCACACTGACTTATGAAGTTTGGTGCTTCCAGTGAGTGTGCGTGCCACCTTGTGCTGCCATCTGTTGGCGTGTTACAAAACTAGTCTCAAAAGTATTTGATACCACCTTGTACCTTCATGCAGAGACTGCATGAAGTTAAAAATAATATTCAATCTTGACAGCCACGTTCATACAACAGTTTACCATTACAAATACAAGAGCCCTACTGAGATAGGGTCCCTGTTTACATACTGCTGCTTAGATCCAAGACATTCCAGTAAGATTGTGTCAGGAATGGACTTGCCAGTGGTGGTGGGACTCACCTGCCTTGTGGGTTGCAGTACCAGGGCTGGCCAGCGGGTGCTCTCAGCAACCAGAGGCTCACTCCTGCAATGAGCCATCACCTGAAGCAGATTACAACAGGTGTATTTAAGGAATGGCCAGGCCTGTGATCAGGGCCTTGGTGTATGTTTCCCATGGGCCCCTGTACCTGCATCCTGTCTGCTTTCTGCCTGATCCAGATTCTGCTTCGATCCCTGACTCTGCATGAACTCCACCTGTCCTGACCTCGGCTATTCCTGACTACTCTTCCGCCTGCTCTTTGTGCCCTGCCTGCCCGTTTGCTACCGACCCGGCCTGCCCGACTACGCTTAGTATTGTTTCTATTGTTATCTGTTGGAGGTTTGGGTTGGTTGGTTTGCACTGTGTTGTTGTTTAGTCTTGCACTGCGTCTATGTTTTGTTTAGTCTTAATAAATTGTCTTATTCACACTATACCTGAAGTCTGCGTTTCCCTGTGTCAGTCCACACATTTCTGGTCATACCCGGATCCCTAACAGATTGTTTTGATATAGGACCATGCATCAGCCTTCTAGGTTAGATAAATTCAGTTCTGGGCTCACTGTAATCAATGTAGCTGCATGTGTTTACTTTAGTCTGTTCTGTGTTTCACTGGCTTCAAGTTTGACTGCTCCTTCTCTGCACTCCAGAACATCCTGGGTTGTGCTGGGAAATAGATATGGAGTAAGGCAAATGGAAAGCTTGAATATTTCTACTGCCTCAGCCAATCCCTGTGGGAGAATGCACAGATGGTTGCTAGGAAGGGGTATAAATAGTCTGAGACCTGGAACAGAGGTGTTTTGTCCCTGAGGAGGATATCACAGCCCCCCTGGGTGGGCCTGCCAGGTGTTAATAAAATGGTCAGCCCACTATTTGCTGCAAGCAAGGATTTTTGCTCATATTATTGCTGCTGCTTTTGCAATATAGTCAGTTCTGTCTAAAGAGAATTCACTAGTAAAGTGTTTCTTAAAAGCTCAGTCCAATATTTACTGAAAGCAAGGACCCTTGCTCACCTCACTAAGAGAAAGTTTAGTGTTTTCAAGTTCACTATTAAGAGTTACTGGAGAATCCCACAGTTACCCAGAAACTATCCACGCTCCAGTTCTGCAATTGCAATAACACATCAGAAAAACATACCCGTAGAATGTTCACTAAGCCAAGGGAGTGGCTGTGACTGTGTGCCTGGCTGCATGGGACAAGAACCTTGGACATCTATTAAGCATCCCCTTTGGAGGTGAGCGCTATACCTATGAACATGTATTAAGTATCTATTGATGGACAATAAAAATGTAACATATATATCAAACTTGCATCACACATTTACACATTATACATTTATCAAATAGTTCAGCATATCAGTTGGTAATGTTTAAAGATATGCAAGTAAACTTAAGGTTGACCTTGCATAAAAACTTTAGGTTCACTTGTTTATAAACCCCCTCTTCATTGCCAAAATGTTGCACTAAAATTTTTAAAAAGATGTGAGTAAAAGAGTTTACTGTGTGGGTTAAGAGATGGGGAAGGGAACAAAAAAAAGAAGGGGGTTAGAGAAAGGGGAAAGGGGGAGGAAGGGGATGATTAGGGATTTTAACATCATAATAGCAGCAGGAGACCCAAGGGATATCATGAGCAGGGCATAATTATTTCAAACCAGGGGGCTAAAAACAAAAAGGCTGAACACAATGTCTGGCTCAGCAATAAATCCTATGGGCCAGGAATAACAAAATGAACCAAACAGAAAAATTAAAAACAAAGGGGGGGGGGGCAAATTGCATGCAGGGGCTATTCAAAAAAAAAAAAGCAGGACAAGCACTGGGAAGTTGTAGACTCGGCTTCCAGGATATCCATGGAACCAACTGAAGAGTTGAAGGGATCTCTCTTATTTTTGGCTTGAGCGACCACGGTCAGAGGATGCAGGGAAGGACTGTTGTGGTGAGCTGGATGCGGAGCATCTGCAAGATGGTGCAGACCAAGTGTTAGCAAGAAGAAGTTGGAGATTTTCAAGGGTAGATTGCAAGTCCTCCTGGGTGCAGCAGATATACTGCTGACCTTGGTAAGAGGAGACCGCAAATGGGAAACTCCATCGTTACTTAATGTGACACTGCATTAGAATTTGTAGTTGTAGTTTCATAGCTCTGTGTTTGGCGACTGTGAGAGGAAAGAGATTAGCAAACAGCTGGTAATGATAACCCTGGAATATCAATGATATCTTTCTTACAGGCTGCTGAAAGGAGCTGCTGTTTGGTGCAAAAATAGTGCAGACCAGCTATGATGTCTCTGGGCGGGCCATCTAGGGAATGGCGCATCAGCCCTGTGTACGATTGATCAGAATTGCTGGAGAAAGCTCCTGGAAAAGTGTCGTTATCTAGGATAGTTTCAAGGAGATCTCCAAAATGTAGGTTAGACTGTCGGGATCAGTTTTCAATGCCCTCCAAGCGGGATTGTAATAATAGATTTTCCTCTCTGAGAGTCTCTAGCTCCTCATCATGGCAGTGAATTGTGGCCTCCAGTGTATCAGCATGAGTTCTGACTTCATCCAGGCAGTAGCCAAGGTCACAGATCTCGCTTGAGATGCTATCAGTTATTTGATCAGAGGTTGCTTTAAGAGATTTCTTCAACAGTTGTTCAAATTGCTGCAGCAGCTGTTGTGGAGAAAAATGCTCCTGTAGCTGTCCCTATGAAGAGCTTGTTTCCTCCTTGGCTGTATGTGATCTCCCCATGAGCTGGCGCTGCTCAAAGAAGGGAGAATGGTGTGAGAGGGCCATCTTGGACAAATCTGGAGCAGTGCTTCTTTTATGGATTTCGGTTGAGTTTTTGTGCGTATACCTGCTAGGACTATCTCCACATGTGCTGCAGTGGCGGGATGTAGCGGCAAAGATATGTGGGCAGCCTAAGAGAGGAAGCAGCAGAGTTCTAGAGAGAAGCATCCATCTGCAGAGAGCTTCATACATGCACCCCTGTTAGTAAGAAACGAGTCCCTTGATGATGTGCTTTGGCATGAAACTCATAGGGATGGAACTTTTACATGCAGATGTCACACTGCTGATTCCAGTCTGGAACTATCACAAACCTGTGGTAGTGAGCCCTTGTAGACCACTAACTTGGGGTTCCCCAGGGCATGGAGACTAAGTTCCAGCCTGCTTCTTCACCAGAGCCTCTAATGGTGGGGATGGACTTGCAGCAAGCTGGAACCAGGTCGCAGCCCCCAGGTATGCCAAGCTGAGGAAGCGGAGACCAATCGCATGACCAGAGTGTAATCCAGGAGACAACTGGGAAGCCAATAGACAAGCCAAGGTCAGGATGGGTGGAGATCAGCACAGTCAGTGGACGAAGCCGGGGGTCAGTGCATGGGTAGTCAGATACAGGATACAAGCGTAGCAACAGACAGGAGCTCAGAGAACAAAGAAGTTTCTCAGGCAAAGTGGGCTAGACTGTGCATGTCTTATATAGACAAGCAAACTAGAAGGCAGGCCAGGAAGTGATGGAAGGGAAGGAAATAAAACCCAGAGAATAGCAGATGACGCCCATAGTTGATCATTGACAAACCACACGTGAAAGGAATCAGGAACAGCACTCCAGCAAGGAGGTAAGAATACACAAACTAGCAACTGCAGGCTAACTTGTGACAGGAACAGCGGTGGCCATCTTTTTTCTTTTGGCTCCAAATGGTGAGCGACCAAGGTTTTCCACAAGTGACTGCAGTTGGGTAACCAGGAGAGGACAGTGAGTCTTTATCTTCATTGTGAGTGTTATATGCTGCTGACTAAAAGGACACTTGCATTAACTTTTAGATTTTATTGATTTATTAATTTATATATATATATATATATATATATATATATATATATATATATAATGGACTTATGATTTATTTATTGTGGACACTTTGGATGATTACAATGATTCATGTATTTCACTTATTTATTTTTATGCACAAATGAACATATGAATGTTGGAAATATTTATTGATTGTGGTTATATGCACTTTGAACTTTATAGACACTTTATAGACATATGTTTGCTGTAAAGGCTTTTTCGAAGAAAAAAATTCTTCTTGAGTTGAACTTCATGAAGATCACAAGCTGGAGCTGAGTCAGGAGCAGACTGACCTACAGATGATACTATGACAGACCAAACTAAAGTGGTAGGTACAGAGATAGGCCGGACTGGAGCAACTGGCACAGCAACTGGTACAACTGCCTCAGATGGCTCCAAGCAAGGCTGAACTGGAAACCCTGATACTGGGTCAGATTGAACTGAAGGTGCTGGCACAGAGGTGGCCTGAACTGAGGCAGCAGGCATGGAGGCAGGCTGAACTTAGACAGTAGGTACAGGCTCAGCAGAGAACAGCAGGCAAAGGATCAGTGGTATCTTGCTCAGACAGCGGAAATATTCTTCCCCGAAGACATATAGTGCTGGGTAAGAACAATGGAACAGTCTTAACTGCAATGAGGCAGGTGAGATCTGTTTCACTTAGCAGGCAGAAATCTGGAGAGAACACAACATGCAGGTTTGTACACACTGATTGGACCAAACTAAAATATTTCCTATACTCCAAACAATCAATGGATTATGACCCTAAAGCCAAGACGGGTTCAGAATCTGATCAGTCTTAATGTAGATCAAATGGTACACAATTACAGTAAGGAGAGCAGGGACAGAGTAACCATACATGGTAATTCACAGTCAAGCAAGAGCACATACGCTAGCCTCCACTATCACAAGCACTGTCACTGTGTACAATAGGTGCTTCAAAAAAGGACAGCAAGGAACTAGCCAATCGCTATCATTTCCAAGTAAGAGCTGTCTCAGGTGAGCTTTGTTCAGCCTTAAAGGGACAGCCCAAATGGTGATACTGAAAAGAAGTAGCCCCACAGCAAGCAAAGATTTTTTCTTTTCACTAGAGATGAGTTAAAAAAAAAAAAGGGGGGGGGGGGTCACATACAAAGTTACCTAAAAGAGCTAGTTTTTGTTCTAGCTATAATGAATCACATTGGGGTGCTGCTGCTACTATATTCAGGTAAAACGATTTAAAACTTAGAAAATGTATCACCCGTGCAAAATTATGTGATGCCAAAATGTGATGACATTGCCCATAAGAGCTTAAAGGCCTTTCCCAAGCATGTACTTTAACCACTTAGTGCCAGCCATACGGAAATGTGCGGCCTCCCGGCGTCTGGGCCTTGATGCCGAACGGCCACACATTTGTGTGCAATTAAGAAAAACATATGTGCTGAAAACGCATGCCCTGCGAGCTCCCAGCACACATGTCCGGTACGCGCGGAAAAGTCCCGATCTCCACTTTTGATTGGGACCTTTCCCGATCATGTGACCACCGTGACGGCGAATTACGGTGGTCACATGACGCTAAAACCCCACCTGTCTCCCGACTTCTGAAACCCTTAAAGAACCGGGAGGCGCCGGCGCCAAAGGGTTAAAGGACTGGTATGTCTCCAATATCACCCTCAAAGTTATATAGAAAGGAGAACCCACTTCCTCCTGAATGGTATTTTATAAAATCTATTTTGCTTTGGCAAATGTCCTCCAGGGAAGTGCTCAACTCCCCATGCCATTTGACAATCCCTTGCCTATTAGTCTTGAAAGTGGCCAGAATTATTTTCAAGCTTGCACCCTATACAAATATATATATATAGTTTCACAATAATATCCTCAGTAGCTCATATGACGGCAGTTGTCTCTTTTTTCACTGTTTGATTCTGTCTGACCTGATGCTAATTATGCTAATACAGTTAAATTACCAAAATTTTAGTTTATCCCAATGCACTTCAGAAAAATATACATTATCTTCACACCCTTTCCCTCTGCACATCTTTTCAGATGTTTACTTAGATCAAAATGAATAGGTTGCATGTTAACTTAACAAGAAAGCATTTATATTTGATTTATAAAATAATAAAACTATAGATATTTTAGGCAGATTTCCTCCGGCTCTAGGCTTTTATAGATCTATTAATATTATTTTATAAATAATATAATAAGTTGTGCATGGTTTTATGGCGATCCAACCCCCTCACAGCTCTCACAGACATTGCAAACTAATGCCTGGAGTTTGCATGTTCTCCCCTGTGCCTGCGTGGGTTTCCTCCGGGTACTCCGGTTTCCTCCCACAATCCAAAGACATGCTGGTAGGTTAATTGGATCCAAATATGTGTATGTATGAATGTAAGTTAGGGACCTTAGATTGTATGCCCCTTGAGGGTTAGGGACTGATGTGAATGTACAATACATATATATGTAAAGTGCTGCGTAAATTGACGGCGCTATATAAGTACCTGAAATAAATAAATAATGTGACCATTTGCTGTAAAAACAACCAACAATGTCCTTCTTGACATCTGAACTTAAGTCAGGTGGCTTGGAATGGCCAGGGGACTGTGTTACATGAAGAAGGTGGCAGTGAACTGGATTTATTTAACCAGAACTATGTTGTGTATGCTGTTGCTGCAATGATGACAGGGGAGTTCTTGGCTCCTCTGACACTGCCTATACATCCATCCACAGACATATAGCTAACTCCCAAATGTCAGCCCATAGATTTCCTGCAGGCAGAGGGCACCTAGGAGTTCTAGCCTGCAGGGCATCCCTGTCTTTACATAGGAAGCCCTGCAGAACCCTCCCCCTACCTACTAATGAACCTGGATGATTTAGAAACATCTAATGATGTTATGTAATGACTAAACCATTTGTATTTACAGCAAGGCAGGTATTTTTTTTCCTGCAATACAATGATACAATGATGATTTTGGAGCTTTGGAAAATTACTGTTAGATGCCCCAAAATCAGCTTTCTGAAGTGCCTCCTAATAAGCCTACTCTCACATTTCTATGGACAGTGGGGCAAAAAAGTATTTAGTGAGCCACCAATTGTGAAAGTTCTCCCACATAAAAAGATGAGAGAGGCCTGTAATTGGCATCATAGGTAGACCTAAACTATGAGAGACAAAATGAGAAAACAAATCCAGACAATCACATTGGCTGATTTGGAAAGAATTTATTTGCAAATTATGGTGGAAAATAAGTATTTGGTCAATATCAAAAGTTCATCTCAATACTTTGTTATATATCCTTTGTTGGCAATGACAGAGGTCAAACGTTTCCTGTAAGTCTTCACAAGGTTGGCACACACTGTTGCTGGTATGTTGGCCCATTCCTACATGCAGATCTCCTCTAGAGCAGTGATGTTTTGGGGCTGTTGCTGGGCAACACGGACTTTCAACTCTCTCCAAAGGTTTTCTATGGGGTTGAGATCTGGAGACTGGCTAGGCCACTCCAGGACCTTGAAATTCTTCTTACGAAGCCACTCCTTCGTTGCCCGGGCGGTATGTTTGGGATCATTGTCAAGTTGGAAGACCCAGCCACGTTTCATCTTCAATGCCCTTGCTGATGGAAGGAGGTTTGCACTCAAAATCTCACGATACATGGCCCCATTCATTCTGTCCTGTACATGGATCAGTCGTCCTGGTCCCTTTGCGGAGAAACAGCCCCAAAGCATGATTTTGCCACCCCCATGCTTCACAGTAGGTATGGTGTTCTTTGGATGCAACTCCGCATTCTTTTTCCTCCAAACACGACGAGTTGTGTTTCCACCAAACAGTTCTATTTTGGTTTCATCTGACCATATGACATTCTCCCAATCCTCTTCTGGATTATCCAAATGCTCTCTAGCAAACTTCAGACGGGCCCGGACATGTACTGGCTTAAGCAGGGGGCACGTCCGGCACTGCAGGATCTGAGTCCCTGGCGGCGTAGTATGTTACTGATGGTAGCCTTTGTTACGTTGGTCCCAGCTCTCTGCAGGTCATTCACTAGGTCCCCCCGTGTGGTCCTGGGATTTTTGCTCACCGTTCTTGTGATCATTTTGACCCTACGGGCTGAGATCTTGAGTGGAGCCCCAGATCGAGGGAGATTATCAGTGGTCTTGCATGTCTTCCATTTTCTAATTATTGCTCCCACAGTTGATTGTTCACACCAAGCTGCTTGCATATTGCAGATTCAGTCTTCCCAGCCTGGTGCAGGTCTACAATTTTGTTTCTGGTGTCCTTCGACAGCTCTTTGGTCTTCACCATAGTAGAGTTTGGAGTGTGACTGTTTGAGGTTGTGGACAGGTGTCTTTTATACTGATAACAAGTTCAAACAGGTGCCATTGATACAGGTAATGAGTGCAGGACAGAGGAGCCTCTTAAAGAAGAAGGTACAGGTCTGTGAGAGCCAGAAATCTTGCTTGTTTGTAGGTGACCAAATACTTATTTTCCACCATAATTTGCAAATAAATTCTTTCCAAATCAGCCAATGTGATTGTCTGGATTTTTCATTTTGTCTCTCATAGTTGAGGTCTACCTATGATGCCAATTACAGGCCTCTCTCATCTTTTTAAGTGGGAGAACTTGCACAATTGGTGGGGACTAAATACTTTTTTGCCCCACTGTATGTCCTATAGCCTGAAACCCAGATAGTTTTAAAGTAGGGACCACACTTTACAGAGGTTCTTGAATCAGTGGCGTGGCTTTACCTGAATTTGCAAACGTATGCAACTAAACCCTTTGTTTTTATTCTGAAAGTTTAAAAGCATTTAATTAGCTTTTTGTGCAGAGGAAAATGATTGCTCCAATTTGTTAATACCAACAGACTGCCTAATACTATGGTACAGACAGGCTGCTAAACTTTACGTTTTGTCTTTTACATCATAACTGAAGTTTGATACCCCAAAACTAGTAATTTGTGTTATCAATAAAGCATTAAAAAGTAAAAGTTTATATTTCGGGTGCTTTCACACTGCCCCCACAGCATGTGCAGCGCGGTGTATCTGCCGTTTTCATACAGATTAGCTGCACTTTCCCATAAACTTCTTTTACATCCAGTGGTATTGGTGTGCTTTCTGAAAGTGCATCAAGACTGCTAGACATGCTAGACATAATAGAAATCTATGGGAAAGTACAGCTAACCTGCAAGAAAAAAATGAGTACATTGCACTGCAGCCAAAGTGCAGCGGATCAGTTTGAAGCCACCCATAGTGACAACGAGATATCCCATTTCATGTGACATACTAAACACAACTGAAATAACAGAGATAAATAAGCAGACAAATCAAGATTGTACTTTCGATCTCCATTTTTATAGTCTAACCACTATTTTCTTGTTATAGCAGTTGTGCAGATTATGAAATGTGAGTGTGCTATCCAATAGATACAAGAGTTAGACCTCGTACTATCAGTAACTCAGCAAGTCCTGCTCAAATAGATCCCCTTTCTTTCTCTTCAATACAAAAATAAAATCAGTGTAAGAACACATGTACTGAGTGGCTGTTACTCAGTGATACGTTTTGGGTAGAACCAAGTACCCACCTGTCAGGGGTGGACTGACCATTTGGAAACTCGGGCACTGCCCGAGGGCCCGGGGTCAGTAGGGGGCCCCATGAGATGCTCCTGGTACCTTTTTCATAGGCTTTTTTGAGTTTGGGCAAGAAAACAGGGGCCCCATGGTCCCCTATTGCCCGGGGGCCCCATGAGTTGTCAGTCCACCCCTGCCACCTGTTGAACTGCATATGTGGTGGCAGAGGGAAGTTATACATTTATTAGTGATATTACTACTGCTGTTAAGTGTGACAGGCTAGTTGTTAGGAAGCCATCAGCTGCTGGTTTTCTAGCAACCAGTTATGCATCCCTGCCTGGACATTCAGCTGTCAGCTGGTAATTAGCCATCATCCCCAAGCCCTTTGTTTAACCTCCCTGGCGGTATGATTATTTCCGATTTTTGGTGCTGAAAGCGGTACCATTTTTTGCATGGAAATATGTAGTTTTTTTATTGTAGGCCTGTAATTTTTAGGAATAACTCACTGAAATCTGTCCGAACAAGAGTCTAGTAAACATCCCAGGTATGATAAAACTTGAAACACGAAATCATAAATTATAATTTCATTAATAATCATAAAAAATAATAATATAATAATAAATTTAATTCAATAATATAATCAAACCAAAAACACTGAAATTTGAAATACAGAGGCAAATTCGCAAATCGCTGAGCAAAGTCGCAAAATCGTTTTCAGTGTCTGATGAGGAATTTCCCCCACGAATCATTATCACTCAATTCTGCAAGTGGTTCTGATTTACTATCGCTGTTCTCTAGCCGGTCTAAAACCGCTTTTGACATAAAGGGATGCTTTTTGGACGCCATGGACTTTTCTCAGTTTCCAGGCAGAAAGAACAGACAAAATGCAGGCAGGGCGCCGGAAAAAGCAGTAGGGACAAAATGTATGTGAAATGCATTGAAACAGCAATGTTTTACTATATAATAATCATTTTTAAAAAAATTACATTTTTTAAAAATTTCAAATTTGTTGCCGGTTCCTGCGCCCCTACGTCCCGACATCACAGGGACCGGAACACGGAAGCCGGATGCCGGCATCGGCCGGAGGAGATGGCCGTGGACGCTGCAGGGGACACATAGCGGGAGCGAAGGACAAGGTAAGCTCTGCAGGGAATCCCTGAGCAACGCCGCATGGTAAGCCCGAGTGTAGCTCGGGGTTACCGCTTTTGGTACTGAAACTTTACCCCGAGCTACACTCGGGAATACCGCCAGGGAGGTTAAAAATCTGCTGTCAGCTAGGAATATGTCATTTGGCATGGAGTAGCAATGGGATTGGATGTGTTTGTTGGTTGAATGTTTTTTAAAGAAATGCACATGTGCCTGTAATTTACATTTCCCATGTGGCTTCTTTTTTTCATTAAAAAAACCCATGGGGTTACCCCAAAAGTTCCCCTCAAAATGCAATACTGGGTATTTTGGGAGGATTCCTATGCTGTTTTTTTCTTTTTCATAAGAAAAACAAGTTGTTTGGAAAATGCCATTTACCAGCATAATAAATGAAAAGTTTTCTTTTTTGCAAATGTGGCTGTTTTAGAGCATCCCCCAAGCATATTTTTTGAAGGATTTGTGTATTTTTAAAATTTAATTTTCAGCATTATTAAACAAGCTGCTCCCTGTCAATTATTTTTTTTTTCATTGGTACATCTGCTGAGTCCAGCTCCCCATGCCCTTTGTTTTACAATCCATTGTCTATTGGCCTTGAAAGTGGTTTTAAAGCTTTGCCTTCCATTGACTCCAAAGGCTTTAACTAGCAAAACCCAGTTACAAATAATTGTAATGTGTTAAATGTAGGAAAACAGAACTATAAGGCTTCGTTCACATTTGGTGATTTTGCCCATAATTCCAAATCGCTGTACAATCTCATTAAAATGCACAATGTGCATTTGGGTGTCATTCATTCTTAATGGTACCCCACAATCGGAGTGATTTTGCTGTGATAGACATACAATAGAACTGTACAGAAACTTCTGCAAAACGTGCTTTTAAAAATCATGCAAAGCTTGTTGCCCATAAAGGTGCAGGAGCTTCTTTTGGATGATAAACGCACATAGGGAAGCCCATTGAAGTGACATGCAGAAACACCTGAAAATCATGAGTGGGAGCGCTGGTCCCAGCTACATGAAATTTAAACAGGGCCAACAACTTTTTATAGGGTTAAAAAGGTGTGAGATTTCAAATGGGCTTGAAATAGGATTTTTGTTGTGAAATTCCAAATTTTTAAAACTGTAATCCTAGAAACTTGTACTCAATAGATCTCATTCCTGCTACTTACTATGCTATATCCTTCTTTGACTGAACATACAATCAGTGCAATATAAATCAATCGAAAAGGCATTTTATAAACACTGACCCTAATAAATTAATTGAATATCAAAACTCAAAACAAAAAACAGTTGCTGTCCTTCGATTAGCTAGCTATTAAAGCTCTTACCTTGATTTAGAGCCTAATAATTCTTACAGCATTTAATTGTTTTTAATGTTTAATGATGCATTGCTAATGGTGCAAAACAATGATTTAATACACATCTCTAACATGCTTTACACTATGCCAAAGTTAATAAACATTTTTTTGCTTTGGATAAATGTTGTAAAAAATGATTGCTCATATAAATACTCTTCACTGAACATTTTTCATGTTTTCTACATGTAAAATCACATGCAGTGCATGCATGGATCATTTAACAATACACAACAATGTGAATACAGTTTCTAGAGAACAAATCAACCTTGTTAAGTATGCACCTGGTAACACTGTAAACCAGTGACTTCATTTTACCTGACCCCATTCTGCTGTGTCAAATTATTTTCAGCTTGTTAAACAAGCTTTTTTTCAACTCACCTAGATGTAATTAATTTAACATTTCTCAACCTGTTTCATTAACATGCATTTATATAGGAAAGGTAATAAAGGAAAATTTCCAAGACTGCACAATAATTTTATTTTAAATTTTAAATGTATGAGAACACTGTAGTCTCTTAGTATTATTAAAAGATAGTAATGTTTAACTAATCATCAGCTAGTCTTTCATTTTAACAGTTTGTTGCTGATGTTGTTGTCAACAAGGGATGAATGAATCACTTCAGAACTGTTATTGTTTTATAAAATTAATAGAGTTAATAGAGCTGCAAATACCAAATTACATGAAGCATACCCCTAAGGAGCAGCTGGTGAATTTGGTCCTATTTCCCCTTAGAGCACACACATCATTTCCTGCACTTTTCCACGATCTCCAGAGAACAGTCTAGGGGTTTCTTTTTGGGGTTTTATTTGGAACAATGAACATAGATAGGGATATTGTCAGGGCAGGAGCTGAGGAACGGACAGGCAGGCCTAAACAATGTAACGCACTGGCTGATGACAACCACCACCCACAGACCGAAGTCCCTCAGGGCGCGGAGTCTAAGTCCCAGGCTGCCCTTCACCAGGGCCCCTGATGGTGAGGATGGACTTGACGCAGCCAGGAACTAGGTTGCGGCCCCCGAGACACCTCAGTTGCGGTAATGGCCACCGCCAATGGCGTGTAGCTGGTGGAAAAGACAATAGAGTAGTCAGGCAGGCTGGGTCGACAACAATGGGACAAAACGGTACAGGACAGCAGATGAGAATCACAGGTCATGAGCCGGGTTCAGCAACAGAGGGTCAGATCAGAGGAGAACACAAAGAATAGTCAAGTCACAAGCCGAGTCAGATTCCAGGAGAGTCACGAGAGTCAGAACACAGTAATAGCAACACCAAGACACAAGACACAAGTGCAAAGAGCATGTGCGGACCACAGGCTTATATGTCATCAGCCACACCCCTCTGGGGGATGGACCTCAGAGACCTGAAGGCATAAAGGATTCCCACCATGCTCAGCAGAAATCCAAGATGGATGCCAGCACATGGAGTAACATAACCTCTGGGAAAAGGTAGGACCTTGACAGATATGGAGCATGGGACAACCTGGTAAACTATAGAACTGAACAACCTGAGGACTCCTCACTTCTGATTGTACTATACAAAACATGGAATGTCCTACAGGAGCTGATGGTCACCTGTATTCCTTCCAGATTCAAAAACTACACACAGTCACTACTCTTCTGCGTTGGGGTCATTTACTCACATAGCCACATGATCATTGGTTGCCTCCTGCTGATATCCATCAGGCTCTTCCTAGTGAGGAAGGTGTAGACTTACAGCTCTATAGGACAGTTGGACTCTTTCCCACCAACTTCCTCCTGGCCATTTCCAATGAGCTTCTCCAGACCCGGCTTGATCCCCAGACTTGAACCTGCAAATAGGTCCTCCAGCTAGGCCTAGCTGGGACCTGGACATCTTTCTAAAAGCTTCTTCTAAGGCCCCTGCACAGGGGTCTCTTCCTGCAGGACTGGATCCAGCATTACTGTACACTGCTGCTCATGCCTCAGACTATTATAGGCTTTCTCACGACCTGTTGGGCACCGCGCCTCCCACAGGGATTGGATGAAATCCCAGAAATATTCAGACTGCATGCCCTGTTCTTTCTTCCACTATGGTTCTAGAATCCTCTAAATTCTCTACAGTCCTCCATTGAAAAGAAACAGAGGAGCAGAGGAGGGTTCTACATCCACATTCTGTGCTTTGTTAAAAGAAGAAACACAGGCAATCAACTGCTGCTGAATAAACATTTATAAAGCCTGGCTCCATCCAAAACTGTTTAAGCTTTGTTTTGTACAAATGGGGTATAAGTCTGAATCTCTACTATGGTATGTTTTGTATCCCCATTGGGGGAGATTTCTTCTCACTTCCTGTTCTAGTGATAGGCTATCACAAGGACAGGAAGTGATGGAATGCCACAATTCCAGGGGAATACAGAGTAGCACAAAAACTTACTAGTTTATAGGATTGAACAGGGGGTAGGGCATCTGTCAAGTGTTTTTATTGCCCTCCATGTCTTTCTGTCCCAGTTATATAGAAACAATGTAATTTAATTTCTTCTTCTTCTTGTATCAATGAGACATGAGAAGTGAGGGAGTATAACTCCAAATAAAAATTTGACAGAAATTTTGACTTCTACAAAATAAAATTTAAAACTTAGAAAAAACGTTTCGGCTGTAGTTAGGTAGTGAGATTAATGTATTGAATAAATGGAAATGTGACCCATAAGCATGGCTGTACATACACACAGACATATATATATATATATATATATATATATATATATATATTGTGACAGTGTGGCGATCTGTCACCCTGGATTCTCAACAAGGCAGGTTGAGGGGCTCCAGGGTAAAGGTTTGATACGGAGGAAAGTGGCTTTTCACTTTCCTCCTTTGTTTGTAAGGTCTGTTTTGGGATCTGGAGCCTGGAGATTTCAAAGAGATCTGGGAGGGATGAAATCTCCAATCCTGGGACCAGGTTTTGGGAATGGCCAGGAGACTGATTGCACAGGTGTGTGCAGGCCTCTTCATAGAGTCAGGACCAGGGTTCTGGGCTCCACCCCGGCAGATAGGAGTCAGGAGGGCTCCACTTGGAAGACAGGAGGTCACTGCCTGGAAGTTAGGTGGGCTCCACCTAGGAGAGGTGGAAGCCAAAAGCAGCAAGGGGCTGCTAGAGTCTAGTTGTGTGCTAGTGGCCAGCTGTGTGCACGAGCCATAAGTCTTGAAGAAGTCTGCAGGAGACAGACAGGAAGATTGTATATCTGAGAGAGCCAGGAGGCTGAATTCTGTTTTGTGGATGATCGATACCCCTGTGTGGGAAACTTCTGTTTGAACTTTCTTGTAAATAAAAGTGGGCTAAAAAAGGCCTTGAAAAATAAGCGAGTAGCTGTGTGCGTTTAAAAGCTCTACCACGTTGAAGCGAGTTCCCACAATATATATACAGTGGGGCAAAAAAGTATTTAGTCAGCCACCAATTGTGCAAGTTCTCCCACTTAAAAAGATGAGAGAGACCTGTAATTGGCATCATAGGTAGACCTCAACTATGAGAGACAAAATGAGAAAAAAAATCCAGACAATCACATTGGCTGATTTGGAAAGAATTTATTTGCAAATTATGGTGTAAAATAAGTATTTGGTCACCTGCAAACAAGCAAGATTTCTGGCTCTCACAGACCTGTACCTTCTTCTTTAAGAGGCTCCTCTGTCCTGCAATCATTACCTGTATCAATGGCACATGTTTGAACTTGTTATCAGTATAAAAGACACCTGTCCACAACCTCAAACAGTCATACTCCAAACTCCACTATGGTGAAGACCAAAGAGCTGTCGAAGGACACCAGAAACAAAATGGTAGTGTAACGGACCGCCTAGCGGCACCACTAGCACTCCACTGGTCAGGTGTCCCCAGAGCGCAGAATCTAAGCCCCAGGGTACTTGTTCACCAGAGCCCCTGATGGTGGGGATGGACTTGGAGTACCCCGAGACCAGGTCGCAACTCCTGAGCACACCCGTCAGTGGTAGGGGTGTTCGCCAGGGGCTCCAACAGGGGAGAGCCTGATATGAGGAGGTTGGGTGACCCCGATGGGATGGATGGATGGCTGAGCAAGTGCGAAGTCAGACAGGCCGAGTCGGTAACAGAGAGGAAGGTATGGTACAAGGCAGCGGGCAGAGAATTGTCAGGTCACACGCCAGGTCAGCAACAGCAGGTAAGATCTAATGAGGGGCATTCAGAAGAGAGGTCAGGCAAAGCAAGGGTCTGGGCAGGAGAAATCAGCAGGTCAAGAACAATCCGGGTCAACAACTTACTAGGTACAGGTTCACAGGATACAGGATGCAGGTAAGACCAGAAGGCACTGAATGACAGCTCAGGGTTGTTTAAATATCGTGCCCTGCGCTGCCATTGGTGCCCAGCGGGCGGCCGCGGCTTCTACTGCGCATGCGCGAGCTCGAACGCCGCGGCCGGCCCGGACCTAGTGCCTGCGTCCCTGCACAGGGCGGCACACTGCGCCTGCGCTGGGACCATCGCTGCGGGGATCGCAGAGATCCCTGACAGGTAGACCTGCACCAGGCTGGGAAGACTGAATCTGCAATAGGCAAGCAGCTTGGTGTGAACAAATCAACTGTGGGAGCAATTATTAGAAAATGGAAGACATACAAGACCACTGATAATCTCCCTCAATCTGGGGCTCCACACAAGATCTCACCCCGTGGGGTCAAAATGATCACAAGAACGGTGAGCAAAAATCCCAGGACCACACGGGGGGACCTAGTGAATGACCTGCAGAGATCTGGGACCAACGTAACAAAGGCTACCATCAGTAACACTACTCCGCCAGGGACTCAGATCCTGCAGTGCCAGATGTGTCCCCCTGCTTAAGCCAGTACATGTCCGGGGCCCGTCTGAAGTTTGCTAGAGAGCATTTGGATGATCCAGAAGAGGATTGGGAGAATGTCATATGGTCATATGAAACCAAAATAGAACTGTTTGGTAGAAACACAACTCGTCGTGTTTGGAGGAGAGAGAATGCTGAGTTGCATCCAAAGAACACCATACCTACTGTGAAGCATGGGGGTGGCAACATCATACTTTGGGGCTGTTTCTCCAGGACGACTGATCCATGTACAGGACAGAATGAATAGGGCCATGTATCGTGAGATTTTGAGTGCAAACCTCCTTCCATCATCAAGGGCATTGAAGATGAAACATGGCTGGGTCTTCCAACATGACAATGATCCCAAACATACAGCCGGGGCAACGAAGGAGTGGCTTCGTAAGAAGCATTTCAAGGTCCTGGAGTGGCCTAGCCAGTCTCCAGATCTCAACCCCTTAGAAAACCTTTGGAGGGAATTGAAAGTCTGTGTTGCCCAGCGACAGCCCCAAAACATCACTGCTCTAGAGGAGATCTGCATGGAGGATGGGCCAACATACCAGCAACAGTGTGTGCCAACCTTGTGAAGACTTACAGGAAACGTTTGACCTCTGTCATTGCCAACAAAGGATATATAACAAAGTATTGAGATGAACTTTTGATATTGACCAAATACTTATTTTCCACCATAATTTGCAAATAAATTCTTTCCAAATCAGCCAATGTGATTGTCTGGATTTTTTTTCTCACCTATGATGCCAATTACAGGCCTCTCTCATCTTTTTAAGTGGGAGAACTTGCACAATTGGTGGCTGGCTAAATACTTTTTTTGCCCCACTGTACATATATATATACATATATATATATATATATATATATATATATATATGAGTATATACTGTGTGTGTGTGTGTATATATATATATATAGAAAATGGACTTGGCCTTATGCTGCCACACACTCTGATGGAAGCACACTCGATTATTGAGCCGTAGTCTGAATAACCTTTTAAAAGGTTTTATGTTTATTACAAGTGTAGTGTGAGGAGTATAGCGTGCATGTGATCGCGTGCCTATAGTGTCAGCATCAACTTTGTGTCTGTGTGTTTTAGGTAGCATAAAAAAGGTTTAATATTTATTATTGTGGTAGCA
This sequence comes from Staurois parvus, assembly GCF_062004578.1. NCBI lineage: Eukaryota > Metazoa > Chordata > Amphibia > Anura > Ranidae > Staurois > Staurois parvus. Next base: position 1,227,944 of record NW_028317944.1, read on the forward strand.
TGTGGTGTGTTTGCTAGTATTTTAAGTTGAATTAAAATAATAAGTAAATAACAGAAAGGTTTTATATTTATTATCTTGAATGTGTATGTTGTGTAGTGCAGTTTCACACTGTAAATTGTCTGTAACATGTATATGATACCTGATATTTAGATTTGGATTATATATCCTCTCTGAAGCCAAAATGCACACACTTGTTTCTGGACCGGACTATGGGTACAAACAACCAATAACGCACAAATATGGTATCCCACAGAAGCAGGAGAACTTGGTATGGGTTTTATTTTGGTGGTGGGTTCGGTAAAGGCAAGAAATATAATGTGAATGTTTACAAACAGTTTTTTTCTTATAGAACACTTTTCTTTTGACAACAAAACAAACTAGAGGTATCCATTAGCATTTACCAACAAATGAAGGCCCAATTAGTCTGGAATAAATCAAAGTATATTTCACCTAGATACAGTAAGGGATATATTTATAAAAACAAATACGTAGCCATTCATTCATTTAGTAAATCCAGAGAACACTAGAGGGCTTTGACAAATAAATGTAACCATTGGTTACAATTCCCTCCAGTGGTCTCTAGAATTGCTATGTTGTATCTGTGGTTACAAAGGCATATGTATTTCCTTTGCTCCTTAGCCGCATCTAGAGACCATATTGTTGTATTTTCATACTGCCCATTCTAAAAGAACATCTGTTCAGAAGAGAAAATAGCCAACAGAACATTTGTTTTGCTCAGTTCGCACAGAATGACTATACATGCAAATTTGCTGTACAAATGGCTATGTATTTTTTTTAAAAAATAGATCCATAAGTAGCTGCAAAGATATGCAGAGTTTTACTAACACATGCAAAGTTCATGTATTAAGGTTTGTTTTACCTTTGTCATTAAGCAGTTAAAATGAAAAATGTACAAAAGTAAACAGGGAAAAGAAGCAATGTGTTTAAAAGAGAAGTTATTAGAAATGCAAGCCCATAGATATAAAGGAAGCCAAAATGAATAATGTAAATTATTTTGTCTAGAATACCATAGTCCCTTGAATCTTTTGAAACGGAGGAAATAAAAGTATCATGTGTATGGGGAGGTTAGTCATATATTTTTATGTGACACAGTTTTCTTATTTGTCTCCCATATGGGGATGCAGAAAGCAATAAACATTTGACAGAGTTTCTAACCTATCAAGTACCTAACATAAAAAGACAAAACTGTGAAAAAAACAATGTTTTGGCTGGGAATGGAGTCTGTGCATAGACCAGAACAAAATAAACCTACAGGCATATACTCCCTTCCTTTTATGAAAGACCTGCTTAATCAAAAAAAAGACCTCAAAGTGTTATATCTATATCCTGATTTTCCACCTCAGAAGAATGAAAACTTTTTAATTTAAGACTGTAAAACGATTTATTTGAAGTTGGAATTTTTTGGGAATATGACAGGGTTGTTTTATTTAACCATTAGCCGCCCGGCCTATAGCCGTTTGGCGGCGGCAAAAATGCTTCACCTTTCCGGGCGCACACCATTTGGCGTGCTCCCGCACATGCGCAGTTCGCGCGGTTGCAGAGCTGCGCAGCGGCGTGATCTGTCACCGGCCGTGTAGCTCGGACACGGCCGATGACAGATCTGAGTACTGGCCCCCGTTGCCGGTACCTTGTGACCTGCTGTGACCAATCACAGCAGGTCACATGACAGTTGTATACAATGGATGGCTTCATTCATGCCATCCATTGTATACTAGTGCCTAGCTGTGAATGGTCACAGCAGGTCACATGCACATGTCATGTGATTAGCTGTGGCCAAATCACAGCTAAGCACAAAAAAAAAAAAAAAAAAAACCTGAATGAATCGATTTCATTCTGGTAAATGCTTGCTTATAGCAAAGTAATTCTTTGCTATAAGCAAATTGTGTAAAAAAAAAAAAAATACTGATCACTTCCCCAAAGTAGTACAATGTTACTATGGTAACATTGTGCTACTTTGGTCATAGTAAAATATGAAAATAATCTTAAAGAAAATAAAACAAAATGTAATAAAAAATTTAAAATAATAAAAAAATAAATATGAGGATTTAGATAACCGTGGCCGCAGGCGTAACATCAGGATCCGCGGTCTCCCAGAATCAGTAGAAAATACCGATATTCCCAAGGCAGCAATAGCCATATTTAATAACCTCCTTGGTCGCCCGCAAGCTACCCCAATTGACATCGAACGTGTGCACAGAGCGATCCGCCCCAGGAGGGGAGATGCAGACCCACCCAGGGATATCGTTTGCTGCCTAGTCAGCTACCCGCTCAAAGAAGATATCCTCCGCTGTGCTAGAGACAGAGGGCGCCTTTTGTATGAGGGTACAGAAATACAATTGTTTCAGGATGTATCCAGCACCACCCTACGCCAGCGGCGCGCTTTACGCCCTCTTCTGGATTCGCTCCGATCACGTAACATCCCGTACAGATGGAGGTTCCCCTTCTGTCTCTCTGTACAAGTTAGTGGTCGTTCCTACAACTTGCGCACCCCTGAAGAACTGCCCTCTTTTTGTGCCTCCATAGACATCCCGCTGATTGACCTGCCTGATTGGTTTAGCTCCATGAGATTGCCGCTATCCCAGGATTTGGCGGCCGAGGATAATGCTATGGATTGGCGCGGTCAGTCCTCTCGTAGAGGGCGGATGGCCCCATCGACCCCTCCGAGACCCCTAATGGGGGACGCCACGACTACCTTTAGTCCGACGGCCTCGCCAGCACACAGGAGGCCAAGACGCGAAACCTAATGGTCCCTGTTCTTCCCTTAACATTGCTACTTTGATGCATACCCTGCTGAGTACGTTCTACTGTTACTGCACACCTTTTTTCGTCCACCCGCCTCATATGTTCTAATTGCGCACTTGCGCTCTCTGATCAATGCTCGTCGGACTCCTACTTTACCACCTTTGCCACCTTTACTGTTTATCCGTCAAGCTTGCGGCCTGTGTTTCACGGAACTCCGTCTCTGCCCTATGCGCAAATAGTGGGCCTCCACAGCTCCTTCATGCCTTACAGGGGGTTGGGAGTCGGCACCGTTCTAGCTGTCTCGTCCTCATACATGGGGGAACAGTTTCTGGGATCTGCCTTACTAATTGTCACCTAGTCCTCCGCACTCCACAGCGAGTCCTCCGCCTCCAGCTGGTTATCGATTGGTGCCTTCTCCTAGCCTTTTATTTCCTATTACCATCTGGAGGCATCCTGGGCGATGAACATCCTCCGACATCGTCTTGCTGGTATGCTCTGAACTTCGCCCTCACATCTTTGCGGACGTCCTGCTGCTCGCCTGGGGCTGTTCGGTGATGGATTGTTCGCCCCCCTCATCCTCTCCGTGGACATTGGAACGTTTGGCCTTCCCGATCCTATGGCAATGCTCCCTGCTCAATTTGTAATGTATAATTTCTGCGTACCTATGTTAGTGTCTCTAAATTTTGACCGGGAGGTGGTTTTGGGGGAGATGGTTATTGTTTGCGGGGATGGATCACTGTTTTTTTTTTATCTCTCGGGGAGTGTACATGTTCTTTTAGTCAGTGAATTTGACTGTGTGGACAAGCATCACCTCTTCCCGCTACTGGCTAGATATTTCAGAATGGTACCATGTCATTCTCTTCCACCCGGCTTTTACTTGGCCGAAATGGCATACCTGTGGGCCTGCGTGCCTTTGATCACTCCCATGCTCACTTCCCTCCTCCTCCTCCTCCCCACTCTTACGCCATTCCGAGAGAGGTGATGCTCGTACCCTTTGTTTCCCTGGGGACGCTAGCTACTATCTTGGTGTGGGGGGGGTAGGGGGAGGAAGGGTTTTCTATGTCTTATCTAGTCCCCTTGATACTCATATATTTGTGGGATGATGACGGGCCTTGGTCTTAGGGGGCTTCATTAGTAACAGCTGAACAGGGGCTTATTGATGTTTTATCTGATTTTGTCATGCTCATTCATGTTTTGATATTGTTGACTTGTTATGTTTGTGCCTTGTGCTGTGGTTTGCCTGTAATATATGCAGGGGTCTTCCAATATTCTCCGTTCAGTGAGGTGCCCCTTTACTATCTCACGCCCACCTTGGCGTGGGCTGCTCTTCCCAATGCGGTCACTCTGTACGTGCCTTACGCTTCTTTCCTACTAAGCGTAGCTAGACCCCTCGCTCGGCGACATTCCACGTGTGATACATCTACTAAAGTTGCCCAGGTCTTCTTCCTTTGCATGTCACATGTCACTTCATCTCCCATGGAAGACCGGTACCCAAACCTTTATGTGCCCCACCCCTGCGGACTTCTGACATCACTTACATCTCTCGAACCCCGCTCCCTTGTTCTTGCCTTTTGTTTTATGATTTCTCATAGGGGGCTACCGGCCGGCGGATGCGCACTTCCTGGTTTCACGCCGACCTCGTTCCCCACACAGTGAGCTCAGCGAGCTTCCACTGATACTTTTTCATTCGGCTTCTATCCGTATCTTTTTTCTGAGCTTCTTTTCTTTTTTCTGCTCCTCTTCCCTTTCCCCGACCCTTTCCCCTTTTCCTGTTTTCTTTCTCTCACGTGGAACAGCGGGACTGTTCCTCTAGCCGTATACTTTCTATACCCCCCCTTTTTTTTTTTTTCTCTCTCCTTCCCCCCTCCTTTTTCCCATCCCCGGATCCTCGGCATACCGAAGCCCCGGACTCAGGCTCCACCTTCCTACAGCCATGCTTTCTTCCGCTTCACAGACGGGACAACTGTCTCTGAAACTTCTTTCACTTAATGTCAAAGGTTTGAACGTACCCGAAAAGCGTTCCATGCTCCTCTCTTACTTACACAAACAGAAAGCGGATGTGGTCTTTTTACAAGAAACGCATTTTCGCCAAGACTCCATTCCAAAGCTTTACAATTTCTACTTCCCCACGGTCCTCCACGCCGCCAACCCCCTGGCTAAGTCTAAGGGGGTTGCAATATTGTTCGACAGACACCTCCAGTTTAATATAAAGGATTCTATGGTGGACCCTGAGGGTAGATACCTGTTTATAAAGGGAGTATTCGCTAACAGACCTATCACATTCGCCAATGTCTATGCCCCCAATGTTCAACAGGTCTCCTTCATGCGCTCAATTGTCTCTGCCCTAGCTGCTTTCCAGGAAGGGTTACTGATACTTGGAGGCGATCTGAATGTCCCCTTAAGCCCTCTGCTAGACTCCTCCTCGGGTAGTTCTTTTCTGCCCTACAAGGCTCTCAGGCAAATACATATACAATTACAGCTTCTACAATTACATGACACCTGGCGTACACTTTATCCCACTGTTAAAGATTATACTTTTTTTTCCCCACCACACAATAAGTATTCTAGGATAGATTACTTTTTTTTGTCGCAACCAGATCTCCCTCTCCTATATGCGGCTACTGTTGAACCGATGGTCCTTTCCGATCATCATCCTATCACCATGACGCTTCGGTTTCCCATCTCGCACCCGCGCTCCAAATACTGGCGTTTGGATGCTTCCCTTCTTACGGATGCCGCTATTGTTCAGGAGCTCCGCTCTAATATGGCTGAATATTTTTCCTTGAACAGCTCGTCAGACACCTCACCCATCACACAATGGGAGGCCCACAAGTGTGTCATACGGGGTAGCCTCATAGCCCTTGCGACAAGACGTAAGAAAGCCAAGCAGGAGCGTCTGAAGCTCCTCTCAGATAGGATCCGCTCTTTGGAGAGAGTACATAAACGGACTCTGGCTGCGTCGACCCTTTCGGAACTCACGCATGCACGCACACAGCTTCTCACGGAACTGGGTAAAGCGGTTAGAAAAAGATACATTCTTACACATAAGCTCTATTATGAGTTCGCAAATAAGAGCGGGAAATTTCTAGCTAGAGCTCTTCGGGAGAAACGGGCTAGTATGACGGTTCATAAAATCAGAGGCTCTGATGGCATTGAGGCTACATCTAACCCCGATATTGCCGCCCATTTTGAACGCTACTATAAATCCTTGTACAACCTCCCTCCGGAACGCCCCCCCATACATTCGGACAAATCTAGAACTACCTTGATCTCTGAATTTCTCCATCTCTACGGTTCACCCGCCCTCTCCGAGGATCTGGTGCACGCTATGGAAAATGATCTCACCCTACTTGAACTGCAATCTGCAGTAAAACAGATGAAACCGGGGAAGAGCCCGGGCCCTGATGGTTTTTCAGTAGCCTATTATAAATCCTTTTTAGATATACTGGGTACTCCATTTCTTGCTGCTTTTAACACTCTCGCTCAACCTTCAGGGCCGCCTAACCACCTGTTGGAGGCTCACATTACAGTTATCCCCAAAGACGGGAAGGATAACACCCAGGTTTCCAATTATAGACCCATTTCCTTGCTGAACGTGGACGTCAAACTATTCGCGAAGATCATTGCTAATCGTCTTCTTCCCTCGCTTCCCTCCCTGGTCGATTTGGACCAAGCAGGATTTATCCCTGGTAGAGAAGCAAGGGACAACACTATCAAGGCCCTTAATCTCCATCACTGGCTTCGCAGGTCTAACACGCCGGGTTTTTTCCTCTCCTTGGATGCAGAAAAGGCCTTTGACAGGATTGCCTGGGATTACTTGAACGCGTCTTTGGTGGCACTGGGTTTGGGTGAGAAGATGCTCAACTTTATCATGGCCCTCTATTCTGCCCCTACTGCCCGGGTCCGGGTGAACGGCCATCTGTCCAACTCCTTTCATTTACGGAACGGTACACGTCAGGGATGCCCCCTCTCCCCGCTTTTGTTTGTCCTATCCCTTGAGCCCCTGTTGCGGAAAATTCGTTTAAACCCTGATGTTAAAGGAATCACGGTGACAGATAAGGAATATAAACTTGCAGCTTATGCGGATGATATTCTTTTGTTCTTGGCGGACCCTCACATCACTCTTCCAAACCTACTGAAAGACTTTGCCCTTTTCAGATATTTGTCGAATTTTAAAATCAATTTTTCCAAATCTGCCGCCCTTAACATTACTTTGTCTGCGGAGCTAGTCTCTGCTTGTGAGGCCCAATTCCCATTTCACTGGGAAAGGGATTCCCTAACTTATCTTGGTATCCAGCTCACCAGCAACCTTGATGACCTTTACATGAAAAACTTTCTTCCCGCTCTTCGCTCTATGCAAGATGACCTCAATAAATGGCACCGTCCTTGTTTCTCGTGGTTTGGAAGGGCAGCGATCATTAAAATGAATGTACTTCCCCGTCTCCTGTATCTCTTCCAAACATTACCAATTCACTTACCTCCTGCTTTCTTTGCTTCTTGCAAAAGACTGTGTTCACTGTTCCTTTGGAGCCACAAACGTCCGCGTATTGCCTACTCCCAATTAACCCTTTCTAAACTTAAAGGGGGTATAGGATTCCCTGATCTTTACCGCTACTATTGGGCGTGTCATCTTTCCCGGATAGTTGATTGGCACGTTCACACTGCCTCTAAAGACTGGATATCTATCGAGAATGCTTGCTCGCCCTTCCCCCTGGCATCGATTCCTTGGCTTTTGCCGAAACACACGCCACAAGTTCTTCTCACCCATCCTTTGGTGGGACCTACGTTAAAAATTTTCCGTTTGGCTTGTAGATCTGCAGCCATTTCTGACACACCCAACCCCCTGACCCCCATACGCCTCAACCCTGACTTTCCCCCTGGCATGCATAAAGACTTTTTATTGAAACATTGGCCACACAAACAGCTCTTAGTGAAACATTTTCTCCGCAAGGGCAAGGTGAAAACACTCCGAGAATTGCAAGAAAGTCTGGGTATTCGCGATTTCCCTTTCTGGGTATATTTCCAGATCAGACATTATCTGCTCTCTCATAAACCCCCTCATAACTGGCATCGCTCTCTTACCCCATTTGAATCTGCATGCGCGAAGGCTGAACCGCGGAAACATCTGATCTCGGAGATCTACCCACTTCTAGTGGAGAGCCGGTCTTATGACTCCCTCCCCGCATGTCGGGCTTGGAGGAGAGATCTTAATGCTGAGCTGTCGGACTCAGACTGGGACCTGGTCTTCCAATACTCTCATAAATGTTCCCTCAATGTCTCGACACAAGAAAACAGCTACAAAATAGCCTCTAGATGGTACCGAACTCCTTCAAGAATTCATCATTTTAACCCCGCCTTCCCCAACAGCTGCTGGAGATGCGGGACCCCGGATGGGTCCTTTCTTCACATTTGGTGGTCTTGCCCGATTCTTCAACCATTTTGGCTGGAGGTCCATAGGTTAGTAGTTTCTATAAGTTCCTTGCCCTTAGCTCTCTCTCCTGCTCAATTCCTCCTCCATCATTCTTCCCTTCCCAGGGCTCAGTACTTTAAATCATTAGCCATGCACATGATCAACGCAGCCAGACTCTGTATTCCGGTTCTGTGGGGCTCCACTCGCTCTCCCTCTATACGTGAATGGCTCACCCGAGTGGGTAAAACGGCGGACATGGAAGAACTGGTTGCGACTGCTCTCGACACTCCTACGAAATTCTCTCACGTATGGGCCTGTTGGACCCATTTTCTGACTACCCCGGAGTATCGATCCCTTATGGACCAGCCTGTCTGCACCTGATATGGACTTCCCGATAGTGTCATTTAGTAGTATTTGACCTGAGGGTGCTATCATACTCCCCCCTGTGTTACATGCGCATTCTTTCGACGCCGATGACAGCGTATGTTCCACCCACTCCCGTTACTGTTTGTATTGAGGATAAGATATTTTTGACAGTTGTCCCCTCTCTTATTTTACCCTCCATATTTGCTTCCCTTCCTCCCTCCCCCCCTCCCCTCCTTCCCCTTTTTTTTTTTTTTTTTTTCTCGCTTTCTTTCTTTCCCTTTTTTCTCGCCTTCTCCTTTCTTTTCTTTTCATATGCTTACACACGTCTCGGACAATTTTTCCAATAGCACATTGAGTAGGTGGTCAGCATCACCTCTCGCAATTAATCAGCGGTTCCCACGACAATTACTCCTACATTCGCACAATTCCACCATCGTATTCTGTAGTATTGACTTCTACTTAGGTATTGTATTTGCTCGTCTCCCCCCCACAGATTTTTACCGCAAGACAATATGGTAGGAGGCCAAACGTCTCTTTCTTTTTAGCACTTGACAAGCCTACCTAAATATTACAGGCACAACCCTGTCGTGGCCTAGTTCATCCACACTGTTTGGTTTTGCGTTGGACCTCATTTGCCTTTGTATGATACATGCTTTGCTGTATGTCCTATGTACACTTCATCTGTACATTTTCGTGTGATCACTTGTATCTTGTTTCAATAAACTTTGTTTTTTTTTGGAAAAAAATAAATAAATAAATAAATAATATATATATATTTTTTTTTTCATACTGTCACCAGTCAGTGTCCCTGTTCACCGCCATGCCAGTTATATGATGAGGCTGTACTGCACTGGTGAGAGTATGTAAAAAAAAAATAGTGAAAATAATTTAAATTTTTTAATTTTCTGAAAAATTATGACAAAAAAAATACAACTTCAAAAAACGCGCCATGGCTCTTATGAAATACGTCGGACTGTCTACTCTGCAAAAAGGGGTCATTTGGGGATATCTGTACTGTTCTGACATTCTTGGACCTCAAGAAATTAGATTGGCCGTCAGTACTTCAGGATTGATCAATATTCAGATCTATACCATAGTTTGTGAACTCTATAACTTTCCTCCAAACTAAATAATACATCCTAATTTGGGTTATTTTCACCAAAGACATGTAGCAGAATACATCTCGGCCTAAATTTATGAAGAACAATTATTTATTTACAAACTTTTATAACAGAAACAAAGAAAAATGTGTTGTTTTTCAAAATTTTCGGTCTTTTTTTGTTAATTTAGCAAAAAATAAAAACCCCAGCGGTGATTAAATACTACCAAAAGAAAGCTCTAGTTGTGTGAAGAAAATGATAAAATTTTAGTTTGGGTACAATGTTGTATGACCGCGCAATTGTCATTCAAAGTGTGACAGCACTGAAACCTGAAAACTGGCCTGGGCAGGAAGGTGTAAAATTGCCCGATATTGAAATGGTTAAAGAATAAAAGTCATTTACTTGGTATAGTGAATTTCCACTTTGAAAAGTGAATATTAGCTAACAATATTTACTATGACCTTATCAATGAACCTACCTTTTTTTTTTTTTTTTGTGGATCGGCATAATTATATCTATAGATAGTTCCCTTTGTGGATATCCGTGGTGGTATAGGTGATTCGGTATACTGGATTTACACCTTTTCATTTTTGTTTGATTGAGTTTGTATTGATTGCCAACATGCATCACAACAACAATCAAGATGCACATCAGTACACAATGATGTGTGCCATGCTGCATGTATGTGCCTCATTGCCTCATGATGCATCAGCTTGCATCAATGTGCATCATGATATGCATTTACTCACATCTTAACTATTCTATTTGCTGCATTTTCCATTGTAACAAATGAAAACTAGTTGAACTGACATAATTGTGATTTTTACTGTATGTACTGTACTTTGCACTATGCATTATAATGTGAACTGCTTTAATGGGAATGATGTGAATGCAACTTAGTGTTATGGTTTTTTTTATTTTTTATTTAGCTACTCTGCATGGTGGCTTGCCTCTTTGTTAAGAAAAAAAATTTAAATGTTCTCTAAATAAAATTTGATTTAAAAAAAGAAATCAAAACATCAAAATGAATGTCAGCATGCATAAATGTACATGAGGCGTTTTCAATGCTTGCTCCAAAGCACAATGTATTGAATGCCAACACACATCACAACAACAATCATGACGCACATCAACACATGTTAATGTGTCGTGGTATGTTTTTGTGTCTCATGATGCAACAACGTGCATCGTGATGAATCAAAGTACTACTTTACTTGATATTCCTCTTCCACTATGTTTCTTATTTTATTAAAGTGTTACTAAACCCAGGACCCTTCATTCACTATATCTGGTCTCCCACAGTACACACAGCATGGAAGTGAAATTATTTTAGTAAATATAAACTGCTAAATACCTTTTCTCATCAGCAGTTAGAACAGTCTTGTGACTTCAGCAGGGCACTGGTTATAGCACGTAGGAAGAGTTTTCTTTCTGTTCTAGGAGGAGGCAGAACCCCTGACCTCTGTCTGGACAGTGCTGATTGGTCCTATGCTGATCACATGCACTCTCCCAAGAAAAAAAAAAAAACACCTCTCTAGCAATACACATTAAACTGAGCGTGTGCATGTGACTATAGGTTCAGTCTGTCTTATCAGGAGATAAGACCTAGACATTTAAACAAGAGGAGGGGCAGAGAAGAAAGGATCAAATGACCTTTTTACACAATGCAGAGGATTAACCCCTTAGGTTCCACAGTGAGTATATCAAGAATGCTTTAGTGCGCCTCACCCCGTGCCCCCCCCATCCTCTCCATCACTACTAACAACGCCACCATCTCTCCCACCCCACACGCCAAAGTCCTGGGTGTCACCCTGGACTCCCACCTCTCCTTCCTACCCCACATCCAACTGCTATCTAGATCTTGCAGGCTCCACCTCCGCAACATCTCCAAGATATGCACATTCCTCACCCCAGACACCACCAAACAACTCGTACACTCCCTCATCATCTCATGCCTGGACTACTGCAACTCCCTTCTCACTGGCCTACCCAAAGAACGCTATCCCCACTCCAGTCTATCCTGAACTCAGCGGCTAGACTCATCCACCTCACCAAGCGCTCCACATCTGCCTCCCCCCTCTGCCAATCCCTTCATTGGCTCCCAATTGCCCAACACATCAAGTTCAAGCTGCTAACCCTGACCTACAAGGCCATTCACAATGCCGCCCCGAACTACATAACTGACCTGATACGCAAATACCACCCTACCCGTGCCCTCCGCTCCTCACAGGACCTCCTACTCTCTAGCTCCCTGGTCTCCTCCTCCCACGCCCGATTGCAGGACTTCTGCAAGACTTCCCCCATCCTCTGGAACTCCCTACCCCAATCCATCAGACTGTCACCTACCCTCCTCACCTTCTGGCGCACCCTGAAAACCCTCCTCTTCAGGGAAGCCTACCCCAACCTCACCTAACACCTGATCTCACCTAACAGCCTCCTCCACTCCACCCACCACTCCATCCCCCACAGCTATCTCCTCCTGTGCCACCTTCCCCTCCTTCCTAGATTGTAAGCTCGAAAGAGCAGGGCCCTTGAACCCCTCGAGGTAGTGTATTGTTACTGTCTTGTCTCATGTTATGTCCCCCTTGCTATTGTACAGCGCTGAGCATACCCTTTGGTGCTATATAAATACTGTATAATAATAATAATATACAGACTGATTTTACTGTTGTGGGTTTAGTAACACTTTAACATATTAAAAACATTTGTCATTCTCTAATTGTATTCTCATTTACTATCTATTTTTAAATGCTATGCCCCTTCCCTTGTGTCATTCTATCATTATATTCCTTTGTTATCTAATCTTTATCTATCTATCTATCTATCTATCTATCTATCATCTATTATTGTACTCTTTTAAATATGTTTTTAAATAATTTTTTGCATGTTGTAAATATTATATTTTTTACAGTTCTCTCAAACAGCTGAAGATTGGCTGCAGATACCCAACTGTTTTGAAGACATGTGGAGTTTCCCAAACTGCAGTGTAGCGATAGGCAGTAAACATGTTTAGATAAATCCACCACCCTGGATCTTATTTTTGAATTATATAGGTTTTTTTCAGCATTGTAAGAATAATAACTTATATTTGAAACAGTGGTATTAAACGGGAGGAAAAAGGAACAGAAGAATGGTGATAGTAAGGGAACACTAAGCATAATATACATGATGCATTAGAAAACCTTGTTATTGTGTAGCACAGTGGTTCTCAACCTGTGGGTCGCGACCCCTCTGGGGGTCGAATGATCCTTTCACAGGGGTCACCTAAGACCATCGGAAAACACATATTTCCGATGTGTAAAGAGCAGCTACTGTGTAGAAAGCAGGTGCTGTGTTGAAAGCAGCTACTCTGTTAAAAGCAGCTACTGTGTTGAAAGCAGCAGTATTGGAGGTAAAATGACACTTCATGAATTATAATTACTGGGTAAATAATTTTATGGTTGGGGGTCACCACAACATGAGGAACTGTATTAAAGGGTCACGGCATTAGGAAGGTTGAGAACCAGTGGTGTAGCACAAGATATTTTTGGTTCAGCTGAGGAGGCAGATCGAGAGCTTAAAATGGATAATGTCAGAGGGTTAAACAAAATCTTTACATACTACATCCAAAGTAGTTCTAGGTACATATTGGAGACTGACTCTGTTGGAGTCATATAGAGGTTGTGGAGATATACAGTACAGGGATTTATTTCTCAGAAAATAGGTGCAGGAACTCAATCATGACCCCCCAAAACCCCCCTCGCCCCTACACAGACACCTACCAAACTGCATCAAATAGCCAGTGTGGTCAAATTTCACTACCAGTGGGAGGGTCTTAAAGTGGCATTAAATACTAGGAGTGCATTATGTGCCAAGTGCAGAGTTCAGGAGTGCGATACATGCAGAGTTCAGGGGTGCACTACATACTGCAGAGTTCAGGGGTTTGCTACATGCAGAGTTCAGGGGTGCACTACATACATAGTGCAGAGTTCAGGAGTGTGCTGCTTACAGAGTTCAGGGGTGCACTACATACTGCAGAGTTCAGGGGTTTGCTACATGCAGAGTTCGGGGGTGCACTACATACATAGTGCAGAGTTCAGGAGTGTGCTGCTTACAGAATACAGAGTTCAGGGGTGCACTACATGGAGTGCAGAGTTCAGCCTTCTTCCTCAGCTACTTGCCTCTGCATCCTTCATCCACATCTCACTTTCACCCCTCTTCAACTCTGACCTCTGCATGCAACCCCCCTCCACTGCACCCATCTTCTCCCCTCTCTTTAAGCACTTCCAGTCCAGACACTTTTCCCCCTTTCTAACCAGGGCAATTTTCAGCTTTCAGCGCTATCACACTTTGATTGACAATTGCGCGGTCATGCAACACTGTACCCATATGAATTTTTTACCATTTTTTTGAGACAGATAAAGCTTTATTTTGGTGGTATTTATTCACCGCTGGGATTTTTATTTTTTTGCTATGTAAATGAAAATGTCCAAAAATTTTGAAAAAAAGTGTTTTTGTTATAAAATTTAGCAAATAAATAATATTTCATCATGAATCTTGGCCAAAATGTATTCCGTTATCTTTTTAGTAAAAAAAAAAAAAAAAGCCAAATTAGTTTATAACCAAAAATTATAATTTTTAAACATTTTTTTTTTCTATATTATTATTTATTTATTTATTTTTACATACTGTCACCCTAGCAGTACAATGTCACCATTTGGCGGGGTGATGTTTTTTTTTTTTTACACTGATTGCTTTTACACCCGTATAGGATGTAAAAGCAATCATTTCTAATTCTCTCTGTTTGCATTCTTGCAGCCATTGAGAACTACTGTGTGAGCCGTGATTGGTCACAGCTTGTCACATGGTACAAGGCTGTTGTGTATATCCTTGTGCCATGTGACCTCTGTGATCATTCACAGATTTCACACGTAGTAAGCAATGATGTCAGAAGTGACATCTTGCTTACTACTTTGCATGTGATCACTGATTGGCCAACCAGTGATCACATGATCGGGACCTCGTACAGAGGTCCCGTCCGATGATTGGTGATTCACAGTGTCCGGAGGACACAGCAGGCACTGGATCGTAGCGCTGTGCGCAAACAGGGTGCAGGGAGGCTGTTTATATACAACAGCCGGTTGGGAAGTGGTTAAAAGCTCCACCATCTTTCTTTTGTTGCTGAATTAGGCTAAAGCATCCAACTGGCTCTAGTACCTCCCTGCACACTCTAAGTGGCAGGAAGATCATTCAGTGGGTTTGTTGGCATCCGCACTGCACCCTGGGCACCTGTGTTTCTCTTGTCCCCATCCTGCACTCAGTGGGAGCCACTCAGGATATCATATCTGAGGCAGCCTTTGGGAGAAAAGCTGTCACATTTAAACACAGAAGTCTGGCATCTGTGTTTTCAAGTGATAGAAGTGAGAATGGAGCTGAGGACCTGAACCAGAGGTGGTAGAACTGAGTTCAACCAAGTTCCAGCTGAAAAAAAGCAGTATAATATAAAATACAGTATAAGTGTAGACACTAAAAATAATGGTCTTTAGGTGAGCGCTTTCCATCTGTCAACCCCATAGTGAACGCCACTATAATGATAGGGCACCTAAAAGACAGCCTGTACAATTTGTCGAGTTATTTATAAAATTGTATGTAGCAGAACCCAAAAAAAGACAATGCTCACTGTCTGGCCACAGAATAGTGTAGTAAACGCAGCAAGAAAACAATGAGGCTAGCAAACAGTTAACGTGTATACAGTATGCAGGTAGAAATGATTATGCAGTGAAGGGATATCTGTCGTTAGACATGAAATGGATGGAACATTTGATTCTCCTGCATAGAGTATAATTATATCCACATATTGCCCAGGTTTCTAATGCAGGTTAGGAGGGGAACTCACAAATAGCAGGTAAAGGGAGGAATCCCTCATCCAGCAAATAAAGAAATATAACAAATTAGAGAAAATTGTAAGCAGAAGAAGATACAGTAAATTACAATACAGCATCAGTTAACCAATTAGGCTGCAAAAAATAGGTTCAATAAGTAAATGCATAAATAGAAGGCCAGAATAAATATAAACATGGGAAAATATCCTACAGAATTCACCTTGGTTGTAGAACATCTATAATTCTATAGTTGTAGATCTACTGGACACAAACAAGGTTTCAGAGGTTGAGAACAGGATGGGAAATATGGGAAAGGCAATCCCACAATAGCACAAAGTGTCCTCCAGACTAGGCAAAGGGATACAAGACTGTATGTGACGGTATAGTGCAAGATCCAGGGCTTTTCTTCTGGCAGAACATGCTGGAATGGCATTCTGGTAGCTCTCTCTCTGTCATTTAGTGCGACTTCTGCCTGAAACAAAGCGGACAGCCACAGAGGAATCAAGCAGCTGCAGTCAGAGTGAGCTGAAGGCAGAGTGATTTGTGGCTGCATGGATGATCATTAGATCCAGTGGCAGTGTGGGTAGCTAGTTAGTCTGTCCTCCTCATCCCAGTCTCCTGTTAACTGTTTTATGTTGTGTTTTATGGTGACAATACTGCTGAATGGGGTTGTGCTGTGACTGTCTCTTTGATGCACTGGCTGGCTGTCTCTTTGATGTACTGGCTGGGCTGCCTCTTTGATGTGCTGGATGGGCTGTCTCTTTGATACACTAGCTGGCCTGTTTCTTTGATGTGCTGGCTGGGCTGTCCCTTTGATGTTCTGCTGGGCTGTCTCTTTGATTTGCTGGCTGGGTTGACTCTTTGATGCACTGGCTGGCTGTCTCTTTGATACACTGGCTGGCTGTCTCTTTAATGCACTGGCTGGGCTGTCTCTTTGATACACTGGCTGGGCTGTCCCTTTGATGTTCTGCTGGGCTGTCTCTTTGATTTGCTGGCTGGGCTGTCTCTTTGATACACTGGCTGGGCTGTCTCTTTGATACACTAGCTGGCCTGTTTCTTTGATGTGCTGGCTGGGCTGTCCCTTTGATGTTCTGCTGGGCTGTCTCTTTGATTTGCTGGCTGGGCTGTCTCTTTGATGTGCTAGCTGGCCTGTTTCTGTGATGCGCTGGCTGGTCTTTCTCTTTGCTGAGCTGGCTGGTCTGTCTCTTTGATGCGCTAGGCTGTCTTTGCTGAACTGAACTGTCTTTTTGCCAGACTGAACTGTTGCTTTTCTGGATGGGACTGTCTTTGCTGGACTGAACTGTCTCTGTAATAGATAAAACTGTCTCTTTAATAGACTGAACTGTCTCTTTGCTGGATGGGACTGTCTTTGCTGGACTGAACAGTCTCTTCAATGGACTGAACTGTCTCTTTGCTGGATGGGACTGTCTTTGCTGGACTGAACAGTCTCTTCAATGGACTGAACTGTCTCTTTGCTGGGTGGGACTTTCTTTTCTGGACTAACCTGTCTCTTTGCTGAATTGGACTGTCTCTTTTCTGAACTGAACTGTCCTTGAATGGACTGAGCTGTCTCTTTGCTGAACTGAACTGTTCTGAACTGGACTGGGCTGTCTCTTGCTGAACTGAACTGTCCTAAACTGGACTGGGCTGTCTTTTTGCTGGACTGAACTGTCTCTTTGCTGAATTGGGCTGTCTCTTTACTGCACTGTCATGTCTCTTTACTGGATATTTGGGAATGTCTCTTGGCTGGATATTTGGAAGGTCTCTTTGCTCAATATATGGGGATGTCTCTTTGCTAAATTGCTTAATATTTGGGGATGTTTATTTGCTGAATAAATTTGTGCTGGAGCTGATTTAAGTGTTTTGTGCCAATCAAATGCTATTGTACTGCATGTGAGAAAGGCAGCTCTGTAATTAGTACTTAACGGCTATCTCTTCCAGGATCTCAACACTTCTACTCTTCAACAGCCGGTATGTAAAAACCTCTGGGTTTTATGAGGGTGCAGTGTTTGGGACTGATCTGATCTTTTTACCTTAATGAATTCCCTGCATTAAGGTAAAAAACACCCACTAACTGCCCCCCCCCCCCCCCCCGCCATCCCTAAACATTTAGGCTCCTGCTGCTGTCAGTGAAATTCTGTTAGCAGGGGTGTTGCTGATCACAGAAAGAAGGAGAGGACTGCGCTGGTGGGGGACTGCCAAAGAAGAGCTAAGGAACATCACCGCACATTTACATTGCACAGAGAAGGTAAATATAACATCTTTTTTTATTTTAACAAAAAAAAAGAACTTTTAGAATTTAGGTTAGGGTGAAGGGTTTGGGACTGATTTTGTTGTGATGCTGTAGGACTGTGTGAGAAAGTTAACTTTTGAATTGAATTTCTTCTGTAATTTCTGTAATTGGAGATCACCACTCACTTGCAAGTAGTCACTTGTACCCCATTGGTTTTACGAATCCTGAAACAGGTATGTAAAATCTCTGGTTTTATGAAGGTACAATGTTTGGGCCTGATCTGAGGCCTAAAAAAGTGAAGGGTTTGGAGGTGAGCTGATGTTTTCTTGTAATACTATAGGACTGTGTGAGAAAGCTCTGCAATCAACACTTATCTGTTCCAGGATCTCTATTATCAGAGGCCCCCCATCAGCCTACAGTCTGTGCACCTGCAGCCATCATGTGTGTTCTGCTCTTTGTATAAACCAGGTATGTAAAACCTTTTTTGTGTTTTTGGTTAAAGGTACAGTGTTTGGGCCTGGTCTGGGTTCTGAAGGTGAAGGGTTTTGGGGCTGTTCAGAAGTTTTATTGTCATGTTGTAGGGCTGTGTGGGAAAGTCAACTCTTTAATATTTATTTGCTATCTCTTCCAAGATTTCTTTAATCTGAGTCCCGCTTAACCTCCCTAGCGCTCTGATTATGTCCATATTTCTGTGCTCAAAGCGGTAAATTTTTTTGCATGGAAATATATTGTTTTTTTATTGTAGGCCTGTAATTTTTAGGAATAACTCACTGAAATCTGTCTGAACAAGAGTCTAGTAAACATCCCGGGTATGTTAAAATTTGAAACATGAAATTATAATTTAATAAATAATCATAAAAATAATAATATAATTATAAATTTAATTCAATAATATAATCAAACCAAAAACACTGACATTTTAAATATAGCGCCAAGTTCGCACATCACTGAGCAAAGTCGCAGAATCGTTTTCAGTGTCTGATGACGAATTTCCCCACGAATCATTATCACTCAATTCTGCAAGTGGTTCTGATTTACTATCGCTGTTCTCTAGCCGGTCTAAAACCGCTTTTGACCTAAAGGGACGCTTTTTGGACGCCATGGACTTTTCTCAGTTTCCAGGCAGAAAGAACAGTAAAAATTCAGGCAGGGAACAGGACAAAGCACTCGGGACAAAATGTATGTGAAATGCTTTGATACAGGAATTTTTTTATGTGATTTTAGTGAATTTAGTGAATGTCACTTTTACAACTTTCAAATTTCCCGCCAGTTCCGTTCCCGTACATCGTGACATTGCAGGGAACAGAACCCAGAAGACAGATCCCGTCATCGGCCAGAGGACATTGCCAGGAACACTGCAGGAGGGACCTCACAGGAGCGCAGGACAAGGTAAGTGCAGAAGAGATCCCAAAGCAGCGCTGCAAGGTATTCTCGAGCAGGGACAGACTGACCATTTGGAAACTCGGGCACTGCCCGAGGGCCCGGGGTCAGTAGGGGGCCCCATGAGATGCCCCTGGTACCTTTTTCATAGGCTTTTTTGAGTTTGGGCAAGGACACAGGAGCCCATGATCCCCTATTGCCCGGGGGCCCCATGAGTTGTCAGTCCACTCCTGTTCCCGAGTGTAGTTCGGGGTTACCGCTTGTGGTGCTGAAAGTTTACTCCGAGCTACACTTGGGAATACCTCCAGGGAAGTTAAACTCTGCCTGCCTGCAACCCTCATGTCACATGTATCAGGTTCTACATGTGAACCCAGGTATGTAATACCCTGGTTATTTTTTTGTTTTTGTTTAGGTTTTATAAGGTGCAGTGTTTGGGCCTGGTCTGAATTTTGAAGGTAAAGGTTTTTCGGGGCTGATCAGACTTTTTATTGTTATGGTGTAGGGCTGTGTGGAAATGCCAGCTCTGCAATTAATATTTATTTGCTGTCTCTTCCATGATCTCTATAATCAGAGGCCAGCCTACAGTCTGCCCACCTGCAGCCTTCACTTGTAGACCACCATACGTCTTGTGAACCCTGCAATAGATATGTAAAATCTGGTGTTATGAAGGTTCAATATTTGGGCTTGCTATGAGGCATGAAGGTGAAGGGTTTGTGACTGATCTCTGTTCTGAAGGAATAGATATTGGGGCTGATATGAGATCTGTAAAAATGAATTGTGTAAGCACCAGTTAATTAGGTTTTAAACTTACAGTTGTGCTACTAATGGAAAGTAAAATGCATTCAAATAATTGAGTGTAACTTAAAATTGGAATAACCTGTGAGCCACTTCAAATTTTTTGTATGAGATGTGAGATATGAAGATAAGTTCGCAGGCTCCTAGCTACATCCTCATTGCATGTACTGTAAATGAAAAACAAAATGAAAAATGGTGCCGCGCCCTTATATTAAGCCCGTGTAGGGATGAATTGAAATAATATTTAAATAAAGGGATTATCTAAATTACTCTAATATAAAATATACAATTCAAATGTTATATATATGTATATATCAAAAATAAATATATAAATACATAAAAATATATAACTGATAAAATGTCCAATATATAAGAAAGTCCAACCTTGGATGAAATCCCATCAAGATGGGGCTGATTATGATTATTGCAAATTACTGTTCACATAATCCCGGATATCACATCCCCCGGACGAAGCCACGTGACCCTGTGGCGCAACGCATTGGGGAGGGGCACTGAGGTCACCACGTACCCGACTCCTACGAACGGCAAGTACAGGCAGTGTGTGTCCACACGCCGTCCAGGCTGGACACAACACACATACTAAAAGCGCTATATAGTTTTTATATCTGTAAGTGCAAAATTGGCACCAATAAATATATATTTTAACCAAGGATAAGGCACTATTCCTCTCTCTTTTTCCTCCTGGTAACACGTGGAGTAATAGGGAGAAAGCAGACACAATCTGTTGGAGGGAGGACCTTACCCTGGATCCATCCATAGCAGGATCAGCAGGAGCAAAGAGGTGAACCATTCAGCTTGTTTTCCATAGAGGAATACACCGAGTAACCCTTTGTTGTTTTGAGCATTTTTTCTTGTAGATTATCCGGGATTATGTGAACAGTAATTTGCAATTATCATAATCAGCCCCATCTTGATGGGATTTCCAAGGTTGGACTTTCATATATATTGGACATTTTATCAGTTATATATTTTTATGTATTTATATATTTATTTTTGATATATTTATTTTTGATATATACATATATATAACATTTGAATTGTATATTTTATATTAGAGTAATTTAGATAATCCCTTTATTTAAATATTATTTCAATTCATCCCTACACGGGCCTAATATAAGGGCGCGGCACCATTTTTCATTTTGTTTTAATTGAGTGTAACTTGCTGTTACTACTACAACTAAGAGTGGGAAGACAGAAAACTAAGACTATGGCACTCTATTTTTTACTGGTACCTTGGTTGTTTTATGCTTGTAGAAATGGGATGGCATTTGTGTCGAAAAGTTCCAGACCCTCATTACATTATAGTTCTAAAAACAAGCTTTTGTCTCAATGGTTGCTGGTTTTCACAAGGTTCTTCTGTAAGGTAGGTCTAGAGAGAGATAATGTTTAATGCTTTATTGTTTTTGTTTTTTTTGCATAAAGCATATGCGATGGAAGAGTAATTTATTTTTTTAAAAACTATCAAAGTGTCTTTGGGACTGTCACTTGTTGGACAATAATTAGGCTTATATTGTTGGTACAAGAAATATGGCATATGTGTAAAGCAAATGGTAAAAAAAGTTCTGTTTAATCATCCCCCTTTAAGCCACTCCCATTGTTAGGCAAATAGTTTAATATAAGCAATTTAGTTTATTCATATGACCTGACATTGCTGACAACTTAAGCAGTGCTTTATAATATATCAAACTGTTACCTTCATTGTTAGTTAGTTAGTTAGTTTTATCTATATTTTCGGACCATTTTCATCCATCCATCTACTAGGTTCCTCTACAAAGAAGTCAAAACCTTTATAATTTTTACCATGAAAAAGACAACCAGCTTTTTTGCTCATGCGCAATAAAAAATTATGAATAAGTGAAGTAGGACAGGAAACAGTCAAACTGTTTTACAATCTGCATCTTATTAATGTGTTTCTGCACCACTTGAATTGGATTCTGTGTCTTCTGATGAAGTTCTGCCTCCTGCTTTAGACATACTTGATGGTCCTTCTCGCACTGATCAAGATTGTCTTGAACGTCCTGAAACTGCCTGTCCAAGCTGCAGGACATTGCAACAAAAAAACTATTTTTGCGACAAGTACGACTGAATTGACTTCATGTTCAGAAGCTTGGGTGCGAGGTGTGCAGAAAAGTCGGTATTCTTGGAGTAGAAAAGAAAAATGGCATGAAGATATCTAAGGAATGAGCAAATAACGAGGTAACCAGTTATGGCATCAAACGATCACAGCAGGTCACTTCTTTAAGAAAAAAAATGTTTGCGCACAAAAAAAGTTCTGCACACAAGCCCACCTTAAAAATTCTTTTGAAACAAAAAAATTAACATCTTGAAAGTAATTGTTTAAAAAACTTGGCTTAAGAGAAAGAAATAACTAAGATCTTTCGCACTGCATACAAAATAGCCAAAGAAAACCAGTCGTTCAATAGTTTTGTCTCTGAAATAGATCTGCAGAAGTTAAATGGCATTAATATGGGCCGCATTCTTCACTCAACAAATGCCAGCATTAATATTGTGAATCACAATAGTGAAAAAACCACAGCGCAATCACCCTAAAACAGTGCAAACCAGGGGCGGACTGACAACTCATGGGGCCCCCGGGCAATAGGGGATCATGGAGCCCATGTGTCCTTGCCCAAACTCAAAAAAGCCTATGAAAAAGGTACCAGGGGCATCTCATGGGGCCCCCTACTGACCCCGGCCCCTCGGGCAGTGCCCGAGTTTCCAAATGGTCAGTCCGCCCCTGGTGCAAAATAATGAAAAAAAAAATCTAAAAGTTATATATAACTACAGTTGTGACCAAAATTATTCAACCCCCACTGAAATTGAGTGTTTTGGCCAGTTTGACATTGCTTTTGATCATTCAGTCATCTTGCTTACATTTACATTAAAGAGGCACTTGTAGGTCAGACAAATATAACATAACAGTTATAATGAAATAACCACAAATGTCTTTTCTGTGCTCACAGCATTATCAGTTTTATTCAACCCCCAAGTGACATTCAATCTTAGTACTTAGTACAGCATCCTTTTACAGTTATAACAGCTTTTAAACGTGAAGCATAGCTTGACACAAGTGTCTTGCAGCGATCTACGGGTATCTTCGCCCATTCTTCATGGGCAAAGGCCTCCAGTTCAGTCACATTCTTAGGCTTGCGCACTGCAACTGCTTTCTTTAAGTCCCACCAGAGGTTCTCAATCGGATTTAAGTCTGGTGACTGCGATGGCCACTCCAAAATGTTCCAGCCTTTCCTCTGCAACCATGCTCTAGTGGACTTGGAGGTATGCTTGGGATCATTGTCCTGTTGAAAGGTCCAACGTCTCCCAAGCCTCAGGTGTGTGACGGACTGCATCACGTTTCCATCCAATATCTCCTGGTACTGAAGAGAATTCATGGTACCTTGCACACGCTGAAGCTTCCCTGTACCTGCAGAAGCAAAACAGCCCCAAAGCATGATTGACCCTCCACCATGCTTCACAGTAGGCAAGGTGTTCTTTTCATCATAGGCCTTGTTCTTCCTCCTCCAAACATAGCGTTGATCCATGGGCCCAAACAGTTCTAATTTTGTTTCATCAGTCCACAGAACACTATCCCACAACTTTTGTGGTTTGTCCACATGGCTTTTGGCATACTGCAGTCGACTCTTCTTATTCTTTGGAGACAGCAAGGGGGTACGCCTGGGAGTTCTGGCACGGAGGCCTTCATTACGCAGTGTGCGTCTTATTGTCTGGGCTGAAACTTCTGTACCCACATCTGACAAATCTTTTCTCAGTTCCTCAGCAGTCACACGGGGACTTCTCTCCACTCTACGCTTCAGGTAGCGCACAGCAGTCGAAGTCAGCATCTTCTTTCTGCCACGACCAGGTAGCGTTTCAACAGTGCCCTTTGCCTTGAATTTGCGAATGATGCTTCCTAAGGTGTCTCTTGGTATGTTTAACATCTTTGCAATCTTCTTATAGCCATTGCCCTTCCTGTGAAGAGAAATCACCTCTTCTCTTGTCTTCCTGGACCATTCTCTTGCCTTCACCATGTTTGTAACCACACCAGTAAATGTCTAGAAGGAGCTGAGTATCACAGTCATTTTAAAGCTGCCTAATTGGTGCTTATTATGCTTGATTGCTGCTCGGTGACATCCACAGGTGTTTTCAATACCTGATGGAAAGCACCTGTATGAACCTCTGTTCTTCAGAGTGGTAGTCTTTAAGGGGTTGAATAATTGTGGCAATGAAGAAACCACATAAGAACCATTTACTACTGTATTACATAAACAATTGATGTCATTTTAGTTGCATTTGGGTAGTTACAACGTCCTTGTAGGATTTGATTCTGAATACAATTCCAAATGTACACTATAGTCCCTAAACCCCTTTACAGCATTGGGGGTTGAATAATTTTGGTCACAACTGTATATCCAGGGGCGGACTGACCATTTGGAAACTTGGGCACTGCCCGAGGGCCTGGGGTCAGTAGGGGGCCCCATGAGATGCCCCTGGTACCTTTTTCATAGGCTTTTTTGAGTTTTGGCAAGGACACAGGGGCCCCATGATCCCCTATTGCCCGGGGGCCCCATGAGTTGTCAGTTCACCCCTGACTATATCAATACTGATGCTCACACTTTTTGTGTTCCCACAGAAAAACAAAAAATTAGTATAAGTGACTCAGTACCGCATAGTTCCAAATCTTCCTAGTGATAAATTTTCATGTGCCCTGCAATATCACATAAAATCATATACTAAAGGGAATTGAGTGGACATGCATGTATCCTATGCATTTATGTCCAAACATAGAACATATGCATTTATGTAATCACAATATATCTAGAACACTACTTAAACTAAATCTTATAACAAAGTATGTTCAGTGGACATGCGTGTATCATATGCGTATATGTCAAAACATAGAATCATGTGTAAAATATATGCATTTAACTCATCACCATATATCTGAAACAATCCACACCCATAACTACAAAACATAAAAAAAACCTAAAACTAGATCTTACAATAAAGTACGGTATGATCAGTGGACATGCGTGTACCATATGTGTATATATCAAAACATACAATCATGTATAAAATAAATGCGTTTAACTCATCACCATATATATAAAACAATCCACACCCATAACTACAACACATAAAATCATGGTAAATTCCAAGTGTCCACATATTTTTATAAGAATCCTCTATATCCAAAAATCCAACCGTGAAATCAATCAAATATGTATTACATGTTGTGCTCTTTGTTTCTAAAATCATCATTTATATGTTCACCACGTGTAGATACCAGGCAAAGAATATGAAATAAAAGATTTTATCACCTGCCAAACAGAGGGGGTGATCTATGGCATGTCATGTCCTTGTGGGAAGCAACTTGTCAAAACCTTTTCTGTTACACCATGAAAAAAAATTCATCCCTTCTCTCACTTTGGGGTATTGAGAAATATAGGAAGCACTGGAGAGGCATGCACAAGAAACATAGTTTAACTTCCCTGGTGGTAATCCAGAGTGTGGCTTATTTTCAGTACCAAAAGCGGTAACCCCGAGCCACACTCGGGATTACACTGTAGTGTCATTTACCTTGTCCTGCGATCCCCGATATCCTCCCGCTGTGTCCTCCGGCCATGTCCTCTGGCCGATGCTGGCATCAGTCTTCCGGATTCCCTTCCCTGCGAGCGTCGCGAACTGGCAGGAGATTCAAAAAAGTAAAAACATGACATACACACAATACATTGTAATCTGTTAGCAGCTATGTAGCAAAAGAGATTTAACCTCCCTGGCGGTATTCCCGAGTGTAGCTCGGGGTAAAATGTCAGTACCAAAAGCGGTAACCCCGAGCTACACTCGGGCTTACCATGCGGCGCTGCATAGGGAGTCCCTGCAGAGCTTACTTTGTCCTTCGCTCCCGCGATGTGTCCCCTGCAGCGTCCCTGGTCATCTCCTCCGGCCGATGCCGGCATCTGGCTTCTGTGTTCCGGTCCCTGTGACATCGGGACGTACGCGGGCAGCGGGAAATTTGAAAATTTTAAAAAATGTCACATTTTGTCCCTAGTGCTTTATCCTGTGCCCTGCCTGCATTTTGTCTGTTCTTTCTGCCTGGAAACTGAGAAATGTCCATGGCGTCCCTTTAGGTCAAAAGCGGGTTTAGATCGGCTAGAGAACAGCGATAGTAAATCAGAACCACTTGCAGAATTGAGTGATAATGATTCGTGGAGAAATTCCTCATCAGACACTGAAAACGATTCTGCGACTTTGCTCAGCGATGTGCGAACTTGGCGCTATATTTCAAATTTCAGTGTTTTTGGTTTGATTATATTACTGAATTAAATGTATTATTATTATATTATTATTTTTTATGATTATTTATTAAATTATAATTTATGATTTTGTGTTTCAAATTTTATCATACCCGGGATGTTTAATAGACTCTTTTTCTAATAGATTTCAGTGAGTTATTCCTAAATATTACAGCCTACAATAAAAAAACTACATATTTCCATGCAAAATAATGGTACCGCTTTCAGCACCAAAAATCTGAAATAATCATACCGCTAGGGAGGTTAATGTTGAAAATTACACAGAAATGGGAGTTCTTCAAAAAGACTGTATGTGAACACACTGCAAAATATATTCCCATGGGCAACAAATTTAAAAATCAAACCTATGTGGCTTACGGCCAAAGTTAAAAAGGCTATAGATAAGAAAAGAGCTTTTATTAAATATAAAAATGAAGGAACACTATCATCATTTAAACATTAAAAAGAATATAACAGAATATGCAAAAAGGAAATAAAGGGCGCAAAAATTGAAAACGAATGACAGATTGCAAAAGATAGCAGGACCAACCCCAAAAAATTCTTCAAATATATTAATAGTAAAAAGGTTGGTCCAAGCATGTAAGGATATATTTAAAAGGTTATTTTCACTTTCTCCTGATTTCTTTAGCTTAACCACTTGACCTCCAGAAGGTTTTACCCCCTTCATGACCAGAGTTTTTTTTGCTATTCAGCACTGTTCTACTTTAACTGGCAATTGCTTGGTCATGTAATGCTGTACCCAAATGACATTTAGATTATATGTTTCACACAAATAGATTTTTTTTTCCATAGTATTTTAATCACCACTTGGTTTTTAAATTGTTTATTATGTAAATGAAATACTGAATATTTTGAGGAAAAAAGTTTTTCTACTTTTTGTTATAAAACCTATCCAATAGAAAAATACTTCTTAAATTTGGGCCAAAAGATTTTCTGCATTTTGGTAAAAAATAAATCCCATTAAGTGTATATTAATTGGTTTGTGTAAGTTTTTATAGCATCTACAAACTATGGTATAATTACTGGAAATTTCACCGCTATAGATGTTATACTGGTGATGGTGGTGATCAGCAACTTATTGGGACTGATAGTGTGGCAGGCAATCTGGTGCTAACAGATACTGGTTGGGTGGGACACTATCTGAATTACTGACACTGACGTCACTAGTGACACTAATAGTGATCAGATATAATACTGTACAGTGTACTAATTGGCTGGGAAGTCGTTAACTGTGTGCCTAAGAAGTTTGCTACTCAGATATGACTACAAAATAATCTAAAGTGGGTGACTGGGGACAAAGAGAAGGCAAATTTTATTAAATACCTTCTTCAGCTCTGTGCATACAAAGGAACATGGGGGAGCTCTCGTCCGTAATGGGCATGGTATTGACACGGCTCCAGATGATCCACATTGGCTCACAATTGATATGATCCAAAAATATTTAGACAGTATAAAGGTGAATAAAGCACCTGGACCGGATGGCATATACCCACGGTTCCTTAAAGAATTGAGCTCTGTCATTTCAAAGCCATTGTTTCTAATTTTTAGGGACTCTTTAATGACTGGCATAGTACCACTGGATTGGCGTAAGGCCAATGTGGTGCCAATATTTAAAAAGGGGTCAAAATCTTTACCAAGTAATTATAGACCTGTTAGTTTAACTTCTATAGTTGAGAAGATACTGGAGAGTTTAATAAAAGACCACATAGATGAGTTCTTGCTGGAAAAAAATTATTTAAGCAACAGACAGCATGGATTCATGAAAGACAGAAGTTGTCAAACAAATCTGATTTCTTTTTATGAGGGGGTGAGCAAAACCTTGGACAGAGGGGTGGCTATGGATGTGGTATACTTGGATTTTGCAAAAGCGTTTGACACAGTTCCCCACACACGGCTGATGTGTAAGGTAAAGTCTACGGGCTTGGAAAAATCCGTATGGATAGAAAACTGGCTAACAGATCGTATTCAGAGAGTAGTGGTTAATGATTCATACTCTGAATGGTCTGGGATCATCAGTGGTGTACCCCAAGGTTCAGTGTTGGGACCCTTACTTTTTAATATATTTATCAACGATTTAGGGCCTGAGATTAGAAATCCCATTTCAGTCTTTGCAGATGACACCAAGCTGTGCAGTGGAATAACGTCCTTACAGGATGTCTTCAACTTACAAGACAACCTCAATGCTCTGTTTAATTGGCCATCAATGTGGCAAATGAGATTTAATGTTGATAAATGTAAGGTTATGCACTTGGGGGCTAAGAATATGCATGCATCATACATACTAGGGGGGGTACAACTGGGGGAATCAATGGTGGAGAAGGATCTGGGGGTTCTGGTAGATCACAAGCTTAATAATGGCATGCAATGCCAAGATGCGGTTTCTAAAGCGAGCAAAATCCTCTATTGTATTAAAAGAGGTATAGACTCCAGAGAGAGAGATATCATATTACCCCTGTACAAATCATTAGTGACACCTCATCTGGAATATGCAGTTCAGTTTTGGGCACCAAATCACAAAAAGAACTTTGGGGAACTTGAGAAAGTACAGAGAAGGGCAACCAAACTGATACGAGGCATGGAGGAGCTCAGCTATGAGGAAAGATTAGAGGAACTGAATTTATTCTCTCTTGAGAAGAGGAGATTAAGGGGGGATATAATCAACATGTATAAATACATAAGGGGGGATATGATGAACATGTATAAATACATCAGTGGTTCATATAGTGAACTCAGTGTAGAGCTATTCACCCTGAGGTCATCACAGAGGACAAGGGGGCACGCTTTACATCTGGAGGAAAAGAAATTTAATCTCCAAACCCGGAAAGGTTTCTTCACAGTGAGAGCTGAGAAAATGTGGAATAGACTCCCTCAAGAGTTGGTTCTGGCCAGCTCAGTGGATTGCTTCAAAAAAGGTCTGGATTCTTTCTTAGATACACAGAATATAACTGGATACTGACATTTATAGATAAAGTTGATCCAGGGAATATCCGATTGCCTCTCGGGGGATCAGGAAGGAATTTCTTTCCCAGCAGGTGCAAATTGGATTGTGCTTTGCTGGGGGTTTTTTTTGTCTTCCTCTGGATCAACTGTGGGTATAGGATTCTTTTTTTTTTCTATGGTTGAACTGGATGGACTTTTGTTTTTTTTTCAGCCAGACTAACTATGTAACTACATTACTGTGTTAAACCATTTCACCTAAATTTTGTCCCGAGTGCTTTGTCCGGCGCCCTGCCTGCACTTTTACCATTCTTTCTGCCTGGTAACTTGAGAACGTCCATGGCATCCAAAAAGCGTCCCTTTAGGTCAAAAGCTGTTTTAGACCAGCTAGAGAACAGTGATTGTGAATTAGAATCAATAACAGAATTGAGCAATGGTGATTCATGGGGAAATTTGTCATCAGGCGCTGAAAGTGACAACAGCGATGATTCTGCGACTGAGCTCAGTGATGTGCGAACTTGGTGCTCTATTTAAAATGTCAGTGTTTGTGGTTTGATTACATTATTGAATTAAATTTATTATTTTTTTATAATTATTTATTATATTATAATTTATGGTTTCGTGTTTTAAACTTTATCATACCCGGGATATTTACTAGACTCTTGTTTGGACAGATTTAAGTGAGTTATTCCTAAGAATTACAGGCCTACAATATAAAACAACAAATTTCCACACAAAACAATGTACCGCTTTGACATAATCAGACCGCCAGGGAGGTTAAGCCAAATGGAGTCTAAAGGGTTTTATTTTTTACAAACATTGGCACCTAGAGGGCACAACCTTAAGTTTGATATTAATTGTTTCATTCAGGATTTTTAGAGTATATAAATAGGTTTTCATTCTGTTTTTTTCTCTCTCTTTTTATATACCTTAAGTTCTTTATCCCTCTATATCCTTTCATAAAAATTACATAATGGTATACATAATAGAAGCCCTATGGGTGTATGTGTTTATCTGTTTGGGTATATACCCACATGGAAGAAAAATATTTTTGAAATATATTTTAAAAATATTCTTCCCAAATATATTGACATATATTTGAACTACTACAATTTTGGCCATATTCAATATATTTTAAAATATATTTCAATAAATATATATATACTGCATGTTGAAATGTGTTTTTTATATATTACAAAATATATGAAAAATATTTTTAAAATATATTTTTTAAATATATTCTTCAGATTTTGTTTAACATAAAAAAAGTCATTTTAAGATATATTTTTACATATATTTTGAATATGGCCAAAATTGTAGTATTTCAAATATATGTCAATATATTTGGGAAGAATATTTTTAAAATATATTTCATATATATTTTCTTCCATACGGGTATGATTGACATTTATGACCATCATTAATCATATAATTCTGCTCATAGTAATTATGGAAGGTTTTTTTTATAATTTATAAAAGTATATTAAACATATTTCTTATATATTTTATGGCATTTTTAAGCTCATAGAATGGGAGTTTTACTCATTTACATTTACTGTCTTTCCTTTATTCCCGAGTGTAGCTCGGGGTAAAATGTCAGTACCAAAAGCGGTAACCCCGAGCTACACTCGGGCTTACCATGCGGCGCTGCATAGGGAATCCCTGCAAAGCTTACCTTGTCCTTCGCTCCCACAATGTGTCCCCTGCAGCGTCCCCGGCCATCTCCTCCGGTCGATGCCGGCATCCGGCTTCTGTGTTCCGGTCCCTGTGACGTCGAGACGTACGGGCGGGAAATTTGAAAATTTAAAAAAAATTTCATTTTTTTCAAAACAAATTTTACATAGTAAAACATTGCTGTTTCAAACCATTTCACATACATTTTGTCCCGAGTGCTTTGTCCGGCGCCCTGCCTGCATTTTGACTGTTCTTTCTGCCTGGAAACTTAGAAAAGTCCATGGCATCCAAAAAGCGTCCCTTTAGGACAAAAGCGGTTTTAGACCGGCTAGAGAACAGTGATAGCAAATCAGAACCACTTGCAGAATCGAGTGATAATGTTTCGTGGGGGAAATTCGTCATCAGACACTGAAAACGATTCTGCGACTTTGCTCAGTGATGTGCGAACTTGGCGCTATATTTCAAATTTCAGTGTTTTTGGTTTGATTATATTATTGAATTAAATGTATTATTATTATATTATTATTTTTTATGATTATTTATTGA
The DNA here is from genome assembly GCF_062004578.1 of Staurois parvus. NCBI lineage: Eukaryota > Metazoa > Chordata > Amphibia > Anura > Ranidae > Staurois > Staurois parvus. The sequence continues at coordinate 1,259,344 of NW_028317944.1, forward strand.
ATTATAATTTATGATTTTGTGTTTCAAATTTTATCATATCCGGGATGTTTACTAGACTCTTGTTCAGACAGATTTCAGTGAGTTATTCCTAAAAATTACAGCCTACAATAAAAAAACTACATATTTCCATGCAAAATAATGGTACCGCTTTCAGCACCAAAAATCTGAAATAATCATACCGCCAGGGAGGTTAATGTACTGTTGAAGTATTTCCCCCCCAATATTGGCAAGGTGTCAGCATATTGTTATATATACTTGCCGTTTTGTTCTTTCTAGTTAATGTTAGAGTTCTCATTTTAATAATACAAGTTAATAGTGGGCTGTCCTCTGTTCTGCCTAGAGCCTTTAAATTTTGACCCCTAGCAGATCAGATGACAGGTGGTCCATTTACATCCAACTGCCCCATAGAGAACAGTGGGCTGTGTTGGTGTTTGCTCTGCAGAAGCAGATCGGACACGGACCTGTCATCTCCCTGCTCAGCGGGGATCAGAGGGTGGATCCACCCATGTGAAAGGGCCCTTACACAGTGTATTTTTTTCCCCCAAATAAGCTGGTAAGTGTGTTGGTAAATACATTTTGTTTTGTTTTATTCTTGGGGTATTGTAGTTGTTTTTACAGATTAGGGTACCACTTTTCTTGTTTAAGTGTTTTATTTTGGACCATGTTTTCCTCTACTCTTTTATCAGATACAATTTGTATTTGCACTCTATGCATGCTCTGTGCTTAATTTTTTTTATCATTGTTGCACATCCCTTTTGGCAGTGTCCAGCTTCTAAAAATTGGCCAGAATGGACTAACAAGATTCTCCCCCTATGGACCTAAATGTGATTTTCAGCAAACGTGATTCACAACAGAATTAATGAATAAAATAACTTTAAAAAAAAATTAAATGCACATTTATTTGCATGTAAAATAAATGTGCATTTATTATTATTAATATTTTTAGCCTAGAAAGCATTGCACCAGCAATCAGCAGATTGCATTGGAAGTCAACTGAGCCCTCCTCCCACAAGGAGTGGATACAATGCATGGGGACAACTCTTAGGTTGGAGAAGTATATTTACCAACACAGAGGCTGTTTCTGTAAATCTGAGCAATCGGCAGATCGCTGGTGCCATGTAGGTCTCCAGTAGACTGTCTGCTTAATCTGTGTTTTCATACCTCATACAAGCAGATAGGCACAGTGGCTTAGTGGTTAGCACGTCTGCCTTGCAGTAAATGGGTCATGGGTTTGATTCCCGACCATGGCGCCTCCTGCATGGAGTTTGCATGTTCTCCCTGTGCTTGCGTGGGTTTCATCCAGGTGCTCCGGTTTCCTCCTACACTCCAAAGATATGCTGGTAGGTTAATTGGACCCTGTCTAAATTGGCCCTAATATGTGTATGTATGAATGTGAGTTAGGGACCTTAGATTGTGCACCCCTTGAGGGTTAGGGACTGATGTGAATGCACGATATATATGTAAAGCTCTGCGTAAATTGACGGTGCTATATAAGTACCTTAAATAATACCACTGACAGGAAGAGTGAATGAATTACCACAGTGCTCCACAGTGCCCTGGTAGTACACTGAGAACTGAAAGCTGACAATCTGCAAAGGACTTTGGTACTTGTAGTTCATTCATTCATTTGTTCACAGAACTGTGAATGAATGATGTGGCCATGTGACAGCTAGTATGGGGAACTTCTCCCCATACTGCTGACATGGGTGGGGGAGGTGGAGGGTGTATCGAGCAGTGGCTGTAGCAGTAGGAACATGTTCCAATTTCCACACAAAAAACAGGTGGAACGTAAAACATGCTCCCAAAGGGGAACTTATTGATTAAGCCCTGGTAAATTCATTTATCAGAAGACAAACAAACGAAACCAGCACTCAAATCTCCATGCAGACCCAGAGGAATTCAAAATGGCAAACGAAGAGGTGCTGCCCTTCAAAGATCGGGAAATCTGGATGCTACTGAACAAAAAACAAAAAAGGGCACACTCTCATCGTGCATTACCGTGGTATACACCGTGTTTATTGTGTAATCAAATAGATGTATACTCACAAAACCAAAGGATAATAAAAGCAGTGTGAATGGTCTGCAATGGTGGTCGATGCAATGCTGTGCCCCAATTGGGGATAAGCTTATGCGTTTCGGGAAACGAACCCCCTTCTTCAGCTCTCAGACGAACCCCCTTCCTCAGCTCTGAGGAAGGGGGTTCGTCTCCCGAAACGCGTCAACTTATCCCCAATTGGGGCACAGCATTGCATTGACCACCATTGCAAACCATTCACACTGCTTTTATTATCCTTTGGTTTTGTGAGTATACATCTATTTGATTACACGATAAACACGGTGTATACCACGGTAATGCATGATGAGAGTGCGCCCTTTTTTGTTTTTTGTTTTTTGTTCTTTGTTCAGTAGCAAATTCATTTATCACTAATCACCATTAGGAAGCCCACCATGAACAATGGCATGCATCTGGCACCTGAACATATGCATTTAGACAGTAATTGTGAAGAGTCTGAAGAATATTGCAGCACTGAGATGTAAAACAGAAAAAAAAGTGAACACTATACAGTATTTTATAAATGAAGGGAAAACCTTGTTTTTGGCATAATAAAATGTGCCTTAGCAAACTTAACTTCATACAGTTAGGGTTTAGATCTACTTTAAAATTTAAAATCAGTAGTTAATTGTGCATTATGCTTTTATGAGTTCCCAGCATTTTAATTACTTTACAGGTTGTTTTTTTATTGTAATATTAGTTTATACTGCTTTGCCACTTTGCATGTTTTGTTGGAATTATTTATTAAAAAAAGGCTCCATTCACATTAGTGGTTTTCAAATCGCGGACAGAATCTCTGCAATTGCAGTTGAATGTGCCATTCATTTCAATGGCGCGTGCATTCCACAATTTTGTTTGCACGATCGCGGTTCAACTTTTGCATGGAAAACTGTGCTGTGATCGTGGCAAACATGCCCTGCGGTTTCAGTTGCCATTGAAATGAATGATACCTCCAAATGTGATTGCGTGTTTTCACATCTGGCTTCCGTGTTCCGTTCCCTGTGACGTCGGGATGTACGGGCGCCGGAACCAGCGGCAAATTTTAAATTTTTAAAAAATGTCATTTTTTTAAAAATGATTATTACATAGTAAAACATTGCTGTTTCAATGCATTTCACATATATTTTGTCCCTACTGCTTTGCCCGGCGCCCTGCCTGCATTTTGACTGTTCTTTCTGCCTGGAAACTTAGAAAAGTCCATGGCGTCCAAAAAGCATCCCTTTATGTCAAAAGCAGTTTTAGACCGGCTAGAGAACAGTGATAGTAAATCAGAACCACTTGCAGAATTGAGTGATAATGATTCGTGGGGAAAATTCATCATCAGACACTGAAAATGATTTTGCGACTTTGCTCAGCGATGTGCGAATTTGCCTCTGTATTTCAAATTTCAGTGTTTTTGGTTTGATTATATTATTGAATTAAATGTATTATTATTATATTATTATTTTTTATGATTATTTATTAAATTATAATTTATGATTTCGTGTTTCAAGTTTTATCATATCCGGGATGTTTACTAGACTCTTGTTCAGACAGATTTCAGTGAGTTATTCCTAAAAATTACAGCCTACAATAAAAAACTACATATTTCCATGCAAAAAAATGGTACCGCTTTCAGCACAAAAAATCTGAAATAATCATACTGCCAGGGAGGTTAAAGATAATGTACTTCTTACTAATACATTTTGTGTAATAAAGTATATGACCAAAAGAGTGCCTTTTGAGTATATGTGTGATGATATGTTTGCTGCATTAAAGTCCCATAGGGGGTTATTTTTGTCCGTATTCATGTTGAGGACAAGCAGCCAGATACTCAATTTCTTTCTATGGTCTCTTCTTTCATGGAAGTTATCAAGTGATCCTGCAGCAGGTTCAGAGAGTAAACATTAGCGTAAAATATTTTGCAGTGAATGTGAGCTGAACATGGCTAAAGTAAATGACCATCTGAACTTAACATACAATTATAACCAAAGTGTGTAACTTTTATCTTGTTATAAATAATGTCAATGTGATCTGTGTTTCCCATTAAAAATGTAAAAATCATGATATTGGTAAACTACTAAATTACTAAAATGAGTGAACAAACTGATGCATCCTGACAGCAAATGTGTTTTATAAGCACAGAAAATAGTTGGTGTATTCAGTGATAAAAAATACAGCAACTGATTGACTAATTAATCATTTATTGCTTTATAAGTGTCTCTGTAACCACATTTGTGAGTTTTATTTTAATATAAAAGATTTTCCTACATACATTCTTCTTAGATTCATTATCTTCTTAATTGACTAAATGGTCTGTCTCTGCTTCATATTGCTTGTTCTCGGTATTTATCTAAAATAATTAGATGCACTGAGCTTGTCTTTGGAGAGGATTACTGAAGGTAATTAGACTAGAAATTTTCTATTAGAAACTAGGATTTCAAGAATTTTTAACATTAATCTCTTTGTTCAATTAGATGTCACTAAGTCAATTAAACCTAATAATACTATTTTACTACAGGATTAAAAAAAAAATACACACAATGCTACTTTTTCTGAAAAAGCATAATCAAATTCATTTTCAGAGCATATTGGGATATAAAATAGAACTATGTCTAATTTACACAAAATGGATTAGCATACTTATAGATTGTTAGAAATATTCCAATTTACACAGCTGTATATTTGTAAGTCAAATTATACTATACTAAACACTTAATGCCATATATCAAGCCACACTTGGCTGACAACGATTGAGGGAACATTTAGATTTGTGCTGTGTGTTAGTGCATGTTGTGTCATCTGTTAACATGCATTGCATTAAAGCAGCCCACAGGAAATCAATGGGCTTTCAATGCAAAAATATTCCTAAATGCCACAACATGTTTTACTGTAATGAACTCTGACGCATTAACCTCCCTAGCAGTCTGATTATGTCCATATTTCTGTGCTCAAAGCGGTACATTTTTTTGCATGGAAATATGTCTCCTCCTCCCATGCCCGCCTCCAGGACTTCTCCAGGGTGTCACCCATCCTCTGGAACTCCCTGCCCCAACCCATCAGATTATCACCTACTCTCCTCTCCTTTAGGCGCACCCTGAAAACCCATCTCTTCAGGGAAGCCTACCCCACCCCCTGCTAACTTGTCGACCACCTCCACTCTTCCTACCACTCCATCCCCCACAGCTATCTCCTCCTGTGCCACCATCCCCTCCCTCCTAGATTGTAAGCTCGAAAGAGCAGGGCCCTCAATCCCCTCATGTTTTGCATTGTATTGTTATTGTTCTGTCACATGTTCTGTCCCCCTTTGTAATGTACAGTGCTGAGCGAACCATTGGCGCTTTATAAATACTGTATAATAATAACAATTGTAGGCCTGTAATTTTTAGGAATAACTCACTGAAATCTGTCCAGCAAGAGTCTAGTAAACATCCCGGGTATGTTAAAATATGAAACACGAAATCATAAATTATAAATAAATAATCATAAAAAATAATAATATAATAATAAATCTAATTCAATAATATAATCAAACCAAAAACACTGAAATTTGAAATATAGCGCCAAGTTCGCACATCGCTGAGCAAAGTCGCAAAATCGTTTTCAGTGTCTGATGAGGAATTTCCCCCACGAATCATTATCACTCAATTCTGCAAGTGGTTCTGATTTACTATCGCTGTTCTCTAGCCGGTCTAAAACCGATTTTGACATAAAGGGACGCTTTTTGGACTCAGTTTCCAGGCAGAAAGAACAGTAAAAATGCAGGCAGGGCACAGGACAAAGCACTCGGGACAAAATGTATGTGAAATGGGTTGATACAGTAATGTTTTACTATGTGATTTTAGCGAATTTAGTGAATTTCACTTTTTGTCATTTTCAAATTTCCTGCCGTTCCGTCCCCCTGAACTCCCGTCGCTCGCAGGGGACGGAACCCAGATGACAGATGCCGGTATCGGCCGGAGGACATAGCAGGGGACACTGCAGGAGGGACATCGCAGGACCGCAGGACACGGTAAGAGAAGAACAGATCCCAGAGCAGTGCGGCATGGTAAGCCCGAGTGTAGCTCGGGGTTACCGCTTGTGGTACTGAAACTTTACACCGAGCTACACTCGGGAATACCTCCAGGGAAGCTACCATATGTTGACTTAGATGCAACTTTTATTCGACTTTACACTCTATGGCACTCACATAGCATAAAAGTAGTGCAGAAACCTTGATGTGAACCAAAGATGTTCATGTTACTGGCTAGGGTTAGGGTTGAGGGCTAGGAATAGTTAAATGTTAGGGCCAAGGGTTATATGTTAGGGTTAGGATTAAGAGCTTGGGTTAAGAGTTGGGGTTAGTGGTTAGGGTTAAACGTTAGGGCTAGGTTCAAAGTTAGGGGTAATTGTTAGGGTTAGCATTTCAACCCTAACAATAATCACTAACCCTAACTCTATCTCTAACCCTAATCCCAGCCCTTAACCTTAACCCTAGCCATTAACCCAAACATGTGGCTTTGGTCACATAAAGGTTCCTGCACTATTTTGATGCGATTTTGATGATACTTGAGTGCCAAACAGTGTAAAGTTGCATCAAAGCCACACTACGTGAACAGAACTGTTATACTTTACTATTAGCAAAAACAAAAATCCAAAACACAACAAAAACACAATACTTATATTTTTTATGTGTGTCCATTGAAGTCTATTACATCCAAAATGTAATCTTCTGTGGGGAAAAACGTCCCTGAACCTTTCCAAAAAATGCACTGGCTCATAACGCACAGATGTGAACTCGATCCATAGGAAATCATGTTAAATTGACTGTAGTGCGTTTCTGCAAACAGGAAAATGCACTGAAATCTGCATAAGTGTGAACCTAGGATTATTATTATTGTTATACAGTATTTATAAAGCGCCAATGGTTCGCTCAGCGCTGTACATTACAAAGGGGGACAGAACATGTGACATAACAATACCAATACAATGCAAAACATGAGGGGATCGAGGGCCCTGCTCTTTCGAGCTTACAATCTAGGAGGGAGGGGATGGTGTGGGGGATGGAGTGGTAGGAAGAGTGGAGGAGGTCGGCAAGTTAGCAGGGGGTGGGGTAGGCTTCCCTGAGGAGATGGGTTTTCAGGGTGCGCCTAAAGGAGAGGAGAGTAGGTGATAATCTGATTGGTTGGGGCAAGGAGTTCCAGAGGATGGGTGACATCCTGGAGAAGTCCTGGAGGTGGGCATGAGAGGAGGAGACCAGGGAACTAGAGAGAAGGAGGTCTTGTGAGGAGCGGAGTGTGCGTGTTGGGTGGTACTTGGATATTAGGTCGGTGATGTAGTTCGGGGCAGTATGCTGGACGGCTTTGTACGTCAGTGTTAGGATTCTGAATTTGATCCGTTGCACAATTGGAAGCCAATGGAGGGATTGGCAGAGGGGGGTGGCGGAGATGGAGCGGTTGGAAAGGTGAATGAGTCTGGCTGCCGTATTCAGGACAGACTGAAGTGGGGATAGCCAGCGGCGAGGCAGGCCAGTGAGGAGGGAGTTGCAGTAATCGAGTTGTGATATGATGAGGGAGTGGATGAGCTGTTTAGTGGGATTAAAGGATAAGTTTAAGTTCACCTTTTCATATAAAAATAATAAATGTACATCCTTTTGCAGGTAAAAAAATTCATTTTTTTTTACTATGAAACCTGTCAAGCAGATCACAGGTGCAATGCCAGGCTCCTGCAGACTTTCACTACACGATCTGCCCGCAACTCATACAGGCAGACAGTTAAAGAAATGACAGGAAGAATCAGTGAACTATGACAGTGCTCAATGGTGCCCTCATAGTTCATTGAGAACTACAAGCAGGTGGCAGCAGCGTCTGATGGTAGTTGTAATTCATTCATTCACAGAAAATTCCTCTATGTGGACTGCTATTATATTGACTCCAATGAAGAAAAAAAGCATCTGAACCGCGCTGGGACTTTGATGTGAGCTCATACAAAATAGTGAGAGGGCAAAAACATTTGAAGAGCGTCCTGGCTCAGGTTAGGCTCTCACAACAGACAAGGTTACCCTCCAGTGGGTACGCCAGAAGGTTATACACAAATGAAAGGTGTGCCAGACCATAGGATAAAAGAGTCCAAATGAATATATTAGTTTGTACTAAAAACAGCCAATGCGTTTAAGGAGAAGTTCTCCCTTCATCAGGGCTTCAGTTAAAATAAGAACCTTGAGTGGGCTTTGAAATAGAATTTTCTTATGTGAATCTGTTCAGGGACTAATTACTTCAGTTACTGGCCAGCAGTATCTGCATGAGCAATCAAAAGAGGAACCTTCTAAACAGGGGTGGACTGACAACTCATGGGGCCCCCGGGCAAGTGGGGATCATGGGGCCCCTGTGTCCTTGCCCAAACTCAAAAAAGCCTATGAAAAAGGTACCAGGGGCATCTCATGGGGCCCCCTACTGACCCCGGGCCCTCGGGCAGTGCCCGAGTCTCCAAATGGTCAGTCCGCCCCTGGTTCTAAATAAAGAATTAATAAACCAGGTAAGAATCTTCTTATCCTAATTACTCATGCAGGTACTGCTGACCAGTAACTTTTTAATCCTTTGATCAGGCGCTCCTTCTATTTGTGCATGTTTTTTTTTTCTGGTACCCTGGTATTATAGTGATTCTAGCTTCTTCTGGGTCTGACTTCCCATTTAGGCCAAAGTGACAGTGCCTCTTGATATCCCACTTCCCTCCACTCCCCAGTAAAAGTCTCACTAGGTTTTCTCTTATGGTCTCTGGGTCTAAAAGCAATAGATGGAAATAGGATTGTTAACCTTGGATTCATCTAGTGGTGGTAAAAGTGAAACTTAGTGAACACTACACATCACTATATTTATATATCTGAACAATTGTTAGTTACCAAACTAACATGGTATACATGAACTACGCCATATCTGAAAATTATTTTTTTTTACTGCATGACACATTAAAGTATACATAAACCCTCACCTTGTAAAACAACCTATTCAATTGTGAAAATAAATGAAAGGGAAAACATTTATGTAGACATAAAAAAACAATATAAACACTGCTTTTTCCTTTTTATAAGGCATACATTCCCTCTTCTCAGCTGCATAAGGAGCTCAGGGAGGAGAAACCGCAGCACACTGATCTTCCCAATGAATGGCTGTGCACTGGGGGGGTGTCAGCATAAGTCTGATAATTAGAGAACAGTCTGAGTTCAAAGCATAGCTAGAAAACTGACCATGCTACACTCTCCTGCCTAGCATGGTCATTTTTTTAAAGGGAAAGCAGAGGGGCTGGCAGGAACACCAGGGATTTCACACAAATGAAGCAATACAAAGAGAACAGGATACTTTTGCATACAAGTACATGGTACAACATGCACATACAGGAATATGAAAGATGGGCTAACATAGTCTTTAACGTGTGACATGGGGGATCATTCGCTCAGTGGCAGATGCGTTTTTAAGTAAGTTCACATCAGACAGGAACTATATTTAAGGGCCTGGTAGCCTATGTTTATTAAAAAAGGCAAGAATAAAACAAAAGTCCAGCATAAGCTTTCCCATTCAGAGGTTCTTCTCCAGCCAAAATGCCAAGCCACCTGGCTTTCTCTGGTCAGTACCACAGTCAAAATCCAGAGAAATCTGCCAGAGCAGTTTTCGCCACTTAAAATAGATGCTCCATAGCAGGGGCGGACTGACAACTCATGGGGCCCCCAGGCAATAGGGGATCATGGGGCCCCTGTGTCCTTGCCCAACTCAAAAAAGCCTATGAAAAAGGTACCAGGGGCATCTCACGGGGCCCCCTACTGACCCCGGGCCCTCGGGCAGTGCCCGAGTTTCCAAATGGTCAGTCCGCCCCTGGGGTCAGCGCACTCTCACCCCAGTGCTCAAACAAGGACCCTTATATCAGTACCCCCAGCTGTTATTTTAATGAAAGTAATTAAAATAAATTTAGTCTTTCCAAGTTATATTATCATTATATATTATCAACTATTCTTGACTTCTTAAATTGCAGTGCATTGGGTACATGTTTCTATGTGCCTTGCCTGTGGGCACAGAACTCTCTGTATACACAACAGTCTTCTTAAGGACCAGTGTCTGTTTGCAACATAATTACACATTTAAATTGTTAGGTTGAAAAAAGACACAAGAAAAGACATCGAGTTCAACCAATAGAAAAAAATAATCAATAAATTGAAAACCTCAAGCAAGTTGACATTAAAAAAGCCAGAAAACAAGTAAAAAATTTGGCAAACCATAGACTTCAAGGGAGTTTGCCACTATGTTAGGGGTTTACCCATGTTTTTCAATTATTTGGAGAACACTTATCACCACCCCTGAACTATACCCCTGAACACTGTACCTATATGAAAGTTTTAGCATTTTTTTTAGACAGATATAACTTTCTTTTGGTGGTATTTATTCACCACTGGGATTTTTATTTTTTGCACTATAAATTAAAAAATACCAAAAATGTGAAAAAAAACATTGTTTGCTTTGTTTTTGTTATAAAATGTTGCAAATAAATAATCTGTCTTCATAAATTTAGGCCAAAGTGTATTGTGCTACATTTTTGGGGTACAAATGTTGGTATGACATATGGAAGTGATCAGGACGTTGGTATAAGGTATAGCAGTGATCAGGACATTGTTATGAGGTATGACAGTTGTCAGGACGCTGGTATAGAGTATAGTATTGATCAGGATACTGGTATGGTGTATGGCAGTGATCAGAATGCTGGTATGGGGTATAGCGGTGATCATTATGCTGGTATGGCATATGGGGTGATCAAAATGCTGGTATGAGGTTTGGTGGTGATCAGGATGCTGGTATGGGGTATGGTGGTGATCAGGGCACTGGTACTGTGTATGGTGAAGATCAGGGCACTAGTATTGTGTATGGTGGAGATCAGGGCACTGGTATGGCATATGGCAGTGATCAGAGTGCAGGTTTGGCATATGGCATTGATCATGACATTGGTATGGGGTATGGTGGTGATCAGGGCACTGGTATGGGGTATGGTGGTGATAAGGGCACTGGTATGGGGTATGGTGGTGATAAGGGCACTGGTATTGTGTATGGTGAAGATCAGGGCACTGGTATGGCATATGGCAGTGATCAGAGTGCAGGTTTGGCATATGGCATTGATCATGACATTGGTATGGGGTATGGCCGTGATCAGGGCGCTGGTATGGCAGTGACCAGGGCATTGGTATGGCATATGGCGGTGTTTTTGAGGTACTGAGACAGGTAACAGGTGCTAACTATGTTATTTATTAGGGACTACACTGGGGCAGTGACCAGGGACACTGGGGTGGCTGTCACTGTAGTCTAGGAATGTACAAGCAGATTGACAGACTGCTGCACACTTACAGGCTGCAGCATCACTTCTCTCTGCTCTCACAGTGAGAACAGAGAGAACCAATGCTTGCTTTCATTCTCTATTGTTTACTATGTGATTGCTGTGATTGGACACAGCAATCACATGGTAAAATACCATGTGATCACCCAGACACAGCGTTAATGTGATCCACTGTGTTCAGGTGATACACGGATCGCCGGGCTTCCAGGTGTGCACAGCAGGAGCTGCTGTTATGGGCTGACGTGCACGTACAGTGCATCAGCCCCTTTCGTCACTGCTTCCCATCTGCCATTTATAGGCAATGGTCAGATGGGAAGCTGTTAAAAGCACTCTCTCCCCATTATACGATAAAATTAACTTTTTTTGCTCTGTTATTTTCCCCAGGGCAGTGCCCAGCTCCCCATACCCTTTTTGACAATAGCTTGCCTATTATCCTAGAAAATGACCAGACTTAGACTTTAGTATTAAGATTTACTCCCAACAGACGTCCATCAGGTTTTGCCAATTTCAATCAGGATTCAATAATCCCCCTGTAAACTGAACCCGGGCAAATTTGATCACCTCCACATTGGCAGTTATGCAAATAGTATTTCTGCTCCTGCCAAAGGTAGCATGAGTTCAGGTAAAACAGGCCATGTAATCAGCATGGATGTATCAATCATAATGGTGGAGTTTATATTCTATAAAAACAATGTAAGGTGGAAATGTTACTTTTGAAAAGCATTCCATTGTTGCATTAATAGGAAAGGTGAGGGCCATTAGAGAAAAAGATGGGATTATAATTGTCACAGGTAGCTGACAGAGTTTATGGGAGGAAATATGGCTGAAAGAGAGAGGGTGAGCAGGAGAATAATCGAGATTTACATGATATAACTCATGCTAGCTTCTCATTATCTCTCTAGAGACAAAAATCAATGAGAAGCTTTTGTCTGTAAAAAATATAAAAAGATTGACATACACAGAAAATAATATTAATCAGGAAAAAATATGTTTAAACTGTCATTAAACCCACATCATAAAAATATCCAAGACAGTGTATTCCGGTCCATTGGCGATCGGAATACGTTCCCACCGTGCGAGAGTGGATTCTTAGGATCATCAGGATCGCAGAGATGGAGGAGCTGATTTCAGTGGCAAAAGAACACCCCGAGAGATTTAGGAAGACTTGGGCGTGTTGGAATCATTTCCAAACTACCGATACTTATCATTGTCTAATGAAGGAATGAGCGAGAGGAGATTTGGTGACACGGAAACCCCTAGAACGTTCACTTCAGGAATAGTTCCATTACGGGACTTTAACGAAATTGTATTTCTAAGTAATGATTGAATCTGTCTCAGCCTGGAAGCTGCTAACTGATATGACTGGTTTGGTTATGCCTATTTAGTTATATACCTCATCCTTCCCCCATTCACCTCCCCCCCCCCTCTTCCCCCTTTTTTTTTTTTTTTTTCTCTCTCTCTCTCTCTCTCTCTCCCTCTACCTCTCTCTCTCTCTCTCTTCATCTGTATTCGTCCCCTACGTCCCTCCTCGCCCCACTATGATATTTTTTCTCATACTCTTCCTCCATTCCCTTGCTCATTTCATTCCCATCTCTTCTTTCTCTCTTTTTCACCTCTTTACCATATTCTAACTAACTATATTTTTCATAAGGTACAGAGTACTTACAGACACACAGGTGTAACAATACTCCTCCAATCTAATCTATAATGTTCAAGTACGGAATCCTAAGACATATATGCCTTGAGTTGACACGACTATTGCTATATACCTCACTGTCCTGTTTCTTTAGATCTCCCTACACAAGGACTATTGTACCCCGTATTTCTATAAATTACTTACTGCTAACATCATTGCTATGGGTATATACGGTGCCTTCCCCTTAGGACTGTATTTCAGGTTGAGCTACGATTTACTTATATGTCCTGAACCCGTCTGCGTTACGGGTGAACATGCTTAAAGACTTGCGCGGACTGCGATCCGTATTTGTTTATGACTTGTTATGCCTTTCATATCTCAATAAAATTTCTTGGAAAAAAAAAAAAAAATATCAATGAATGCTGTATTACATTCTGTTCATACTCATTCATGCACTGTGGGATTTGTTTTCTATATTATGCCAAAAACCTTGTTGATCCTGCTGTCCTTTATTTCCTCCTTCTGTCCATGTTCTCAATGTAGTTGAGGATTTTGCAGAGCAGTGTTGTCAGCTACTGCACATGCTCAGTTTTCAGTAAGTTCCTATGCTGAGCATTTCCTCCCTATCACATCTGAGTGGTACATGTGACTATAGAGTCACACATGTGGGCATATACAGTGGCAAATTTTTTCTAGCCTTTGCAAGAAAGATATCCCTTTTTGTGATGGCACAACTGTCACTTTGGAAGCTCACTATATTGCCTTGTTTTGTGAGCTTCTTCACTGACAAAAGATTGACTTTAAGAGCAGAGAAATACAGGACATTCTTCACAGGTATCTTTCTGGTTACACTCTGGAAAATAGGAAAATAAAGAAAACTGTCTCCTATAACGTCCGATTCCATTATTTGCCCATTAGCTGTGATGATTTTTTTCTCTGGTCAATGTCAAGTTTTACTCTGATCAAGGTAAATAAAGAAATTCTTTAATTTTTTTTATGTGACTCACAGCTCCTGATTCAAGACACCATGGCTGCAAAGATGAGGTGCAACTTTTGGATTGAAAAATATAGTCATTATCTGAAGAAAAATCAGTTTCTTTCTTCACACTTTTGGCCTTTTGTAGTTTAGCTTGTTTTTGCATTATAGCTTTCCAGATTCTGCAAAGCATTCACATGTTTCTTGTTGCATGTTACTGTTTTTATTCCTATTTTTATCTTTAAAGCAGACTCTGCAATAGAGGCATTGTCCCTATTAAAGCTTTCTGTGTTATGATTATATTCATCCACAAGCTTTCCCTTAACATATTCCAATGTCAGTTCATCATCTGGACATCAAGTGCTGTGACAAGCATTTCAAAGCTTTCTGGTAAATCACTAAGTAATAGCGCTGAAACATGAAAATCTGTTAGACATTCTTCTAATTATTTCCCTATACCTCTCAGGTGTTCAGCCATTTCCAAGGTGTGCCTTATGTAATCCTGCATATCTAGGCCTTTCGTCAGCTTGGTTTGGTATAGATTTCTAATCAAGTACAGTTAATTGTTGAGAACTTTTGTAATTCTTCCTACATTTCTTTAGCAGTTTCACACTTACATAAAGTATATGTATGCTTTGACCATAGAGATATTTTGCTCTGAGCTTTCTGATCTTTCTCTATCCATTCAACTGAAGAGTGTTCTGGCCTGACTTAATTTATACATTTACATGTACCTTCAGCATTTTCATTTTGACTTTCCAAGACTGGTAGTTCTGGTTTGTCAGGTTTGCAAATGGATGCTTTGCTGCAGCTGTGTTACTGGCCATTTATTTTATTCCAATGCAGTCTTTTTTCTGTTGCTGCATCTTGCATTCGTTTGCAGTAGTTCGCTACGACTGGGTGTCTGGGCTATGCCTGGGCTCATAACCTGTTAAAAATTCTGTATATAGCCCCACAGAACAGACAGTCTACATTTCACATGTGTTTATCTGCTGCTTCTCTGCTAACAGGAAAAAGGAATTTATATTCAGAGAAAAGACATAGAGTTTTGTCATAAATGCAACTACAAACTTATAAACACTGCCATCTACTGGTTGAAGAATATATTTCTACTGACCACTGACACTGATGTACAAAAATACACGAACACTGTATTCCAACAATTTTCCACCTGGTTGATCTCCTTGACTGCAGAGATTCATTGGGTAATAGAGGGAAAGTGCTCATCCATTTTTTGGGGTATGCAGACCCTGGTGGTATTCAACAGTAAAGGATGTTTTATATTGCTTCCTGGGTAGTGGAGTAAGCTGTAGTATGAAGGCTGCAGGATTGTCTTTGTGATTATTTTGAACCAAGTCTGTGCTTTTAATCAATTACAGGAAGGAAGAAGGGACTTAATTAAGGCAGCAACTGTAAACACATAATGTTCCATTTGCAATAACTTTAGTGAGACAAAGCACTACTAACTACTCAAAAATCTCTTGTCGTATTATTGATGTGCATTACTCAAAATAGACAAAGACAATACGTAAAATCTTTGTGTTATATACTAGAGAATAATGGATAATGAATAGACTCCAGCAAGCTAGGTTGAAAACATCCTGTTTCATTTTAGATAAATGCATTTTCCTCTGTGAAAGGCACTTAACATCCTTAAAAATATCTTGTTTGCTTTCTCAAAGTGTTCATTTAATGACAGCCCAGAAAAAAAAACACATTGTGTTCTGATTTTTCTAAACCAAAGTACACAACCTCAAATTATTAAAGCACAACTTCATAAAAAGAAAAAGAAAAGGTTTTTAGTATCAGGTTGCAACTCTGGGTTCTTCCCAAGACAGGGTACAAGACAGGGGTGCCCTCTTTCACTTCTGCAATTTTTTGTTGGAAAATTTGAGCCACTGGCCGTGGCTCTTATTCACCATCCAGATATTATAGGTAGAGATGAGCGAATCGAACCTGGCGAAGTGGAATTCGTTTCGAATATCAGGAAAAATTTGATTCGCATCGAATCCGAATTTTAGCAAACTTCGGGTGCACAAATCGAATTTTTCCCGATCAGCCGGCAAAAGTGTCACTGCAGAGAGCTCCGCTATTTCTGACAGTTCTGACAGTTCATTTACAGCGGTTGAAACATTGTATCTATTTGTTTCCATTTAGGATACAGATGTTTTTATTCGGAAATAAACAGATACAATGTTTCAACCGCTGTAAATGTGAAGGAACTGTCAGAGAACTGTCAGAAATAGCGGAGCTCTCTGCAGATACACTTTTTGCTGTACTGGAATACTTCTTCTTTTCATTCTTCTTCTTCTTTTCATTCTTTTTCTTCTTCTTTTCATTCTTCTTTTCATTCTTCTTCTTCTTCTTTTCATTCTTCTTCTTCTTCTTTTCATTCTTCTTCTCTTCTTTTCATTAATCTTTTCATTCTTCTTCTTCTTCTTTTCATTCTTCTTCTTTTCATTCTTCTTTTCATTCTTCTTCTTCTTCTTTTCATTCTTCTTCTCCTTCTTTTCATTCTTCTTCTTCTTTTCATTCTTCTTCTTCTTCTTTTCATTCTTCTTTTCATTCTTCTTCTTCTTCTTTTCATTCTTCTTTTCATTCTTCTTCTTCTTCTTTTCATTCTTCTTCTTCTTCTTTTCATTCTTCTTCTTCTTCTTTTCATTCTTCTTTTCATTCTTCTTCTTCTTCTTTTCATTCTTCTTCTTCTTCTTTTCCTTCTTATTTTCATTCTTCTTCTTCTTTTCATTCTTCTTCTTCTTCTTTTCATTCTTCTTCTTCTTATTTTCATTCTTCTTTTCATTCTTCTTCTTCTTCTTTTCATTCTTCTTCTTCTTCTTTTCATTCTTCTTTTCATTCTTCTTCTTCTTCTTTTCATTCTTCTTTTCATTCTTCTTCTTTTCATTCTTCTTCTTTTCATTCTTCTTCTTTTCATTCTTCTTTTCATTCTTCTTCTTCTTTTCATTCTTCTTCTTCTTCTTTTCATTCTTCTTTTCATTCTTCTTTTCATTCTTCTCATTCCTCTTTTCATTCTTCTTCTTCTTCTTTTCATTCTTCTTCTTTTCATTCTTCTTTTCATTCCTCTTCTTCTTCTTTTCATTCTTCTTCTTCTTCTTTTCATTCTTCTTTTCATTCTTCTTCTTCTTCTTTTCATTCTTCTTCTTCTTCTTTTCATTCTTCTTTTCATTCTTCTTCTTCTTCTTTTCATTCTTCTTCTTCTTCTTTTCATTCTTCTTTTCATTCTTCTTCTTCTTCTTTTCATTCTTCTTCTTCTTCTTTTCATTCTTCTTTTCATTCTTCTTCTCATTCTTCTTTTCATTCTTCTTCTTCTTCTTTTCATTCTTCTTCTTCTTCTTCTTTTCATTCTTCTTTTCATTCTTCTTCTTCTTCTTTTCATTCTTCTTCTTCTTCTTTTCATTCTTCTTTTCATTCTTCTTCTTCTTTTCATTCTTGTTTTCATTCTTCTTCTTCTTCTTCTTCTTTTCATTCTTCTTCTTCTTCTTTTCATTCTTCTTTTCATTCTTCTTCTTCTTTTCATTCTTCTTTTCATTCTTCTTCTCATTCTTCTTTTCATTCTTCTTCTTCTTCTTTTCATTCTTCTTCTTCTCCTTTTCATTCTTCTTTTCATTCTTCTTCTTCTTCTTTTCATTCTTCTTCTTCTTCTTTTCATTCTTCTTTTCATTCTTCTCATTCTTCTTTTCATTCTTCTTCTTCTTCTTTTCATTCTTCTTTTCATTCTTCTCCTTCTTCTTTTCATTCTTCTTTTCATTCTTCTTCTCATTCTTCTTTTCATTCTTCTTCTTCTTCTTTTCATTCTTCTTCTTCTTTTCATTCTTCTTCTTCTTCTTTTCATTCTTCTTCTTCTTCTTTTCATTCTTCTTTTCATTCTTCTTCTTCTTCTTTTCATTCTTCTTTTCATTCTTCTTCTTCTTTTCATTCTTCTTCTTTTCATTCTTCTTTTCATTCTTCTTCTTCTTCTTCTTCGTCGTCGTCGTGCCCCGTGACTGCCCAAATGAGTGAAGTGTGCGGTGATTCTAAGATCGACGGCACTCATCTGCATGTCATACTGACTGACAGTATTATTTCTCTTCCCCAGCAGACTCCAAGGGCATTTAAATTAAAGGTACAGTGTTCTGCACTAATATAAAGGCTCTCTGAAGCCTAGAAACCCTTTTAATAAGTTAAATTCGCGGCGAATAAATTTGCATCGAATCGAATTTCTCCCGCAAATTTGGCGAATCAGCCGAATCAAATTTTTGAATAATTCGCTCATCTCTAATTATAGGCTATTCTATAGGCCAGGCTACTTTTAAATTGTGCATGTATAGGAATTATGTACTTTTATTTATTAGTCAACCTACGATCTCTTTACTTAGCATTTTGTGGGCACTAACTAAATGTCCTATTGGGTCTCAAAATTCATTTTACTTAAACTATGACCTTTTTCTGGTTTCCCTCTTTTATCTCCCATTTAGGCATCACACTTATTTATTTATTTATCGAGTTTATATAGCGCCAAAGGGTTTGCTCAGCGCTGTACAATAGAGGGGGGGGACAATACATGAAACAGAACAGTAACATCAAACAGCACATAAGGGGTAAGAGGGCCCTACTCTTTTGAGCTTACAATCTAGGAGGGAGGGGGTAGAGGCACAAGAGGAAACGGCTGTGGGGGATGGAGTGGTAGGAGGAGGGAAGGGCAGCGGCTGTTAGGTGAGGGTGGGGTAGGCTTCCCTGAAGAGGTGGGTTTTCAGGGAGCGCCTGAAGATGAGGAGGGAAGGTGATAGTCTGATGGATTGGGGTAGTGAGTTCCAGAGGATGGGGGAGGACCTGGAGAAGTCTTGCAGTCGTGCGCGACAGGAGGAGACCAGGGAGCAAGATAGAAGGAGGTCCTGTGAAGAGCGAAGGGTACGGGTAGGGTGGTACCTGGGAATCAGGTCGGTGAGGTAGTTAGGGGCAGTGTTGTGAATGGCCTTATAGGTCAGGGTGAGCAATTTGAATTTAATGCGTTGGGTAATGGGGAGCCAGTGGAGGGAGAGGCAGAGGGGGTGGCAGAGGTGGAGCGGCTGGTGAGGTGGATGAGTCTGGCAGCTGAGTTCAGGATGGTCTGAAGTGGGGAGAGTTTGCACGGGGGTAGGCCGGTGAGGAGGGAATTGCAGTAGTCAAGGCGTGAGATAATCAGGGAGTGTACGAGTAGTTTAGTGGTGTCTGGGGTAAGGAAGGTGCGTATTTTGGCGATATTGCGGAGGTG
This sequence comes from Staurois parvus, assembly GCF_062004578.1. NCBI lineage: Eukaryota > Metazoa > Chordata > Amphibia > Anura > Ranidae > Staurois > Staurois parvus. Next base: position 1,278,584 of record NW_028317944.1, read on the forward strand.
GAGCCTGCATGTGTTTGTAAGTGATTTGATATGAGGTTGAAAGGAAAGGTTAGAGTCCAGAATGACGCCAAGGACCTTGGCTTGCTGGGCGGGATTGATGGTGGTGTTGTTGGTAGTGATGGAAAGGATGGGGGGGGGGGGCGCGGGCTGGGGGGAAGATAAGAAGCTCGGTTTTGGAGAGGTTGAGCTTGAGGAAATGGAGCGACATCCAGTCAGAGATGTCGTTTAGGAGGTGAGTGATGCGGGCGGAGAATGTGGGGGTGAGGTGAGGGGTGGATAGGTAGATTTGAGTATCATCAGCGTAGAGGTGGTAATTGAAGCCGTGGGAGTGTATGAGTTTGCCAAGGGAGGAGGTGTAGATGGAGAAGAGAAGGGGTCCAAGGACAGAGCCCTGGGGGACCCCAACAGAGAGGGGGAGGGAAGAGGAGGTGGCATCGTTGTAGGAAACGCTGAAGGAGCGTTGGGATAGATAGGACGAGAACCAAGAGAGAGCGGTGTCTCTGATGCCAAGGGAGAGTAGTTTATTAAGGAGGAGGGGGTGGTCGACTGTGTCAAAGGCCGCGGAGAGGTCTAGGAGGAGGAGGACAGAGTAGTCGCCTTTGGCTTTGGCGGTTAGTAGATCGTTGGTGATTTTGAGGAGGGCACTTCCCTCTAATTTTCAGACTCTTTCATCATAATTATACTTAAGATTAGGCAGATATTTAAGTTATGGTCCGCATTCCCTAGCCCATTTTTGGGTAAAATTAATATATTCCCTATGTTTCTCTACCTATTTAGGGCTCTACCCATCCAAAGTTTACCTTATCTTACCTTACCCACCTGTAATCAGTAATACATTTATATGACATGGCTTGATAAGATATGGCTTTTCTATTTGGCCTCTTGACTAACACAATTGGCTCAATGGAACATTATATATTCTAAGATTTTTTGGCTCAAATCTGAAAGTAACTCCATTCTACCACATTTTTGTCAGGTTTACTTTGGTCTAATGCTCCCTCAATAAAAAAAAACATGGCAGCTCGTAATAGTTTAGTTGCACAGTCCCTTTCAATCTGGAATCTCTATAGAAATATCTATAATCTAGTTTCTAAAATGTCTCCAGGGTCCTCGTATTTCGGTGACCCTAGATTAATTTTGGCCTTTTCCAGCCCAGGTAATTTTCATTCATGGAAATCTCATGCTATAACTAATCTTGCACACTTTCAGAAAAACTCCACCTATGTCTAATTCTTTCAGCTTCAAAATTCAAAATTGGTCTCTCCCTGTCTTTATTTACAAATAAGACATTTTCATACTATTTATTACACTCTTACTCCATCAATTTCTTAGACTAAATACAAACATACTTGTCAGGGATTCTCTGGTAAAGGAACTGTTCTCTACCCTATAAAATAATCTTTTTGGCACGGAGACGACCATTTTACTCACTTATATGTTTCATTGAGAAGAAGAAGCTGGGAAACAATTTTGTGACCGAGACTGGAACACTATGTGGTATTATTTTCAGAAATCCTTAACCATTAGACCATTAACCACTATTATTACTATTATTATTAATAATAATCGCTGGCCCGCAACATCCACACGCACTGGCCCACAACACCCATTGACGCCGGGCGCTATTGCGCCCACCAACGCCTAGCCCACTCCACCTCCAGACATCGGCCTACACCACCTCCAGACAACGGCCTACACCACCTCCTGCCACCGGGCATTTAGCACCCCCTGATGCCAGGCCTTCAGCACCTCCCGACGCCGGGCCTCAACACCTCCCGACGCCGGGCCTCAACACCTCCCGACGCCGGGCCTCAGCACCTCCCGACGCCGGGCCTCAACACCTTCCAATGCCGGGCCTTCAACACCTCCCAACACCGGGCCCTCAGCACCTCCCGACGTCGAGCCTACAGCACCTCCAAACACCGCACCCTACGGCTCGTCCAGTCACCGAACCACTGTACCCACCAATGCTGTGCCACAGCACCCTCGGAAGCTGGCCTACAGCACCCACAGTCTGCAACTAGCCAGCTGCTGACCCAGCCGCCCACCACTCTCACTCTCCTCCTACAGATGGACACAGATGGACTCCGCCACGACATGACAGACTCTCCGCATCATCACGTCCTGATTAAAACCTCTCACCTCCCCGATCTGACCAGTACTCCGCTCACCCTAACATGCCACCTGCACTCCTACTCCTTGTTTTCCTCTCCTCCATTCCCAAAATCACCTCCCTCTACCCCCCTACTCCCCCAAAACAGCTCTACATTGCTGCTTCACTCCTTCCTTCTCACCATTACGGCTCTCACCACCTCCTCCTGATACTCCACTCTCCCGCCGACCCACACGCCACCACTAACAGATCCACACGCTCCTGCACATCCCGTTCCCATGCCACTTTCCTCACCTTTCTCCTAACCACCGGGGACATCTCCCCGAACCCTGGACCCCCACCTCCCCACTCCCCCTCTTGTCTCCCCCCTGCTCATACCAGCCGCCACAACCCCCTCAACCTTATACCCGTCCCCCTCCTCCCCGCATCCACCCCTCCTCTCTTGGTTGCACTCCTGAACGTCCGGTCGGTTTGCAACAAGCTCACCACCATCCATGACCTCTTTGTCTCCCACTTCCTCAACCTCCTAGCGGTCACCAAAACTTGGATCCATGCCACTGACTCCACCTCCCCTGCAGCACTCACCTATGGAGGCCTCGTCTGGACCCACTCACCCAGACCGAGTGGTTGCAGAGGCGGTGCGGTCGGCATGCTCCGGCACCCAGTGCCGGAATACTTGGTGACACCCCCTCCAACGATCTCCGCAGGATGGTTCGGATCTGCAGATTAAGCATAATGGAACGAATCTGATCCATTATCCTCCCCAATCCGCAGATCCTATCCATCCTGCGGGGATCGTCGGCTTGCAGCCTATACGGGATTAACTGATCTCTCCACAACAAAGTAAGTTTTAAAGCAAGCCGACTGTTATGATCCGCCAGGTGGTGCCTCAGGCTGCCAACTGACAGACCTACTCAGAGCGTGGGGTCTAAGCCCGGGCTGTGTTTTCACCAGGGCCCCTGATGGTGGGGATGGACTTGAAACAGTCCCGGGCCAGGTCACGACCTCCGAGCAGACCCACCAGTGGCTGAGGAGACCTCCGGGGACAGGTACCGGGAGAGCCAGATGTGAAGAGGATGGCGGCTCCAGCAGGGTAGTAACGGATCGTGGGCCCGTGAGGGTAAGCGGGGTACAGAATCGGTGGGCAAAGAGTAGTCGGGTCACACGCAGGGTCAGCAGGGTAAGTCAGTCCGTAGAATGGTCAGGGCAATCCGGGTCAAACACAGGAGCAGGCAGAATAGTCAGGACAATCCGGGTCAATCACAGGAGCAGGCAGCGTAGTCAGGGCAATCCGGGTCAATCTCAGGGACAGGCAGCGTAGTCAGGGTCACTAGACGGGTGCAGGAACTCAGGATCACAGAAAGACCTTGCGGCAATCTGTGACAGTGCAGGGCATCTTTAAATAGTGCGCCCTGCACTGTCATTGGCCGGCCAGGACGCGCCCCCGGCTGTCATTGGACGCCTGAGGCGCGCCCGCGGCTTCTACTGCGCATGCGCGGCGTCCTGTCAGCTGCGGCTCGCTGGGACCTAGTGCCTGTGTCCCGGCGCGATCTGCCGCCAATGCGCATGCGCGGGGGACGGCGCCGCGATCCAGGGCTACGGCGCCGCGATCCCTGACACCGACCGTCCTCCCCCCCCACTCTCTCTGCCCTCTTTCTCCGCCCTCTCTCTCTCTGTCCTTTTTCTCCACCCCCTCTCTCTCTGCCCTTTTTCTCCACCCCTATCTCTGTCCTTTTTCTCCTCCCCTATCTCTGTCCTCTCCCCCCCTCTCTCTCTGCCCTCTTTCTCCACCCCTCTCTCTGTCCTCTTCCCCCCCTCTCTCTCTGCTCTCTTTCTCCCCACCTCTTTCTCTCCCTGCTCTCTTTCTCCCCACCTCTTTCTCTCCCCCCTACCTACTACTTGAAGCTGCGGTCCTATCACCAGAGTTCAGGGATTACACACTGACCTGCTGCATACTCTGCCCGCCCCTCCAGCTCCCCGACTTCAGCACCCATAGCAGAGATGTGGACCCGCTCCTCTACTGAAACTCCGAGGAGGAGAGGTGTCCAAAGTCCCTGCCTCACTGTCTGTCCCCTCAATGCTTGCTTATTTCAGCAGCGGCACATACAGGAATGGACTGAGCCTCTCGTGGGGCCCTGTAGTGACCACGGCCCTCTGGCAGTGCCCGAATAGTCAGTCCACCCCTGGAGGAGCGGGTCCGGTGTCACCCCATGCAAAAGGTGTCACCCGTTGCTGCGCACACCTCCCACACCTGCCTAGGAACGCCCCTGCCTTTAAGGGTTCGCTTTAAAGCACCTGGAAACTCAAGTCTGGGAATTTTGAGCATAAATCTTAATGAGAGTGATATATATCACTTCAAAAAAAAATACACTGGAAGACTTTAGCAGGCTTTCAGTAAGCCTCAACACAGTTTGAAGCCTGCTGTAGCTTGCTAGCAGATTGTTTAATGTAGTGGCCAGCACTCCCATTAAGATTTGTGTTCAACATTCCCAGAATGGACAATGCAGACATCAAGCTGCTCCAGCTGAGGGTTACTAGAACTCCTTACTAAAGCAGATGGCTTAGGAGTGAGCTTGCCAAGCTGTGACAACCATACATATGCTGAATACACTCAGCACTTAGAAGCTTTCTTGCCAGGAATTTATTGTATGAAAACAAAAATGTAGTGTGTAGGAAATAGCTCAGTGTGCTTCCCACTATAAGTGGCATAATCACAAATCATCTTCAACAATGGAAATAGCCTGTGCATATGGTGCTTACCCACTAAAATAGCAGATCTGCAGATTAAGAGCCTCTTAAATGAGTGTGAAACTGTCATTTTGTGTATACATCTAATAATAATTAAATCCTTTGTGGGAACATATGGCAGACCCTCTAAAATATCATAGGCTTCCCTAATACTAAACTAATAAAGCGTATGTCTACATGGATCCTTTCCATCTTACATTAACAGTGATGCATAAACAGCTTTCACCATGCTGAATTCGCTTGTCTCGTGTTGTGTATTGGTGATTAAAGATCAGAAATAGACTACATGAGCGTTGACATGAAAGTACATCCTGGTAGGCTTGTCTCGCAGTGACATTGGACAGTGCCACTTATATGAGGAGAGTAAAGCAAATGTAATACCATACTTATTATGAATGGTCATAACTGCCCAGTACTGATGACTAATTACTGTACATTTAACCTCCCTGGCGGTATGATTATTTCAGATTTTTGGTGCTGAAAGCGGTACCATTATTTTGCATGGAAATATGTAGTTTTTTTATTGTAGGCTGTAATTTTTAGGAATAACTCACTGAAATCTGTCCGAACAAGAGTCTAGTAAACATCCCGGATATGATAAAATTTGAAACACGAAATCATAAATTATAATTTAATAAATAATCATAAAAATTAATAATATAATAATAATACATTTAATTCAATAATATAATCAAACCAAAAACACTGACATTTGAAATATAGCGCCAAGATCGCTCATCACTGAGCAAAGTCGCAAAATCATTTTCAGTGTCTGATGACGAATTTCCCCCACGAATCATCACTCAATTCTGCAAGTGGTTCTAATTTACTATCGCTGTTCTCTAGCCGGTCTAAACCCGCTTTTGACCTAAAGGGACGCTTTTTGGACACCATGGACTTTTCTCAGTTTCCAGGCAGAAAGAACAGTAAAAATGCAGGCAGGGCGCAGGACAAAGCACTCGGGACAAAATGTATGTGAAATGGTTTGAAACAGCAATGTTTTACTATGTAAAGTTCGTTTAGAAAAAAATGATATTTTTTAAAAATTTCAAATTTCCCGCCGTACGTCCCGACGTCACAGGGACCGGAACACAGAATAATAAACCAAAAACGATCTCTCCTGCGCTCCGGGACCCAGGCCGGTGGCGAGTAGATGGAAAACACTCCAGAGAGGCAACCACCGGAGTATCCAAAGTCGTGCAGCTCCAAACCAAGGCTGTGGAAGCCTGAACAAACTGTGAAGTGAAACAACAAGAAGTGGGATTCGCGCTGGTCTCTTGCATTTGAAGTCCCTTGGTGGACTTACATGCCTGTTTTTATCCGCTGTTTGTGAGTACCATTCCTTCATTAAATAAATTTTGGTTACTGAGGTAATGCACAAGGTTGGTGCGCTTCTTGTTGTTTTTTTGTTAATTTAGCAAAAAATAAAAACCCCGTCGGGGATTAAATACCACCAAAAGAAAGCTCTAGCTGTGTGAAGAAAATGATACAATTTTAGTTTGGGTACAATGTTGTATGACCGCGCAGTTGTCATTCAAAGTGTGAGAGCGCTGAAACCTGAAAAATGGCCTGGGCAGGAAGGGGTAAAATTGCCCGGTATTGAATTGGTTAACATATCAATATGGGCCTTTGCTTTTTCTTTTATGTTTCCTAGTTGCAATCTGAGGAACTATAAATAAAAAAAAAAAAAATAAAAAAATAATCATGTAGCGCTACTCACATAATAAACAAGTGACGTGGGTGACGTGTTTCCTATAGACTCAGCTTGGTTGTGGTTTCCCAGGAGAGGAAGGAGTGATTACTGCTGGCTGCTGGATCTCCTGATTGGTGCTACACTTGATCTTACCTGGAGAGGAGCCATTAGTGGAGTGCTGACCCCTTGAGGGATTTGAGTGCGACAAGGAGCGACCATTTGGAGTGATAGCAGGCTTGGAGGATCCGTGAGAAGGATCCAGTAAAGCGCTTTGACCCGCAAGGGTCGAAGCTATAAGGTGAGAGGCTTATCCAGACGGTGGTCGGATTGTCATATCCACTTGCACACAAATATCAGCACGAGTGTGTGTCATCTAAGTGTTACCATCGGCATATATTGGACTTTAAGAGCACTGATTTAGTTGTTTTTGTATTGTGGTTTCACTATAGTATGTTCACTATATATATAATATATTATTTACACTGAATGGATTTGTATAAAGAGATATATACAGTCATGGCCGAAATTGTTGGCACCCTTGATATTTTTCCTGAAAATCAAGTATTTCACACAAAAAAGGTATTGCATTAACACATGTTTTGCTATACACATGTTTATTCCCTTTGTATGTATTGGAACAAATATAAAACAGAGGCAGAAAAGCAAATATGACATAATGTCACACAAAACCCCAAAAATGGGCTGGACAAAAGTATTGGCACCCTTAACTTAATATTTGGTTGCACACCCTTTGGAAAACATAACTGAAATCAGTCGCTTCCTATAACCATCAATAAGCTTCTGACACCTCTCACCCGGAATTTTGGACCACTCTTCCTTTGCAAACAGCTCCAGGTCTCTCTTATTGGAAGGACACCTTTTCCCAACAGCAATTTTAAGATCTCTCCACAGGTGTTCAATGGGATTTAGATCTGGGCTCATTGCTGGCCACTTCAGAACTCTCCAGCGCTTCTTTGCCATCCATTTCTGAGTGCTTTTTGACGTATGTTTGGGGTCATTGTCCTGCTGGAAGACCCAGGATCTTGGACGCAAACCCAGCTTTCTGACACTGGGCCCTACAGTGCGACCCAAAATCCTTTGGTAATCCTCAGATTTCATGATGCCTTGCACACAGTCAAGGCACCCAGTGCCAGAGGCAGCAAAACAACCCCAAAACATCATTGAACCTCCACCATATTTTACCGTAGGTACTGTGTTTTGTTCTTTGTAGGCCTCATTCCGTTTTCGGTAAACAGTAGAATGATGTGCTTTACCGAAAAGCTCTATCTTGGTCTCATCTGTCCACAAGACGTTTTCCCAGAAGGCTTTTGGCTTACTCAAGTACATTTTGGCAAACTGTAGTCTTGCTTTTTTATGTCTCTGTGTCAGCAGTGGGGTCCTCCTGGGTCTCCTGCCATAGCGTTTCATTTCATTTAAATGTCGACGGATAGTTCGCGCTGACACTGATGCTCCCTGAGCCTGCAGGACAGCTTGAATGTCTTTGGAACATGTTTGGGGCTGCTTATCCACCATCCGGACTATTCTGCGTTGCAATCTTTCATCAATTTTCCTCATCCGTCCACGACCAGGGAGATTAGCTACAGTGCCATGGGTTGCAAACTTCTTGATAATGTTGCGCACTGTGGACAAAGGCAAATCTAGTTCTCTGGAGATGGACTTGTAACCTTGAGATTGTTGATATTTTGCCACAATTTTGGTTCTCAGGTCCTCAGACAGTTCTCGTCTCCTCTTTCTGCTGTCCATGCTTAGTGTGGCACAGACAGACACACAATGCAAAGGTTAAGTGAACGTCTCTCCTTTTTATCTGCTTTCAGGTGTGATTTCTATATTGCCCACACCTGTTACTTGCCCCAGGTGAGTTTACAGGAGCATCACATGCTTGTAACATTCTTATTTATCCGCAGTTGTGAAAGGGTGCCAATACTTTTGTCCAGCCCATTTTTGGAGGTTTGTGTGACATTATGTCGAATTTGCTTTCTTTCCTCCCTTTTTTTGTTTTGTCCCAATACACACAAAGGGAATAAACATGTGTATAGCAAAACATGTGTTAATGCAATACGTTTCGTGAGAAATACATGATTTCCTGGAGAAATATCAAGGGTGCCAACAATTTCGGCCATGACTGTATGTTTTCCATATGATTTAGGTCATTATAATTATTTTTGAAGATTGTATTTAATCGGCATCAATTGTTTTCAATTATTATCACCATCACATTTTGTGTTCACATATAATTGTTTGGATTTTTGCATGAAATCACTTGGTCTACAGTTGATTTGGCATTTTTCACTAATTGATACACTTGGTACATATATTTATATGCACTTGTTTATTATGTGAGTAGCGCTACATTATTTTTTTTTTATTTATATGTCTATGGTAATCATTGGTATATGATTTAATGTTAGCAGCTTCTTTTCTCTATATATAGAGTTGAACACTAGTGAGCGCAGGAGGTTCACACCATTATTGTTAAATCTGAGGAACTAAAGTCATATAGTTTTCATAATAAATATATTGCACATAAAAAAAAATCTATTTGCATATGTGGGAGCCATGATTGTGCATAAAAATTAGTTAACACACACAAATGGTCTCAGGACCAGCTCCCAGACCGGACTGGAATTGTGTCATCTCATTTGTGGAGGGGCATTCGCATGCTCCAGAGACATAAGAGCAAAAGTTCAGTTCCTTGGCCAAAAGTAAACACAGCAGCTGGAGACAGGTAACACTTACCAAACAGGTATCCATTGCATGTATTTATTTGCACCACCGACCACTTCTGCCTTACAACTGACGAGGAGGAGGCAACGTTGCTGGCTATGTTTGCCAGAGCTTTCTGCAGTGCAGAGAGGAGGGATGCACATGGCATGGCTTTTTTGGACCATGTGTATACTTGCAGGATGTCCTTTGCAGGTTTTGCTTAGGACAAGAAGGAATTATACACCCTCTGTGAGCTCATCCTTACTCTGAAGGAGCTTACATTCATACTAGTGCCAATTAACCTACCAGAATGTCTTTTGGAGTGTGAGAGGAAACCCAAACAGGAACAGAGAGAACATGCAAACTCCTAGCACGTGGTGAAATGGCTGGGATTTGAACCAATGACCCTAGTAGGCAGGAGTGTTAACCACTGTGCTGCCATAACAATCAGAATACATAGTAGTACCATGATTCAGGAATTAAGATATATAATTATAAGAAAATATGAATTCAACATTGCAAATTATTTGTCATATAACAGAGATATAACTGTCATGGATTTAAAGGGGAACCCCTTAACCAAAAAAAAAAGTGTGACCTTCCCCCCAAAATCACTAACACACCCTTTCTCGGAGCATACAGTCTTGCAGGCTATGTCAGGTCATAAGGTTAACGAATCTAAAACTGAAGCATTACCGATCCACATACCATCTACCATTTTATCTTCTCTTTAGTCAAATTATCCCTCTCGATGGTGCCCACACGAATTGAGTTATTTAAGTACCAAACTTACCTCCTCATACCACTCCCTTTATGAAGCTAATTTCTCCCCTCTGTTTCATGCTATTTCTAAAATATTGGGACAATCTTGCCGTCACCTTCCTTTAAAGGATTAATGTGCTAAAAATGACCATACTGCCCAAACTTCTGTATCTGTTTGAGACGCTGCCTGTCCCTATTCCCAAGTCTAAGTTGCACTCCCTTCAGAAATCCTTCCTCCACTTCATTTAGCATAATAAATCCCACCAAATTGCCCATACTGTCCTTCTCTCTCCTCAATCTAGGGGAGGTCTGGGGGCCCCAGACATCATGTTGTATTATTTGGCTACCCACCTTCGTGCCCTTGTCTTGTGGTCCTCCCAGCACCCCCTAATAAATGGGCTGAGATTGAATGGCTACAATTACATCCAACATCCCAAAGGTGTTCCTTCGGGTTAAGTTCAGTACTCTGTGCAGGCCAGTCAAGTTCCTCCACCCCAAACTCACTCATCCATGTCTTTATGGACCTTGCTTTATGTACTGGTGTGCAGTCATGTTGGAATAGGAAAGGGCCATCCCCAAACTCTTCCCACAAAGTTGGAAGCATGGAATCCTAAACTCGTTCATCCATGTCTTTATGGACCTTGCTTTGTGCACTGGTGCACTGTCATGTTGTAACAGGAAAAGGTCATCCCCAAACTGTTCCCACAAAGTTGGAAGCATGAAATTGTTCAAAATGTCTTGGTATGTGGATGCCTTAAGAGTTCCCTTCACTGGAAATAAGGGGGAAGCCCAACCCCTGAAAAGCAACCCCACACCATAATCCCCCCTCCACCAAACTTTACACTTGGCACAATGCAGTCATTAAAGTACTGTTCTCCTGGCAACTGTCAAACCCAGAGATGTCCATCAGATTGCCAGACAGAGAGGCATGGTTCATGTCCAGTGATGGCATGCTTTACACCACTGCATCCAACGCTTTGCATTGCACTTGGTCATATAAGGCTTGGATGCAGCTGCTCAGCCATGGAAACCCATTCCATGAAGCTTTCTATACACTGTTGTTGTGCTAATCTGAAGCCCACACAAAGTTTGGAAGTCTTTAGCTATTGACTCTTCAGACAGTTGGTGATTTTCTGCGCACTGTGCGCTTCAGCATGCACTGACTCGGATTTGTCATTTTACGTGTTATACCACTTTGTGGCTGAATTGCTGTTCAAAGTTGCTTCCCCTGTGTTATAACACCACTAATGCAGGCCATAGATGGGTCGAAAATCGGCCGATTTGTCGGCCGAAAATAAAATCGGCCGATTTTCGGATCGTTAGTGGGCGATTTGGTCGGCCGTTTTTCGGTATTTTGGCCGTTTTTGTTTTTCGGTAAAGTTGGAAAAAAAATCGGCCGATTTTGCCGATCGGCCGATTTTCGTGGCAATTAGTGGGCAAATCGGCCGATTTTTTACCGATAAAAATCTGCGCATGAGCAGTGACCTGCAAGAGGAAGACAAAAAGAAGAAAAAGAAGAAGAGGAAGAGGATGAAGAAGAGGATGAAGAAGAAGAAGAGGAAGAAGAGGATGAAGAAGAAGATGAGGATGAGGATGAAGAAGAAGAAGATGAGGATGAAGAAGAAGATGAGGATGAAGAAGAAGAGGATGAGGATGATGATGATGAAGAAGAAGAGGATGAGGATGATGAAGAAGAAGAGGATGAGGATGAGGAAGAAGAAGAGGATGAGGATGAAGAAGAGGAAGAAGATGAGGATGAAGAAGAAGATGAGGATGAAGAAGAAGATGAAGAAGAAGAAGAGGATGAGGATGAAGAAGAAGATGAAGAAGAAGAAGATGAAGAAGAAGAAGAAGAAGTAGGATGAAAATAAGAAGAATTCCAGTCCAGCAAAAAGTATCTCTGCAGAGAGCTCCGCTATTTCTGACAGTTCTCTGACAGTTCTTTGACATTTACAGCGGTTGAAACATTGTATCTATTTGTTTCCGAATAAAAACATCTGTATCCTAAATGGAAACAAATAGATATAATGTTTCAACCGCTGTAAATGTGAAGGAACTGTCAGAGAACTGTCAGAAATAGCGGAGCTCTCTGCAGGGACACTTTTTGCCAGCTGTAGAAGGGATGAAAATCGGCCGATTTTTTTTACCATTGATGGTAACTAGAGATGAGCGAATCGAAGTATCCGAAGTGGAATTCGAGTCGAATATCGGAAAAATTTCGATTCGTGCCGAATCCGAAAAACAGCCTAATTCGGACGCGCGAATCGAAATTTTTCCGAAAATGGCGGCTGACATGTGCGGCGACGGAGCGGGGATGTCGGGGAAGGCGCGCAGACAAGGCGCGCTGCCCCATAATGCATTCCTCAACGACATGTGATCGCATCAGCCAATCAGCAGCCAGCCAGCCAGCACTGTGTAATGGTCGAGGTATATATAGCGGCCATTTTGGAAATCTTCATTTGCCTGCAGTCATTGAACAGAGGCAGACCGCTCTGTACTAGGGACAGGGACAGAGTTAGGGCCACAGAAACGAGAATTGGGGACAGAGAGAAGTTACTTAGGGACAGAGAACCATTACTCAGGGACACAGACTTGTTAATGAGGGCCACAGAATCGTTATTTAGGGACAAAGAAACGCTAGTTAGGGCCACAGAATTCATACTCAGGGACAGACAGAATTTTCACTCAGTGCCAGAGAATTGTTACTTAGGGCCACAGAAACGTTATTAGGGCCACAGAATTTTTACTCAGGGACAGACAGAATTGTTACTGAGTGCCAGAGAATTGTTACTCAGGGACAGACAGAATTGTTACTGAGTGCCAGAGAATTCTTACTCAGGGCCACAGAATTCATTCTCAGGGACAGACAGAATTGTTACTCAGGGACAGACAGAATTGTTACTGAGTGCCAGAGAATTGTTACTCAGGGACAGACAGAATTGTTACTGAGTGCCAGAGAATTGTTACTCAGGGACAGACAGAATTGTTACTGAGTGCCAGAGAATTCTTACTCAGGGCCACAGAATTCATTCTCAGGGACAGACAGAATTGTTACTCAGGGACAGACAGAATTGTTACTGAGTGCCAGAGAATTGTTACTCAGGGACAGACAGAATTGTTACTGAGTGCCAGAGAATTGTTACTCAGGGACAGACAGAATTGTTACTGAGTGCCAGAGAATTGTTACTCGCACAGACACAAAATTGTTACTTGCACAGACACAGAATTGTTACTCGCACAGACACAGAATTGTTACTCAGGGCCACAGAATTCATACTCAGGGACAGACAGAATTGTTACTGAGTGCCAGAGAATTGTTACTCAGGGACAGACAGAATTGTTACTGAGTGCCAGAGAATTGTTACTCGCACAGACACAAAATTGTTACTTGCACAGACACAGAATTGTTACTCGCACAGACACAGAATTGTTACTCAGGGCCACAGAATTCATACTCAGGGACAGACAGAATTGTTACTGAGTGCCAGAGAATTGTTACTCAGGGACAGACAGAATTGTTACTGAGTGCCAGAGAATTGTTACTCAGGGACAGACAGAATTGTTACTGAGTGCCAGAGAATTGTTACTCGCACAGACACAAAATTGTTACTTGCACAGACACAGAATTGTTACTCGCACAGACACATAATTGTTACTCAGGGCCACAGAATTCATACTCAGGGACAGACAGAATTGTTACTGAGTGCCAGAGAATTGTTACTTAGGGACAGACAGAATTGTTACTGAGTGCCAGAGAATTGTTACTCAGGGACAGACAGAATTGTTACTGAGTGCCAGAGAATTGTTACTCAGGGACAGACAGAATTGTTACTGAGTGCCAGAGAATTGTTACTCGCACAGACACAAAATTGTTACTTGCACAGACACAGAATTGTTACTCGCACAGACACAGAATTGTTACTCAGGGCCACAGAATTCATACTCAGGGACAGACAGAATTGTTACTGAGTGCCAGAGAATTGTTACTCAGGGACAGACAGAATTGTTACTGAGTGCCAGAGAATTGTTACTCAGGGACAGACAGAATTGTTACTGAGTGCCAGAGAATTGTTACTCGCACAGACACAAAATTGTTACTTGCACAGACACAGAATTGTTACTCGCACAGACACAGAATTGTTACTGAGTGCCAGAGAATTGTTACTCAGGGACAGACAGAATTGTTACTGAGTGCCAGAGAATTGTTACTCAGGGACAGACAGAATTGTTACTGAGTGCCAGAGAATTGTTACTCAGGGACAGACAGAATTGTTACTGAGTGCCAGAGAATTGTTACTCGCACAGACACAAAATTGTTACTTGCACAGACACAGAATTGTTACTCGCACAGACACAGAATTGTTACTCAGGGCCACAGAATTCATACTCAGGGACAGACAGAATTGTTACTGAGTGCCAGAGAATTGTTACTCAGGGACAGACAGAATTGTTACTGAGTGCCAGAGAATTGTTACTCGCACAGACACAAAATTGTTACTTGCACAGACACAGAATTGTTACTCGCACAGACACAGAATTGTTACTCAGGGCCACAGAATTCATACTCAGGGACAGACAGAATTGTTACTGAGTGCCAGAGAATTGTTACTCAGGGACAGACAGAATTGTTACTGAGTGCCAGAGAATTGTTACTCGCACAGACACAAAATTGTTACTTGCACAGACACAGAATTGTTACTCGCACAGACACAGAATTGTTACTCAGGGCCACAGAATTCATACTCAGGGACAGACAGAATTGTTACTGAGTGCCAGAGAATTGTTACTCAGGGACAGACAGAATTGTTACTGAGTGCCAGAGAATTGTTACTCAGGGACAGACAGAATTGTTACTGAGTGCCAGAGAATTGTTACTCGCACAGACACAAAATTGTTACTTGCACAGACACAGAATTGTTACTCGCACAGACACAGAATTGTTACTCGCACAGACACAGAATTGTTACTCAGGGCCACAGAATTCATACTCAGGGACAGACAGAATTGTTACTGAGTGCCAGAGAATTGTTACTCAGGGACACCTAATCGTTGAATTAAATAGTATGTCAGACAACATGCAGAGGAGTGGCAGAGGAGGCAATGTTTTAGGAGCGAGCAGACGTGGCAGCAGAGGAAGGGGTCGAGGCAGCAGTATTCGCAGCCAGAGGCCAGTGCTCCCGGTGTCATCCAGCGGTCGTGTCTCCACCGACAACCCTGCCGTCATTGATTGGTTGGCTCGGTCGTCTTCCTCTTCCCAGGTCACCTCTGACACCTACAGCCAACGGTCGGTGGGTACGTCAGACACAACCGTTAGTTGGCATGGCCCGGGACCAAGCCCACTGAAATCACGTGTCCTCTACCTGCCCCTGTCCTTTGCTGTTCCCTCACCAAGCGAAGTATCGCATGCTGTGGGCTCAGCCCCACTGTACAGTGAGGAAGAGCTAACAGAGGGCGGTCAGGAACGGGGGGAGACATCGGCCTTTTCAGCAGCCAAGCGAACAAGTACTGGCGAGGAGAGTGGCTCGGTAGCCGGTCTAGAGACAGGTCTGTCTCCTGACCCAGACGCAGCCGAGGGGGCTAGTAGTGAGGCGGAGACCCTACTTGATGATGAGGAGGTT
Organism: Staurois parvus; assembly: GCF_062004578.1. NCBI lineage: Eukaryota > Metazoa > Chordata > Amphibia > Anura > Ranidae > Staurois > Staurois parvus. The sequence goes on from NW_028317944.1 coordinate 1,294,242, forward strand.
GATCGCACTTGGCAGCCTCGTCGTCATCAGGCAATTTCTTCCGCATCATCAGGAGAAGAGGGTGGCAGCTTGGCAGCGAGCAAAACAGTCGGTGGGTTGCCCAGGAGACAGCAGCAGGGTCGCATCAGTGTCAGTGGAGCCAAACGTCCACGGAGTAGAGCACCAGCTCCACTGCAGCCTACCACCACGGCCAGTAGTGGTGCCGGTGCGCACGGAGGAAGTAGCAGTCAGCCAGTGAAGAGTAGCGGGGGCAAAGTTTCCTACTCGGTGGTGTGGCAATTTTTCCTCAAGCCGCCCGAGGAAGTAAACGTAGCCGTATGTCGACTATGTGGCCAGAAATGCAAGCGTGGCCAGGGGGCCCATGTTGGGACTACAGCGTTGCGTCAGCATATGCAGCGTCACCATTCGGTGGCCTGGGAAAACCGTGATAAACATACGGCGGTTCTGCCTGCCCCAGCCCCCGCTCCATCACCCGCTCCGTTACTTGCTCCGTCACCCGACGTCGTCAATCGCCCTCTATCAGCCAGTCAAGGCTCCAACACCTCTGCTGAGGGGAGTTGTCGCTCATTGGCATCTTCCGCTCGTTCAGATGCTCCTTCTCCTGCTACTCCTCTTCTCGGATTCCGTCAACAGTCTTTCTTGGAATCCGTATCCAAGAGACAACAGTTTGCGAGCACGCACCCGACGGTGCAAAAGCTGAACGTCCTCCTGTCCAAGTTGCTGGTGCTGCAGTCCCTCCCTTTCCAACTGGTGGACTCAGCACCTTTCCGAGAAATGATGGCTTGTGCCGCGCCGCGGTGGAGAGTGCCAAGCCGTCATTTCTTTGCCCAAAAGGCAGTGCCAGCCCTGCATTCACATGTAGAAGAGATGGTGGGCCAGTCTTTGAGCATGTCGGTCTCTGCCAAAGTGCACGGCAGCACCGACGTGTGGAGCTGTAACTACGGTCAGGGACAGTACATGTCATTTACGGCCCACTGGGTGAACGTGGTGCCGGCACAGCCGCACCAGCAACTTGGACAGGTCACGACGCTTTTGCCTCCACGTTTGCACGTCCTTGGTCCAGCAAGCATGTCCGCCTCTACCACCTCTTTTTCCGCCGTGTCCTCAGCCGCCACCCCCGTGCCAAGTCCCATTACCCGACCGGCATATCACATGTGCAGGGCGCAACGGTGTCACGCTGTGCTGCACCTGGTATGCCTTGGCGAACGTAGTCACACAGGGGAGGAACTGCTGAGTGTAATGAACAGAGAAATCGACAGATGGCTGTCTCCGCGCAAACTAAAAATCGGAACCATGTTGACTGACAACGGAAAGAACATGGTGTCTGCTCTGCGTCAAGGAAGGTTGTGCCATGCGCCATGCATGGCTCACGTGTTCAATCTGGTTGTCAAGCGGTTCCTAAAATCCACCATCCCACTGCAAGACATCCTTAAAATGTCACGTAAACTGTGCATGCATTTCAGCCATTCCTACACCGCAAAGAACACCCTCATTGAGCTGCAGCGGCAGAACGGAATTCCACAGCATCGCCTGATCTGCGACGTTGCAACAAGGTGGAATTCAACCCTACACATGTTAGACCGCCTTTACGAGCAGCGAAAGGCCATCACCGATTTCCTGATGTTACAAGCGGATAAAGGTACTCCCCTGTGTAACTTCGATGTCAGCCATTGGCAGCTCATGCGTGACACCTGCCGCTTGCTCAGGCCCTTTGAGGAGGCCACGCTATTCGTGAGTCGGCAGGACTATGGGATGAACGACGTCATTCCTCTGTTGCACGTCCTGGAACAAATGCTGTTAACAATGGCTGGTCAGGGTGCGGTAGACGTGGCGCACAGATCTCAACGCCACATGACCCCTGTGGGGGCAGGACAGGAAGAAGAGGAGGAGGTAGAGGAGGACATTTGTGCTCAGGAATTATTGAGTGAAATGGGTGGTTTTTCCACTCAGCGGACAGGAGTGGAGGAGCAGGAGCATCTGGTAGAGGAGGAGGAGGAGGAGACAGAGGACCCAGACGCACCGTGGCAGTATGCTGTGGAGATGGAGGCAGGGAGTCCCTCGCATTCCTTGGCACAAATGGCCCATAGCATGCTCGGTTGCTTGCGTAGCGACAGCCGAATAATAACCATCAGACAGAGGGATGACTTTTGGCTGTCCACCTTGTTGGACCCTCGCTACCGGTCCAAAATGGTGGCCTTTTTCACACCTGCTGAGAGGGAGGCCAAAATTACGTACTATAAAAACCACCTATGTAGTCAGTTGGTCTCTGCCTTTGTGCGCCAACGTCCATCCTCAGACACTGTGGGCCCTGTGCGCTCGCGTTCCGCTGCCATGGCAGCAGGGGAGGGGTGGGGTGGTAGGAGCAGTGGCAGCTCCACCAGCAGCGGCTGCCTCAGTCTGCAGTCGATGATGAGTAGCTTTCTTCACCAGCGCAGTGAGGAAACTACTAACCAGCCGCAGCAGCAGCAGCAGCATCAGGTGGACCTGGAGCAGGAGCTCAAACAACAGGCTTGGGCCTACTTGGACAGCACCCTGCCAACCGAGGTAGACAATCCCCTTGACTACTGGGCAACGAAACTTGACCTTTGGCCCCAACTAGCTGAATTTGCCCTTGAAAGGCTGTCATGCCCGGCCAGTAGCGTGGCATCGGAGCGCGTGTTTAGTGCGGCAGGAGGTATTGTAACTCCGCGGAGGACACGACTGTCCACCCAAAGTGTGGAGAGACTCACGTTTGTGAAAATGAATCAGGCGTGGATTAGTCTGGATTTCAAACCACCAGTTCCTGACACAACTGACTAAATCCGCCATGAATCATGCCTCAAACATGTGCCACTTTCAGGTCTCCTCACACTGCTGGTGTGTTTAATTTTTTGACATAGGGTGCTGGCAGATTACGGGCCTCCTATAGCTGCTGCCAGGCCCCTAATCTGCCATAGGCCCCTATATACCGCCTCCTCATGCTGCTGCTAGGTCCAGAGTCTCTCATGGGTCCCTGTACGGCCTCCCATTGCTGCTGTCTCCATCGCCACACTCTGCTGCCATGTGCCACTTTCAGGTCTCTTCACACTGCTGGTGTGTTTAATTTTTTGACATAGGGTGCAGGCAGATTACGGGCCTCACATAGCTGCTGCCAGGCCCCTAATCTGCCATGGGCCCCTATATACCGCCTCCTCATGCTGCTGCCAAGTCCAGAGTCTCTCATGGGTCCCTGTACGGCCTCCCATTGCTGCTGTCTCCATCGCCACACTCTGCTGCCATGTGCCACTTTCAGGTCTCTTCACACTGCTGGTGTGTTAAATTTTTTGACATAGGGTGCAGGCAGATTACGGGCCTCACATAGCTGCTGCCAGGCCCCTAATCTGCCATGGGCCCCTATATACCGCCTCCTCATGCTGCTGCCAAGTCTAGAGTCTCTCATGGGTCCCTGTACGGCCTCCCATTGCTGCTGTCTCCATCGCCACACTCTGCTGCCATGTGCCACTTTCAGGTCTCTTCACACTGCTGGTGTGTTAAATTTTTTGACATAGGGTGCAGGCAGATTACGAGCCTCACATAGCTGCTGCCAGGCCCCTAATCTGCCATGGGCCCCTATATACCGCCTCCTCATGCTGCTGCCAAGTCTAGAGTCTGTCATGGGTCCCTGTACGGCCTCCCATTGCTGCTGTCTCCATCGCCACACTCTGCCATGTGCCACTTTCAGGTCTCTTCACACTGCTGGTGTGTTTAATTTTTTGACATAGGGTGCAGGCAGATTACGGGCCTCACATAGCTGCTGCCAGGCCCCTAATCTGCCATGGGCCCCTATATACCGCCTCCTCATGCTGCTGCCAAGTCTAGAGTCTGTCATGGGTCCCTGTACGGCCTCCCATTGCTGCTGTCTCCATCGCCACACTCTGCTGCCATGTGCCACTTTCAGGTCTCTTCACACTGCTGGTGTGTTAAATTTTTTGACATAGGGTGCAGGCAGATTACGGGCCTCACATAGCTGCTGCCAGGCCCCTAATCTGCCATGGGCCCCTATATACCGCCTCCTCATGCTGCTGCCAAGTCTAGAGTCTCTCATGGGTCCCTGTACGGCCTCCCATTGCTGCTGTCTCCATCGCCACACTCTGCTGCCATGTGCCACTTTCAGGTCTCTTCACACTGCTGGTGTGTTAAATTTTTTGACATAGGGTGCAGGCAGATTACGGGCCTCACATAGCTGCTGCCAGGCCCCTAATCTGCCATGGGCCCCTATATACCGCCTCCTCATGCTGCTGCCAAGTCTAGAGTCTCTCATGGGTCCCTGTACAGCCTCCCATTGCTGCTGTCTCCATCGCCACACTCTGCTGCCATGTGCCACTTTCAGGTCTCTTCACACTGCTGGTGTGTTAAATTTTTTGACATAGGGTGCAGGCAGATTACGGGCTTCACATAGCTGCTGCCAGGCCCCTAATCTGCCATGGGCCCCTATATACCGCCTCCTCATGCTGCTGCCAAGTCCAGAGTCTCTCATGGGTCCCTGTACGGCCTCCCATTGCTGCTGTCTCCATCGCCACACTCTGCTGCCATGTGCCACTTTCAGGTCTCTTCACACTGCTGGTGTGTTAAATTTTTTGACATAGGGTGCAGGCAGATTACGGGCCTCACATAGCTGCTGCCAGGCCCCTAATCTGCCATGGGCCCCTATATACCGCCTCCTCATGCTGCTGCCAAGTCTAGAGTCTGTCATGGGTCCCTGTACGGCCTCCCATTGCTGCTGTCTCCATCGCCACACTCTGCTGCCATGTGCCACTTTCAGGTCTCTTCACACTGCTGGTGTGTTAAATTTTTTGACATAGGGTGCAGGCAGATTACGGGCCTCACATAGCTGCTGCCAGGCCCCTAATCTGCCATGGGCCCCTATATACCGCCTCCTCATGCTGCTGCCAAGTCTAGAGTCTCTCATGGGTCCCTGTACGGCCTCCCATTGCTGCTGTCTCCATCGCCACACTCTGCTGCCATGTGCCACTTTCAGGTCTCTTCACACTGCTGGTGTGTTAAATTTTTTGACATAGGGTGCAGGCAGATTACGGGCCTCACATAGCTGCTGCCAGGCCCCTAATCTGCCATGGGCCCCTATATACCGCCTCCTCATGCTGCTGCCAAGTCCAGAGTCTCTCATGGGTCCCTGTACGGCCTCCCATTGCTGCTGTCTCCATCGCCACACTCTGCTGCCATGTGCCACTTTCAGGTCTCTTCACACTGCTGGTGTGTTAAATTTTTTGACATAGGGTGCAGGCAGATTACGGGCCTCACATAGCTGCTGCCAGGCCCCTAATCTGCCATGGGCCCCTATATACCGCCTCCTCATGCTGCTGCCAAGTCTAGAGTCTCTCATGGGTCCCTGTACGGCCTCCCATTGCTGCTGTCTCCATCGCCACACTCTGCTGCCATGTGCCACTTTCAGGTCTCTTCACACTGCTGGTGTGTTAAATTTTTTGACATAGGGTGCAGGCAGATTACGGGCCTCACATAGCTGCTGCCAGGCCCCTAATCTGCCATGGGCCCCTATATACCGCCTCCTCATGCTGCTGCCAAGTCCAGAGTCTCTCATGGGTCCCTGTACGGCCTCCCATTGCTGCTGTCTCCATCGCCACACTCTGCTGCCATGTGCCACTTTCAGGTCTCTTCACACTGCTGGTGTGTTAAATTTTTTGACATAGGGTGCAGGCAGATTACGGGCCTCACATAGCTGCTGCCAGGCCCCTAATCTGCCATGGGCCCCTATATACCGCCTCCTCATGCTGCTGCCAAGTCTAGAGTCTCTCATGGGTCCCTGTACGGCCTCCCATTGCTGCTGTCTCCATCGCCACACTCTGCTGCCATGTGCCACTTTCAGGTCTCTTCACACTGCTGGTGTGTTAAATTTTTTGACATAGGGTGCAGGCAGATTACGGGCCTCACATAGCTGCTGCCAGGCCCCTAATCTGCCATGGGCCCCTATATACCGCCTCCTCATGCTGCTGCCAAGTCTAGAGTCTCTCATGGGTCCCTGTACGGCCTCCCATTGCTGCTGTCTCCATCGCCACACTCTGCTGCCATGTGCCACTTTCAGGTCTCTTCACACTGCTGGTGTGTTAAATTTTTTGACATAGGGTGCAGGCAGATTACGGGCCTCACATAGCTGCTGCCAGGCCCCTAATCTGCCATGGGCCCCTATATACCGCCTCCTCATGCTGCTGCCAAGTCTAGAGTCTGTCATGGGTCCCTGTACGGCCTCCCATTGCTGCTGTCTCCATCGCCACACTCTGCCATGTGCCACTTTCAGGTCTCTTCACACTGCTGGTGTAAGGGACCGCCTGACAGCACCTCTATCAGTCCCCCAGTAGAGCCTTCCCAGCGTGCGGAGTCTAAGCACCGGAGCACTTGTTCACCAGGGCCCCTGATGGTGGGGATGGACTTGGAGCGCTCCGGTACCAGGTCGCAACTACCAGGTATCTCCAACAGGGGTAGAGGAGTCTGACAGGGGCTCCAGAGAGCTAGGAGTCTGATGTAAGGGAGCCTAGTGATCCCTGCGGGGTGGATGGATGGATGAGCTAAATCAGAGTCATGCAGGCCGGGACGATAACTAGAGGATCGGTAAGGTACAAAACGGTAGGCAAAGGATAGTCGGGTCACACGCAGGGTCAATACCAGGAGGTCAGATCTAAACGGGAACATCCGGGAGCAGAGTCAGGCAAGCCAAGGGGTCAGGACGGGAGAAGGCAACAAGGTCAAAACAATCCAGATCAGAAGTACTCACACACAGGTAACAGGATACAAAGACCATTCGGCAACAAGTGTCTGTGCAGGGCTAGCTTAAATAGGCCGCCCTGCACCTGACAGGCGTAGCCTGGGTCCTAGTGCCTGTCTAGTACTGTCCAGACGACAGGTACGCCTGGGTCCTAGTGCCCTGCCACCTATACGTCTCGGCAGACACCTACGCATGTGTAGACCCATGCGTCGCGATGGTTCCTGACATTGCCCCCCCCCTATGGGTACCCTCCGGGTGCCCAATTGATCTCTCCACTGCGGGTGACCACGCACGAATTCCCGCATAAGTCTAGGAGCATGAACATTTTGAACAGGTTCCCAAGAATTTTCCTCAGGACCATAACCTTTCCACTTTATCAGGACTTGGGTCTGGCCCCCCCTTCTACGACAGTTCAGGATTGCTTCCACCTCAAACTCTTCCTGATCCCCTACTGTAATAGCCTCTGGGGGTCTGGCTTCTCGATCTGGAAATGGGTCTGTGGCTACTGGTTTCAACAAGGAGACGTGAAACACAGGATGGATCTTAAATGTTTCAGGAAGGATCAGCTCATAAGCAACTTCATTAATCATGCGTTTCACCGGGAAGGGACCTAAGAATTTTGGTCCTAATTTCTTGGATGGACACTGTAGTTTCAGGTTAGTTGTTGCCAACCAGACCTTGTCTCCGGGCTGCAAAATTAAGTCTCCCCTTCGTTTCTTATCGAATGCCTCCTTGTTGTCCTCCTGGGCTTTAGTCATAGCTTCTTCTAGCCGTTTGTTGTTGTCCGAGAAGAACTCCAACATGCTTTGAGTGGCTGGCACCGTACTTTCTGCCAACAGGTCAGGCATGAACGTGGGATGGAACCCGTAATTTGAAAAAAACGGAGACTGCCCTGTAGCCGAGTGATTCGCGTTATTGAATGCGAATTCCGCCATGGGTAAGAGTGTCAGCCAGTCGTCCTGTACAAAAGATGTATAACACCTCAGGTATTGTTCCAGCGTCTGATTGGTTCTCTCTGTCTGCCCGTTCGTCTGAGGATGGAAGGCGGAGGAAAGCGAAAGCTTAATGTCCAGAGCTTTGCACAGGGCTCTCCAGAATCTTGAGGTGAATTGCACCCCACGGTCGGATACCACATCTTCAGGAACCCCATGTAGTCTAACTACTTCTTTGATGAAGATCCTGGCCGTTTCTTCTGCTGAAGGGGTCCCCCTTAGCGGTATGAAGTGGGCCATTTTTGACAATCTGTCCACGATAACAAAAATTGCCGTATGACCCTGGGATGGGGGTAGCTCCACTATAAAATCCATGGCAATTTTTTGCCAGCATCGTGTAGGTATGGGTAGTGGGCGTAGCAGCCCCCAGGCCTTGTTTCTGGTTGGTTTATTCCTCTGGCAGATCTCGCAAGATTCCACGTATCTTTTGCAATCCTGGTTCATCTTAGGCCACCAAAAGGTGCGTTTGAGTAACTCCAGAGTCTTCGCCGTTCCGAAGTGCCCTGCCATGGGGTGATCATGGCAGTGCCCTAACACCTGTGTCTGCACCTCCTTTGGAACCACAATCAGTCCTTCTTTCCGTATTAACCCTTCCTGGCGGGAGAGTGGCATGTCTGGCATTGTGGAACAAGTTTCAGATGCGTCCTGCAACCTAGCCCTTAGTTCCGTTTGCAGAGCCAAAAAATTACCAGCAGACAGGATGGTATCCGGTTTGAGTTCCTCCTCAGGGTCCTCAAACATGCGAGACAGGGCGTCAGGCTTTGTATTCTTTGAACCGGGCCTATATGTAATGTGAAAGGTGAACTGCGAGAAAAACAGGGCCCACCTGGCTTGGCGTGGTCTTAGGCGTTTAGCTGTTTTCAAGTACTCAAGGTTCTTGTGGTCTGTGAAGATCAGGATTGGGTGAGCAGCTCCTTCCAGTAAATATCTCCATTCTGCCAATGCCGTCTTGATGGCCAATAGTTCCCGGTCCCCGATGTCATAATTGCGTTCTGCCGGGGTTAGTTTTCTGGAAAAGAACGCCACTGGGTGTAGAAGTTCCTTGGGACCCTTTCTTTGGGAGAGGATGGATCCAACCGCGTTTTCGGATGCGTCTACCTCTAGCACAAAAGGCAGAGCCGTATCCGGGTGGCCCAAAATGGGAGCGGTGGTGAACAGTCGCTTCAGAGTCTCAAATGCTTCTTGAGCTCCTGGTGTCCACTTGAAGCGATTTCCTGACTTGGTTAACTGCGTTATGGGGGAAACCAGACCTGAAAAATTCCTGATGAATTTACGGTAAAAATTGGCAAATCCAATGAACCTTTGGACGCCTTTCTTATCGGCTGGAATTGGCCAATCAAGAATTGCCGAGATCTTTTGGGGATCCATTGCGATCCCCGCAGTGGAGATAATCATTCCTAAAAACGCAATGCTTTGCTGCTCAAAGCTGCATTTTTCTGCCTTGGCATATAGGCCGTGCAGGCGCAGCCGTTCCAGAACCTTGATTACATGGTTTCTGTGGACATCTAGAGATGGAGAAAAGATCAGAATATCGTCTAGGTAGACGATAACGAAAATGTCCAAGAAATCACGCAACACGTCATTTATGAAGTGTTGGAACGTGGCTGGGGCATTGCAAAGTCCAAACGGCATGACCAGGTACTCGAAGTGCCCAAATCGAGTACGGAAAGCTGTTTTCCACTCATCCCCCTCCCGGATGCGGACCAGATTGTATGCCCCACGCAGATCCAGCTTCGTAAAGCAGACCGCTGTCCCCAGACTCTGGAATAACTCTGGGACCAGAGGTAGAGGGTAGCGGTTCTTGATGGTCACCCGATTTAATTCCCTATAGTCAATACAGGGTCTCAAGGTTTTATCTTTCTTCTCCACAAAGAAGATACCCGCCCCTGCCGGAGATGTGGAAGGGCGAATAAACTTTTTCTGGAGGTTCTCCTCAATATAGTCCTTCAGTACCCCTAATTCCTTTTCTGATAGCGGGAAGATACGGCCAAAAGGAATCTCAGAACCTGGCAATAAGTCAATGGGACAATCATATGGTCGATGTGGTGGTAGTGTATCAGCCCCTCGTCTACTGAACACATCTAAATATTCATGATATACGGTTGGTACAATCTGTCTTAGGTTAGCGTCCTCTTCTGCACATAAGAGGATCTGGGGGGCCCGGGGCCCAGAGGCCTGGCAGTTTTTCTGACAATAGTCTGAAGAAAAACTAAGGGACCCGGTTTTCCAGTCGATCTGGGGGTTGTGGGCCTGCAGCCACGGAAGCCCCAGGATCACTGGAAAAAGGGGTGACGCAATGGCGTCAAAGTGTAGTAATTCCCGATGGGAGCCCATTACGGTGGTGAGTATGGGAGGGGTCTCTTGGTCCACTAAACCTGATTTTATTTGGGAACCATCAGCCAAGAACAAATTGAGCCCCCATTTCCTGGCCTGTAATGGTATCTCCTGCTGGCGGGCAAAGTCAAGGTCCAGGAAGCAACTGCAGGCCCCTGAATCAATGATTGCAGTGGTTACCACGGTTTTCTCTGGCAGCTGAAACAAAAGGGGTACCGCTAAGTAATTGGACTGACTTATATTACTCAAGGAAACAGGAACCGAAGATCGAGACTTACATGTCTTCACTGGACAGTTTCGCACTGCATGTCCAGCTCCCCCGCAATAGAAACACAGGTTCTTGGCCCGCCGTCTCTGGCGTTCTTCTGGAGTAAGGGTCTGCCGCGCCAAACCCAGCTGCATCGGTTCTGGCACATCAGTGGAGACAACTGGTGGAACAGTAGCAGGGACAGAATGACCTGTGCCTTTGGGGGGTATCCAGGTAACTCCTTGACCCTGGCCTTGACCTGTCCTCTCAGATCGGCGTTCCCTTAACCTGCGATCAATCTGAATCGCCAGGTCGATCAAGTCCTTTAGAGACCCGGGGAGGCCAACCCGAGCTAACTCATCTTTTAGGCCCTCCGAGAGTCCGACCCTAAATTGGTGACGTAGGGCGGCGTCATTCCAGTGTGTGTCCCCCATCCATCGCCTGAACTCGGAGGCGTATTCCTCCACAGCTCGACGACCCTGTCGTAGGGCATAAAGGGTGGTTTCAGCCGAAACCGCCCGCTGGGGGTCATCGTACAGAACTGACATGGCCTTAAAAAATGCGTCTAAGGTCTGTAACTGAGGGTCCTGCGTTTCCCTTAGTCTAAGGGCCCAGTCCTGGGGCTCATCCTGTAGAAGAGAAATTACAAATCCCACCTTGACCGACTCTGTGGTAAACGCACGTGGTTGCAGTTCAAAAAACAAGTAACATGCGTTTTTGAACGTTCTAAAACGTGCTCGATCTCCCTGAAAACGTTCAGGCATGGGAACGCGGGGTTCGGCTGGTGGAGCTGCAGCCGCAGCCCCACTGGGAGATTCAGAAACCGCCCTAGTGTCAATAGCTGAGGCCTGACTCTGAGGGGACACTCCAGATAACATTAGGGTGTCAAATTGATTTTCTAACCGACTACACTTGTCCTGCAGGTTAGTTACTGCCTGGGTCAGTCCGGACAAATGTTGGCACATCTCATCCCATGGAGAAGGCGACCCTCCAGACTCAGACATGGCCGAATGGTACTGTAAGGGACCGCCTGACAGCACCTCTATCAGTCCCCCAGTAGAGCCTTCCCAGCGTGCGGAGTCTAAGCACCGGAGCACTTGTTCACCAGGGCCCCTGATGGTGGGGATGGACTTGGAGCGCTCCGGTACCAGGTCGCAACTACCAGGTATCTCCAACAGGGGTAGAGGAGTCTGACAGGGGCTCCAGAGAGCTAGGAGTCTGATGTAAGGGAGCCTAGTGATCCCTGCGGGGTGGATGGATGGATGAGCTAAATCAGAGTCATGCAGGCCGGGACGATAACTAGAGGATCGGTAAGGTACAAAACGGTAGGCAAAGGATAGTCGGGTCACACGCAGGGTCAATACCAGGAGGTCAGATCTAAACGGGAACATCCGGGAGCAGAGTCAGGCAAGCCAAGGGGTCAGGACGGGAGAAGGCAACAAGGTCAAAACAATCCAGATCAGAAGTACTCACACACAGGTAACAGGATACAAAGACCATTCGGCAACAAGTGTCTGTGCAGGGCTAGCTTAAATAGGCCGCCCTGCACCTGACAGGCGTAGCCTGGGTCCTAGTGCCTGTCTAGTACTGTCCAGACGACAGGTACGCCTGGGTCCTAGTGCCCTGCCACCTATACGTCTCGGCAGACACCTACGCATGTGTAGACCCATGCGTCGCGATGGTTCCTGACAGCTGGTGTGTTTAATTTTTTGACATAGGGTGCAGGCAGATTACGGGCCTCACATAGCTGCTGCCAGGCCCCTAATCTGCCATGGGCCCCTATATACCGCCTCCTCATGCTGCTGCCAAGTCTAGAGTCTGTCATGGGTCCCTGTACGGCCTCCCATTGCTGCTGTCTCCATCGCCACACTCTGCCATGTGCCACTTTCAGGTCTCTTCACACTGCTGGTGTGTTTAATTTTTTGACATAGGGTGCAGGCAGATTACGGGCCTCACATAGCTGCTGCCAGGCCCCTAATCTGCCATGGGCCCCTATATACCGCCTCCTCATGCTGCTGCCAAGTCCAGAGTCTCTCATGGGTCCCTGTACGGCCTCCCATTGCTGCTGTCTCCAACGCCACACTCTGCTGCCATGTGCCACTTTCAGGTCTCTTCACACTGCTGGTGTGTTAAATTTTTTGACATAGGGTGCAGGCAGATTACGGGCCTCACATAGCTGCTGCCAGGCCCCTAATCTGCCATGGGCCCCTATATACCGCCTCCTCATGCTGCTGCCAAGTCTAGAGTCTCTCATGGGTCCCTGTACGGCCTCCCATTGCTGCTGTCTCCATCGCCACACTCTGCTGCCATGTGCCACTTTCAGGTCTCTTCACACTGCTGGTGTGTTAAATTTTTTGACATAGGGTGCAGGCAGATTACGGGCCTCACATAGCTGCTGCCAGGCCCCTAATCTGCCATGGGCCCCTATATACCGCCTCCTCATGCTGCTGCCAAGTCTAGAGTCTGTCATGGGTCCCTGTACGGCCTCCCATTGCTGCTGTCTCCATCGCCACACTCTGCTGCCATGTGCCACTTTCAGGTCTCTTCACACTGCTGGTGTGTTAAATTTTTTGACATAGGGTGCAGGCAGATTACGGGCCTCACATAGCTGCTGCCAGGCCCCTAATCTGCCATGGGCCCCTATATACCGCCTCCTCATGCTGCTGCCAAGTCTAGAGTCTCTCATGGGTCCCTGTACGGCCTCCCATTGCTGCTGTCTCCATCGCCACACTCTGCTGCCATGTGCCACTTTCAGGTCTCTTCACACTGCTGGTGTGTTAAATTTTTTGACATAGGGTGCAGGCAGATTACGGGCCTCACATAGCTGCTGCCAGGCCCCTAATCTGCCATGGGCCCCTATATACCGCCTCCTCATGCTGCTGCCAAGTCTAGAGTCTCTCATGGGTCCCTGTACGGCCTCCCATTGCTGCTGTCTCCATCGCCACACTCTGCTGCCATGTGCCACTTTCAGGTCTCTTCACACTGCTGGTGTGTTAAATTTTTTGACATAGGGTGCAGGCAGATTACGGGCCTCACATAGCTGCTGCCAGGCCCCTAATCTGCCATGGGCCCCTATATACCGCCTCCTCATGCTGCTGCCAAGTCCAGAGTCTCTCATGGGTCCCTGTACGGCCTCCCATTGCTGCTGTCTCCATCGCCACACTCTGCTGCCATGTGCCACTTTCAGGTCTCTTCACACTGCTGGTGTGTTAAATTTTTTGACATAGGGTGCAGGCAGATTACGGGCCTCACATAGCTGCTGCCAGGCCCCTAATCTGCCATGGGCCCCTATATACCGCCTCCTCATGCTGCTGCCAAGTCTAGAGTCTCTAATGGGTCCCTGTACGGCCTCCCATTGCTGCTGTCTCCATCGCCACACTCTGCTGCCATGTGCCACTTTCAGGTCTCTTCACACTGCTGGTGTGTTAAATTTTTTGACATAGGGTGCAGGCAGATTACGGGCCTCACATAGCTGCTGCCAGGCCCCTAATCTGCCATGGGCCCCTATATACCGCCTCCTCATGCTGCTGCCAAGTCTAGAGTCTCTCATGGGTCCCTGTACGGCCTCCCATTGCTGCTGTCTCCATCGCCACACTCTGCTGCCATGTGCCACTTTCAGGTCTCTTCACACTGCTGGTGTGTTAAATTTTTTGACATAGGGTGCAGGCAGATTACGGGCCTCACATAGCTGCTGCCAGGCCCCTAATCTGCCATGGGCCCCTATATACCGCCTCCTCATGCTGCTGCCAAGTCTAGAGTCTGTCATGGGTCCCTGTACGGCCTCCCATTGCTGCTGTCTCCATCGCCACACTCTGCCATGTGCCACTTTCAGGTCTCTTCACACTGCTGGTGTGTTTAATTTTTTGACATAGGGTGCAGGCAGATTACGGGCCTCGCATAGCTGCTGCCAGGCCCCTAATCTGCCATGGGCCCCTATATACCGCCTCCTCATGCTGCTGCCAAGTCTAGAGTCTGTCATGGGTCCCTGTACGGCCTCCCATTGCTGCTGTCTCCATCGCCACACTCTGCCATGTGCCACTTTCAGGTCTCTTCACACTGCTGGTGTGTTTAATTTTTTGACATAGGGTGCAGGCAGATTACGGGCCTCACATAGCTGCTGCCAGGCCCCTAATCTGCCATGGGCCCCTATATACCGCCTCCTCATGCTGCTGCCAAGTCCAGAGTCTCTCATGGGTCCCTGTACGGCCTCCCATTGCTGCTGTCTCCATCGCCACACTCTGCTGCCATGTGCCACTTTCAGGTCTCTTCACACTGCTGGTGTGTTAAATTTTTTGACATAGGGTGCAGGCAGATTACGGGCCTCACATAGCTGCTGCCAGGCCCCTAATCTGCCATGGGCCCCTATATACCGCCTCCTCATGCTGCTGCCAAGTCTAGAGTCTGTCATGGGTCCCTGTACGGCCTCCCATTGCTGCTGTCTCCATCGCCACACTCTGCTGCCATGTGCCACTTTCAGGTCTCTTCACACTGCTGGTGTGTTAAATTTTTTGACATAGGGTGCAGGCAGATTACGGGCCTCACATAGCTGCTGCCAGGCCCCTAATCTGCCATGGGCCCCTATATACCGCCTCCTCATGCTGCTGCCAAGTCTAGAGTCTCTCATGGGTCCCTGTACGGCCTCCCATTGCTGCTGTCTCCATCGCCACACTCTGCTGCCATGTGCCACTTTCAGGTCTCTTCACACTGCTGGTGTGTTAAATTTTTTGACATAGGGTGCAGGCAGATTACGGGCCTCACATAGCTGCTGCCAGGCCCCTAATCTGCCATGGGCCCCTATATACCGCCTCCTCATGCTGCTGCCAAGTCTAGAGTCTGTCATGGGTCCCTGTACGGCCTCCCATTGCTGCTGTCTCCATCGCCACACTCTGCCATGTGCCACTTTCAGGTCTCTTCACACTGCTGGTGTGTTTAATTTTTTGACATAGGGTGCAGGCAGATTACGGGCCTCACATAGCTGCTGCCAGGCCCCTAATCTGCCATGGGCCCCTATATACCGCCTCCTCATGCTGCTGCCAAGTCCAGAGTCTCTCATGGGTCCCTGTACGGCCTCCCATTGCTGCTGTCTCCATCGCCACACTCTGCTGCCATGTGCCACTTTCAGGTCTCTTCACACTGCTGGTGTGTTAAATTTTTTGACATAGGGTGCTGGCAGATTACGGGCCTCCCATTGCTGCTGCCAGACATGTAATCTGCCATGGGCCCCCGTACCGACTCCTCATGCTGTGACGTTGCAACAAGGTGTAATTCAACCCTACATATGTTAGACCGCCTTTACGAACAGCTAAAGGCCATCACAGATTTCCTGATGTTAAAAGCGGATAAAGGTACTCCCTGTGTAACTTAGATGTCAGCCATTGTCAGCTCATGTGTGACACCTGCGCTTGCTCAGGCCCTTTGAGGAGGCCACGCTATTCGTGAGTCGGCAGGACTATGGGATGAATGAGGTCAAATCGGCCATGGGCCCCCGTACCGCCTGTTCACGCTGATGCTGGTCCCACAGTGTGACCTGGGTCCCTGTACGGCCTCCCATTGCTTCCACTCTGCCATGTGCCACTTTGAAATCTCCTCACACTCCTGCGGTTGTCCATTTTGTCATAGGTTGCTGGCAGATTACAGGCCTTCCATAGGTGCCACCAAGCCCCATATCGGCCATGGGCCCCCGTACCGCCTGGTCACGCTGCTGCTGGGCCCACAGTGTGACCTGGGTCCCTGTACCGCCTCCCATTGCTCCCACTCTGCCATGTGCCACTTTCAGGTCTCCTCACGCTCCTGCTGGTTTCCATTTTGTCATAGGTTGCTGTATGGCCTCCCATTGCTGCTGCCTCCACCGCCACACTGTGGCTCCAAACACTGGTTTTGGCCCCGTGACTGGCCAAAGGAGTGAAGTGTGCAGTGATTCTAAGATCGACGGCACTCATCTGCATGTCATACTGACAGACAGTATTATTTCTCTTCCCCAGCAGACTCCAAGGGCATTTAAATTAAAGGTACAGTGTTCTGCACTAATATTAAGTCTCTCTGAAGCCTAGAAACACCCTTTTTTAAGTTAAATTCACAGCGAATTTATTCGACTCGAATCGAATATTGTCCACGAATTCGCCGAATCAGTCGAATCGAATTTTTCATTTCTTCGCTCATCTCTAATGGTAACGTCGGCCGCTTGAACGACCGAATTTTCGTTTTTTAAAAGAAAAATCTGCCGTTTTTTCTCCCCATCTATGGCCTGCATAAGAGTTGATCCTGGAATATTTAGTAGCAAGGAAATTTCACGGATGGACTTAGTTCACAGGTGGCAACTTATCACGGTACCACGCTTGAATTCACTGAGCTCCTGAGAGCGACCCATTCCTTCACAAATGTTTGTAGAAGCAGTCTGCATGCCTAGGGGCTTGATTTTATACACCTGTGGTCATGGAGATCATTGGAACACCTGAATCAAATTATTTGGAGGCATGTTCCAATATTTTTGGCATTATAGTGTATATATATATATTGGAAGCGGAATCAGGTACTGGGGACCCCAAGGAAATGAAAGTTTTGTTTACTGACTGAGTGTGTAGTTCAAGACAAAGTTCAGGTATAAATGCTTGGTGGTAACAATGTAGTAAATTTCTTTAACAGTTGCAAACAAACAGCAAAAATTCCCAGCATGAAGAATAAAAGCAAAAGTCTTAATTGCACAGCACAATGACTGCCCAGCTTGCTGTCCCCATCACTCTGCAAAAACAAAAAACACTTACTGTACTGAATGTACTGTATCTCACGTGTTAGATAAGTACATTATATACAGTATAATGTTGGATGTTAAAGAGTAACTAGTTTTGGAAGAAGCGGAGAGGCATTAGAATACTTGTTTTTTTTTCTTTTTTTTGGTTTCTATTACTGTCTGTGGCCTTGTTTGGCCTGTTTACAGTAATAGCCAAAAATCAAAGTGAAACAAAATCCCAAAAGACGAGGTAGACAGGGGCGTAGGAATGGGTTAACCACTTGGTGACTGCCCTATAGCAGTTCTACTTCTACAGGGTGGCCTCTGTGTTCAGAATCACATATATTTATGTGATTCTGCACTTTCGCATAGGGGGTATACCACTTCTGCTGTGAAAAATCACAGCAGAAGCTGATCAGCGTGTGCCTTCCAACAGATTACTGTTGGCACATGTTGATCGGTGATGAGAGCCAGAGGCAGGCGGAGGCATCTGAGTATCCTGTCAGTGGCAATGTGCTGGGTTTTGTTTCCCTGCAAAGCAAATAATAAAATCCAGCTCATTCTCTAGTAAAAACACCTCACACTACACACACCAAGCAACTGTTAGGCACACATTTATCCCTTTGATTGCCTTAGATGTTAACCCCTTCCCAGCCAGTGTCATTAGTACAGTGACAGTGCATGTTTTTAGCAATGATCACTGTATTAGTATCACTGGTTCCCGGAAAGTGTCAGTGTCAGATTGCCTGCTGCAATATCTCAAACCATGCAGAGCTTATTATGTCCATATAAAAGAACATTTGGGCAGCAGTGACCATAACATGATTTCATTTATTGTTAGCTGTAAACAGCAAGCACATACGAGACAGATAAAAATGCTCAATTTTAAGAGAGCTAATTTTCCAAGGCTGAGAGCTGTTCTCCAAGACGTAGACTGGGAGGGAGTATTGGCATCAATGAACACAAAACAGAAATAGGAGTTCTTCAAAAAGACTGTATGTGAACACACTGCAAAATGTATTCCCATGGGAAACAAGTTTAAAAGGCTAAAAATCAAACCTATGGGGCTTACGGCCAAAGTTAAAAAAGCTATAGATAATAAGAAAAGAGCTTTTATTAAATATAAAAATGAAGGAACACTATCATCAAAGAGAATATAACAGAATATGCAAAAAGGAAATAAAAGCTGGAAAAATTGAAAACAAATGACAGATTTCAAAAGATAGCAGGACAACAGCACAAACTAATGCTTTTCGTAGACAACATTATTTATTGGTCTCTAAGCCGGCCACCTCCCTGGCAGTTGCCTGTAATGCTCTTACCCTGTTTAGTGGCATCTCACAGTATAATGTCAGTTTGACTAAATCATAGATTCTCAATATGGGTACTGTCCAAGATGTTAAACGGCAACTACAGAGTGAATTGCCATTTATGTGGAAAGATGCAGGTATTGCCTTTCTAGGTATAACAGTGACTAGTACCCTCATAGCCTTGGCAACCTAAAATTACACAAAACTCATAGCCAAACTCCACACAGAAATTTCACATTTTGCGAAACATGAACTGTCATGGTCTGGTTGGTTGGCAACCTTTAAAATGTTTATACTGCCCCAGATCCTATATGTTTTTAGAACGCTCCCTATACCAAGCAAATCATATCACCTCACAACTCTACAATCAATAAATAAAAAATTTGAATGGTGTAACGGAAGTGCACCAATCTGGTGTATCTCATCCATTATTGGGACATTTCCCCATCCCCTGTATTTAGCATAACTCAGCCCCTCACTAACACCTCTTTTATTTTGGTGGGAAAATTAAGTATTAAGTTCACTTAAAACCCCACTGGTATAAATACTAAAATGACTGTGTTTTCAATTAATATGTGTATGATAATACACAAATCACCATAATATATCATATAAATCAATAAACATTGCACAGATGAACAAATAATGATATATAAAGTCCCCAATCCAAAGTAAAGAAAATGTGCTGCGTGCTGAATAAATCTTCCAAAAAGTGCTGTAGTGCTCAGTGGTGCTCTTCACAAAAAACTGACAAGCCTCTTACCAAACCAAATAGATCTCAAGCTATAGTGATCCAATAAGATAATATCCCGACTTCACACTGACACTCTCACTACTGATTCCAAAAGGGATGGATGGACAGCTGCAAGCTCCCCAGGAGCCGATATAATACTCCAAACCACTCTCTGCAATGGTATATGAAGAGTTAAAACAGAAGAAACTTCATAGCAAAAGAATACTGTTTATTACGGTAAAATATTGCACTTACATTAGATTAGGTGCAAAGGAAGCATTGAAACAAATACAAATCAGCAGTGGTGTCAGTCGGCCAGATGGTGCGTGGTGACGTCACAAATAGACTATATAAATGCCAGTTCATAGCCTTTTTTGGAGGGAACATTAGGTATACAAGACCATATTCTGGGCACATTGTGCATACCCAGACAGATGGCCACCCACATTGCATATCTGTCAGGGGCCTCCGCGGCTTGTGGCTCGGTGCAGGCGCAGTGTGCCGGCTCGCGGTGGTGTGCGGGCACTAAGTCCTGGCCGGCCACGGTGGAGACGGAACTCGCGCACTTGGGGCCGCAGGTGCGCTCCTGGCACCAATGACAGCGCAGGGCGCAGTGTTTAAATCCGCCCTGCGCTGACACTGATTGCCGTTTGGTCTATCCTGTGTTCCTGCTCCTGTACTCCTTGCTATTTGATCATTGCTGACCCGGATTGTCCCTGACTGTGCTGTATTCTCCTGCTTTGACCCCTGGCTTGCCTAACCTCTCTCTTGGATGCCCCCTATTGGATCTGATCTTCTGTTACTAACCCGGCATGTGACCTGACTATTCTCTGCCTGCTGCCTTGTACCTAGCTGCTCCCACGGTTACCGACTTGGCCTGCTGACCACGCTTCTGCTCATCCATCCGTCCTGCTCGGGCCCATCCGCCTCTTCACATCAGGCTCTCATCTTGCAGATACCTCTGGCGGGCCCATCTACCACAGGTGGGTGTATTCAGGGGTCGCGACCTGGTCTCGGTCTGCTCCAAGTCCATCCCCACCATCAAGGGCCCTGGTGAACAAGCAGACTGGGACTTAGACTCCGCGCTCTGAGGAATCCTATCCTGTGGGTTACTAGAGGTCCCGCCAGGTGGTTCATGACAATATCTAAGGAGAAGGTCTTTTGAAGTAGACATAGTGAAAACAAAAAGATTTAAATAGCCCAGCCCAGATAATTATGTGTGCCTCGTATATCTGAAATAAGGTAATTCATTTCATTTTTTTTAATAATCTTTATTGCTTATTATACATTAAAAATACATAGACATACATTTTGACTTACATTTGTACTACTTGTAATTAATTTAAATAGTTGTCCCTTCTCTCATACAGTATTAGGATTGGTAAATAATGGAGCATTCTCTGTGGCATACACATGTTCCGTACATCAAAACATTCCTACACTACAAAGCTATCTAGTACATTAATTACTAAAACCTGAACCCTTGTTTCCATATATGTGTACAGTATACCTATATTAAACCAATATCTAATATTTCTAACCTTGTAACTTGTTTAACCATTTCAATACCGTGCAATTTTACCCCTTCCTGCCCAGGCCATTTTTCAGGTTTCAGCGCTCTCACACTTTGAATGACAATTGCGCGGTCATACAACATTGTACCCAAACTAAAATTTTATCATTTTCTTCACACAACTAGAGCTTTCTTTTGGTGGTATTTAATCACCGCTGGGGTTTTTATTTTTTGCTAAATTAACAAAAAAGACCAACAATTTTGAAAAAAAAAATGTTTTTCTTTGTTTCTGTTATAAAAGTTTGCAAATAAATAATTGTTCTTCATAAATTTAGGCCGAGATGTATTCTGCTACATGTCTTTGGTGAAAATAACCCAAATTAGGATGTATTATTTAGTTTGTAGGAAAGTTATAGAGTTCACAAACTATGGTATAGATCTGAATATTGATCAATCCTGAAGTACTGACAGCCAATCTAATTTCTTGAGGTCCAAGAATGTCAGAATAGTACAGATATCCCCAAATGTCAGGACGGTATAGATATCCCCCAAATGTCTGGACAGTACAGATATCCCCCAAATGTCAGGGCGGTACAGATATCCCCCAAATGACCACTTTTTGCAAAGTAGACAGTCCGACGTACTTCATAAGAGGCATGGTGAGTTTTTTGAAGTTGTATTTTTTTTGTCATAATTTTTTTTTTTTACATACTGTCACCAGTGCAGTACAGCGTCATCATATAACTGGCATGGCGGTGATCAGGGACACTGACTGGTGACTGTGTGAAAAAAAAAATATATATATTTTTTTTAATTTGTTTTTATTTGTTTTTTATTTTAAATTTTATTTTAAATTTTTTATTAATTTTTTTTTCTTTTTTTAAGATTTTTTTTTTCATATTTCACTATGTCCAAAGTAGTGCAATGTTACCATAGTAACATTGTACTACTTTGGGGAAGTGATCAGTATTTTTTTTTTTACACAATTTGCTTATAGCAAAGAATTACTTTGCTATAAGCAAGCATTTACCTGAATGACATCGATTCATTCAGGGTTTTTTTTTTGTGTGCTTAGCTGTGATTTGGCCACAGCTAATCACATGACATGTGCATGTGATTAGCTGTGACCATTCACAGCTAGACACTAGTATACAATGAATGGCATGAATGAAGCCATCCATTGTATACAACTGTAATGTGACCTGCTGTGATTGGTTACAGCAGGTCACATGGTACCGGCAACGGGGCCGGTACTCAGATCTGTCATCGGCCGTGTCCGAGGTACATGGCCGGTGACAGATCGCGCCGCTGCGCGGCTCTGCAAGCGTGCGAACTGTGCATGTGCGGGAGGACGCCATATGGCGGCCTCCCGGAAAGCTAATACATTTTTACGGACGCCATTTGGCCATAGGCCGGGCATCAAATGGTTAAAATATAGTTATACAAATATCTATTTACAGTTGCTAATGGAGAATATATATAAGCCCCTCACAAGGCAATAGGCATATCCCTATTCTTGAATATTTTTCAAAATAAACTGGTATTTACCAAATCTTTACCTTTCATTAAATAGGAAGCAAATATTAACACAACTTTCAATCATCCTAGCTACCTTGTTCATCAACGTTTCGGAGTTAATGCAAAAACTGTCACTGTAAAGATATTGTATTGTCTCGATATTTTGTTAACTTGTATTGGTGAGAAAAGTCCAAAATAGAAAGTCCTTCCAACTCTTGCATAAACTCAAAAATTGATTTAATAATAATATTGCATAAAATTAGAAATAAAATATTGGAATACAAAATGTTTAGATAATGTCTAAAAAATATAGTTATGTTTTGGGGTTAAAAATGGTATATAATTGTGCGTGTATAGTATGAATCTGTGTGTATATGAATCTCTAGGCTTATAAATTGTGTGCCTAAAAAGTCTTTGTTCTGCTCTATAAGGAGCAATTCAGCCCCCACCTTCTAAAATCTCAAATAATGCTACCAACCCCTCGAAGATATATATTCATATATCCTCTAATTAAAAAAAACATTTAAATTAATCTAAGTCTTAACTTAGTTTATCCTGTAAAGATCAAATAAATTAATTCTCTTCCCAGAAAACTGAATATAGGGATTTCTAGTTTCAGAGTGTCATCTGGTGAACAAATTTAGCTATTAGTGTAAATCAATAGTTAATTGGTAATATTGCCCTCCAATCAGAAGTGTGTAAATATTACAAAGTACACCCCCTAGGTTAAATAGTTTTTTGGAAAGATAAATAAGAGAGCTCAGAGAGAGAGATTGGATGATAATCATAATCCTCAGCAGCAGCATCTCTATCTCCATCACAATCACCATCCAGGGTCTCCATATTGAATATCAACTCCATCTTAGATCCACTCCATCTTTAAAAACAGACTCTGTTTTAGGCTTGATCCACCTCCATCCATCAGTAGTCATTTTGAGGGTTTGGTCAGCAGCCATATCATGGCCTTATCAATTCATAGAACCGATCTACCACCATATGTTTCTGAGGATAACTAACAGTGTGTTATTATCTAGATGATTATTACCTGTTTAATATTCTGATTGCAATAGATTTTGCTGGCCTGAATGAATATCCAGCTCACAATATCATAACCCCTAGAGATTAGATAAATTCATTTTTGCTGTATTGGCACAGCTCACAGACACACTCCACCCTTTCAGGTCCGTAAGATTTTGAAACGCCAAAAGAATACATTTTTTTTGTTTTTAAAGTTCGTACACTTCAGTTGCTGTAACTAAGCCATTTCATGAAATAATTGGCAAAAAGCTAGATCCATTTGTTGTTTGTTGATAAGAACTAATATTTTGACTCAAACCAAAAAAAAAAAGAGTTTTAATTCCTTAATCAGATGATACACGCAATTAAAAACATGGGACAAATACGTCCCTTGGTCCTCAAAGGGTTAATCCAACTGCATGTGATTAACAAGTATAGCCTGTCAAACACAGATTATAGTCTGCTAGGTTTAGTTACAGTTTTAGTTGTGGAGAGGAAATCTATATAAAATCTATATCTGTTTTAGCCATATAAAAATAGGGATTTGTTGTCAAATATAAAGTTTGGTGTCTGTGTTCAGCTATCAATCTGACTGTTATCTGTGATTGTTAGTAACTTATATTATACAATACAATACAATTATATTGTGCTTAATAGAATATCTGCATATAGCAATGAATTTTAGGAATAATTAATTGGTCTGTGGATTTATCGTAAATATTTTGTTTTCATATTGGATCACTGTCATACATCAGTCGACTAAACAATCAATATTGGTGACTTAATTAATCATGCAAACATCCAGACAACAGCTTTTCAGTGTGTTACCAAGCTGTTGTTACACATATTTTATTGGCTGCAGGTCAAGTTACCTCCAGACATTGGAAAAAAGATCTCGCTCCCAGTCTATCAGAAGTTATTGATCTAGTTCAAGCTCACTAAACCTATGAAAGAATGCTAGCCTCCCACAAGTCCAGCTGGTTTGACAATTTTGGAAGCCATGGTCACAGTGGTTTCATGCTAACAAATTGTGCTAGTATGCCTGTTTACTACAGGCAGCATATCACTGTTTACACTACTGTGCAGACTGTTTCTTTCCTCTCCCTACTTCTTCCTACCCTACTGTTTCTTTGGTTGTTCTGTTTCTATCCAGTACCACATATGTTAGGTGCACAATGCCTTATATTTAATTGTTTATCTGCCATGGGCATGTGGCTAAACACCCTATGCCAGGGGCAGACTGACAACTCATGGGGCCCCCGGGCAATAGGGGATCATGGGGCCCCTGTGTCCTTGCCCAAACTCAAAAAAGCCTATGATAAAGGTACCAGGGGCATCTCATGGGGCCCCCTAGTGACCCCGGGCCCTCGGGCAGTGCCCGAGTTTCCAAATGGTCAGTCCGCCCCTGCCCTATGCCTTGTGAGGGTTTAACTAAATGCGGTTTATGTAATTTGCCTTTTGTAATCAGAAGCATTTACCTGTTGCTGGATAACCTGTAGTTGGTTACATATTTTTCCTGTAATGTTTTATTTGCTGAAAACCAAATAAAAATGTTTTGACCTGAAAAGGGTATTTAAGCTAAATATAAAACTATAAAATAAATCACTTTTTGTGTGAAACTGGTTTAGCTACACCTTGCATTTCCATTTTGGTCACCAGTCCTCAGGAAAGATGTCCTTGAACTAGATAGAGTTCAGAGAAGGGCACTGATACAATAAGTGAACTAGAAGATCTCAGTTATGAGGAACAATTGAAAGATTAAACTTAATCTTCCTGGAAAAGATATACTGGACCAAATGAGCCTAAATGTGTCAGCACTTAGAATGCCCATTCAGTGCCAGATTAAGACCATGTGATTGAAGTCAGTTGATAATTCTTTACCCATTCCAGAGTATAGGCCATATCCAGGCTCTCCATTTATAGTAGGAATTGCCAGTTTTGACCAGTAATTTCTATGAGACCAACCTATAAGGTTGATAGTGGTGTGTATTTTTAATAGCCATCATGCAGGCTAGTTAGGGAGCAGAAGGGTGTACAACTTGGTAAAAAAGGTTCCAGGTATGCAGCTAGTGAGTAATAGTGAAGGTCACAGGTATAAAGATGATTGGCTACTATCAGGGGCGGACTGACAACTCATGGGGCCCCCCACGCAATAGGGGATCATGGGGCCCCTGTGTCCTTGCCCAAACTCAAAAAGACCTATGAGAAAGGTACCAGGGGCATCTCATGGGGCCCCCTACTGACCCTGGGCCCTCGGGCAGTGCCCGAGTTTCCAAATGGTCAGTCCGCACCTGGCTACTATGCAACTACATCTCACCTTAAATAGGTCTAATCTATCCAAAAGGAGCAAATGGTCTCACTTACGGGGCTTCTGAGTTAGTGGGGTCTGGAGAATCTTCAGGTGTGATGTCTGTTGTGAGCTATTATTAAGGCCAGGTGTAAAAGTGAATATGGTGTATATGGCTAAGGCATGTTAGTTTACTCCAATCTCATTTATAATATTAACCATTTCAATACCGGCAATTTTACACCTTCCTGCCCAGGCCATTTTTCAGGTTTCAGCGCTCTCACACTTTGAATGACAATTGCGCGGTCATACAACATTGTACCCAAACTAAAATGTTATCATTTTCTTCACACAACTAGAGATTTCTTTTGGTGGTATTTAATCACCGCTGGGGTTTTTATTTTTTGCTAAATTAACAAAAAAAGACCAAACATTTTGAAAAAAACCCACATTTTTCTTTGTTTCTGTTATAAAACTTTACAAATAAATAATTGTTCTTCATAAATTTAGGCCGAGATGTATTCTGCTACATGTCTTTGGTGAAAATAACCCAAATTAGGATGTATTATTTAGTTTGTAGGAAAGTTATAGAGTTCACAAACTATGGTATAGATCTGATTATTGATCAATCCTGAAGTACTGACAGCCAATCTAATTTCTTGAGGTCCAAGAATGTCAGAATAGTACAGATATCCCCAAATGACCCCTTTTTGCAGAGTAGACAGTCCGACGTACTTCATAAGAGGAATGGCGAGTTTTTTGAAGTTGTATTTTTTTGTCATAATTTTTCGGAAAATGAAAAAATTAAAAAAATTATTTTCACTATTTTTTTTTTACATACTGTCACCAGTGCAGTACAGCATCATCATATAACTGGCATGGCGGTGATCAGGGACACTGACTGGTGACATTATGAAAAAAATATATATATATATTTTTTTAATTTTCTTTTTTATTATATTTAATTTTTTATTACTTTTTTTTATATTTTTTTTAAGATTTTTTTTTCATATTTTACTATGACCAAAGTAGTACAATGTTACCATAGTAACATTGTACTACGTTGGGGAAGTGATCAGTATTTTTTTTTACACAATTTGCTTATAGCAAAGAATTACTTTGCTATAAGCAAGCATTTACCTGAATGAAATCGATTCATTCAGCTTTTTTTTTTTTTTTTTTTTTGTGCTTAGCTGTGATTTGGTCACAGCTAATCACATGACATGTGCATGTGATTAGCTGTGACCATTCACAGCTAGGCACTAGTATACAATGGATGGCATCATGAATGAAGCCATCCATTGTATACAACTGTCATGTGACCTGCTGTGATTGGTCACAGCAGGTCACATGGTACCAGCAACGGGAGTCGGTACTCGGATCTGTCATCGGCCGTGTCCGAGGTGCACGGCCGGTGACAGATCGCACTGCTGCGCCGCTCTGCATTAGCGCAAACGGCGCATGTGCGGGAGCACGCCAAATGGAGTGCACCCGGAATGCAGGGACACATTTGAAGCCGCCAAACGGCCATTGGCCGGGCAGCTAATGGTTAAGATATGTTTACAATCAAACATGGGGTCCAATTCATGCATATCTAAGGCACAAAATGTACATATCTTTCAGTTTACAAGAGTCTTTGTCCTTCATAGCCTAGGAAGCATGGCATTTAAAAGCGGTCACTACTTAGTCCTCATGCACACTGGACATTTTGATAACACTGGTAATGTTAGCTGTGTAAAGTCACGTTAAAAAATGTGAGGTTTTATTTAGAGTGTTTGCATTAGTTTTTAGCAGAGTTTTCCTGCATTTAGCGGCATTTTCCCGCATTTGCGGTTTTTAGGTTTTTTTTACCAAATCAAACATTTCTTTTTTTGGGCATTTTTTGGTTTGCGGTGTTTTACCGCATTGTTCAGCATTAGAGAGTTTTTACAGCTAAAAAAAACTCCTCTAGAAACCCACTAGTCCTTTTTTCCCTGCCAAAAACGTTGATTACAGTCTATGTGTGCATAGACACATAGGATAACATGCTGGGGGATTTACTAGCTGTAGAAAAAAAACATCAAAAGCCAAAAACAGCCGCTGCAAAAACGTCAAGTGTGCATGAAGACTTAAGGTTGCTATTTAGCAGGGTGAGGCATACATGTGGTTCAAGAAGGTTTTCTAGTCTGTGGTCAGGACATGTTGGACAAGTGGTGCTAGCAAGAACTAATAATTTGTTGACATGAACTGCTTTTTGCTGGCTCCTGGGTGAGGGGGGAGTGCCCCGTAGAGATAAGTATAGTTGTGAGCAGGGGTGGACTGACAACTCATGGGGCCCCCAGGCAATAGGGAATCATGGGGCCCCTGTGTCCTTGCCCAAACTCAAAAAAGCCTATGAAAAAGGTACCAGGGGCATCTCATGGGGCCCCCTACTGACCCCGGGCCCTCGGGCAGTGCCCGAGTTTCCAAATGGTCAGTCCGCCCCTGGTTGTGAGCTATGTGTGGATAGTGAAAATGGTGTCTTGTCATGACTGTTTATTGCAATGACAGCGGGGGGGGGGGCCTCTCATATCATATCATAAGGTGCATGACTTACAGTATATGTCCTTTCAGGTATTACCATGTAACTATCAAGAGGTACAGAGAGAAGGTTGTTGGACAATATTCTATAGTTTATACTCTGAATACTCTATTTAGTTCCATTCATAAAAGCTAGAGAGAAGCAGCACCCTGATTTTATATACGTAATTGAGCTGATTATGTCAGACAAGTGTTACATCCATTGTGTTAGCAATACGTACACTGAATATTCATAGTCATACGCTCCTTTCATACATCTATATGTTTTGCATAGCATGGCTGAAATCTCTGTCTTATTTCGCATAATCCCTTGTTATATCATAGAGTTGCTAATGCTAATATGTAGTAAGTAGAGAAATATATGTCTGACCACAACAATGAAAAATGTGCTCCAAAATTCCAGCTCCACACAACTGTTTCTTTTTTATTGTCTCTCTGCTGGATTTTAACAAATTTTTTTTCATAAAAGACAATGAAACTGATAAGTAGCTTTGTAACTGCTGCATTGATATAAAAAAACCCACCTGAGCTGGATTTATACTTTGTTACAAAAATGTGTGTTAAAGCACACAATGTTTCATTGCAATGCATGGTAATGAGCATTGTTGTGCGATGCCATCCACTCGAAATGTGATCAATATGTACCTATAGAGACAAATAAAGCACCTGCTCTTTAGTATACCATAATGCAAAGATGTGAATACTTTGTATGTTATAGTATGCTAGGTTGTAAAAAATGCATGTGCCCTTTTATATGCATTCAGGCACATTTAGACCGATTCAAAATGAATAAGCAGCCTTAATACAATTCCCTGCGAAAGCACAACACACTCTCCTTATATACAAATATATGTTGCGCTCCTAAATACTTCTCAATAAATAATAATTAAATTATTAACATTAAATTAATTCAAATTATGATACAAATAACTAATAAAAGTGTATACATACCAAAGAATATTTAAATAGATAATTTCAGCTAATCAATCTCCTCCAAATAAATATCAAAATAATTCCACATGAAATACTCCTCTAAAAAAATATTTTGCCAAGTGCTCATAAATCATCTATTAGTGACATGATGTACTTACTAATACCCTCAATTTCATTTATATTCATAATACCCTCATTTAATATAATAAAAATAGTGAACCAACTAATAACCCTCAACTAAAACGCATTTAAATGATCCCCCATAAATAAAAATAACCAAATGCTCATAAATAATTAGTAGTGATTAGTATGAATCCAAATATCATCAAAATAATAGTCCCATTGAATAAACAATTGTTTATATATAGTGACTTGGTGCTTGTTGTTCTTCAATTTGTGACGTTTGTGAATCCTTCAAATAGTGAAGATGTGCGCTCACCTCCTTTGATGCCGGCAATTAGGCTATACACGCTTTCGATTCACTTTCCCTGGAACCTGCTGGACATATACTTTTGCTGGTAAAATTGGGAGATCCTTCCTTTAGGAGTAATGGATGTATCCTCTGGTGGCTGATTATCCCCTCAGGCATTACACACTCCTTTTGTTATCTCAGACCTCCTAATACCCCTCTCCTTGTATTACTCCGCATGCAGGAAGAAATAGAGGACATAGTGCTTTACCTTTTAAAATTTTTTATTCCCACCATCCAAGTATTAAACTCACATTAGACAGATTTAAATAACGCAATATCCCATTGGAAATCCTCTGCTGGCCTCTGAGTCATACACCTGCCGTCTATCGTGTTGTGCAGCTCCTCTCCGAGTGATGACGTAGCCCCTCCCCTACGCGTTACGCCTCCAATCACGTGGCTTCATCAGGGGGTTGTGATAGGTCAATCACTTATCCATTGCCACCTTATATATATATCCCGTCCTCCATTTTCCCGTAGATGTACTGGAGGCGGCCATGTTTTTGGGGTCAATTGGAAGCACAAACTCTCCTTCCTTTTGACACATTTGTTTCAATTACTACGCTACTATCTCGGAAAGATACTTTGCATATGACTCATCGGACTGCCTGGATTAAAAAAATGTATTATTAAAAAGACTGTAATGCATAGTAAAAGAAGAGTACATCTACGGGAAAATGGAGGACGGGATATATATAAGCTGGCAATGGATGAGTGATTGACCTATCACAACCCCCCGATGAAGCCACGTGATTGGAGGCGTAACACGTAGGGGAGGGGCTACGTCTTCACTCGGAGAGGAGCTGCACAACACGATAGATGGCAGGTGTATGACTCAGAGGCCAGCAGAGGATTTCCAATGGGATATTGCGTTATTTAAACCTGTCTAATGTGAGTTTAATACTTGGATGGTGGGAGTAAAAGTTTTAAAAGGTAAAGCACTATGTCCTCTATTTCTTCCTGCATACGGAGTAATACAAGAAGAGGATAATTAGGAGGTCTGAGATAACAAAAGGAGTGTGTAATGCCTGAGGGGATAATCAGCCACCAGAGGATACATCCATTACTCCTAAAGGAAGGATCTCCCAATTTTACCAGCAAAAGTATATGTCCAGCAGGTTCCAGGGAAAGTGAACCGAAAGCGTGTATAGCCTAATTGCAGGCATCAAAGGAGGTGAGCGCACATCTTCACTATTTGAAGGATTCACAAAAGTCACAAATTGAAGAACAACAAGCACCAAGTCACTATATATAAACAATTGTTTATTCAATGGGACTATTATTTTGATGATATTTGGATTTATACTAATCACTACTAATTATTTATGAGCATTTGGTTATCTTTATTTATGGGGGATCATATAAATGCGTTTTAGTTGAGGGTTATTAGTTGGTTCACTATTTTTATTATATTAAATGAGGGTATTATGAATATAAATGAAATTGAGGGTATTAGTAAGTACATCATGTCACTAATAGATGATTTATGAGCACTTGGCAAAATATTTTTTTAGAGGAGTATTTCATGTGGAATTATTTTGATATTTATTTGGAGGAGATTGATTAGCTGAAATTATCTATTTAAATATTCTTTGGTATGTATACACTTTTATTAGTTATTTGTATCATAATTTGAATTAATTTAATGTTAATAATTTAATTATTATTTATTGAGAAGTATTTAGGAGCGCAACATATATTTGTAGATATTTCCAACACAGTTGTAGTTATGTGTTTCATGTTTGCGATCCTCTAGTAATTATCACACCTGTGGCTCGCAAGTCACTCTGATACACTCTCCTTATAGGCACCCATAGGTAGGAAACCTTAGAGCCATGGAAGTTTTTAAAAAGTCAATAGGGAGTTCAACCTATAATGGCCATTTAAAATTGAACTATTACATATGAGCAGACTCAGGGGTGGACTGACAACTCATGGGGCCCTTGGGCAATAGGGGATCATGGGGCCCTTGTGTCCTTGTCCAAACTCAAAAAAGCCTATGAAAAAGGTACCAGGGGCATCACATGGGGCCCCCTACTGACCCTGGGCCCTCGGGCAGTGCCCGAGTTTCCAAATGGTCAGTTCGCCCCTGAGCAGACTTAAATTGCTGAAATATGCAAAGAAAACATTACTTGTTTTTTCAACACACATAGAGGATGATTTACTAAAACTGGAGAGTGCAAAATCTGGTGCAGCTCTCCATAGAAACCAGTCAGCTTCCAGTCTTTTATTCAAGTTTATTTGAACAAGTTGAAATTAAAAGTTGATTGGCTACCATGCACAGCTGCACCAGATTTTGCACTTTCCATTGTTGGTAAATCATCCCCATAGGGATTTAACTTGATTTAACTTTTAATTAGAAAGAATTAGTTAAGAATTAGTAAAAATACATTTCCCAGAATTTAACTTGCACATATATTTTTTTTACATTTTCTGGATCAGATCCGTGGAAACTAAGGACGAGCTAAGATTTGGCCCAAACTCAGTTCAACACAAACCCACAGGAAACAGTCACATGACAGCAGGCTGCCATCCCAGTCAGCAGTGACTGTGGAATTCCTCTGCCAGCAGCACATGTAACAAAGAGATGGGGATGCTAATAACACCATTGTCCTAAGATGGCCATATTTAGACAATGACATTGTCCAAACTTCACCATGCGGCCATATTAGGTCAATGATGTCATCAGCATCCCTGTCCCTTTGTTATGTGCAGTTGCAGGGCAGCAAATTAAAGCATTAGTAAACCGCAAGGAAAAAAAATCAATGGGCCCCTGCAGGTTTAGGTCATAATGAACTAGTATGCACCGCATACTAGTACAGTATGACAGACTTTATACGGAGCCTTCCAGTGGAGCACTGTCACGGCTCAACGGCCCTGCCATCCTCACCCAGCCTTCCTTCTGGGTTTTGCAGACTTTGACCATATGAATGTCCAGGGCCACGATGATGTCACTCCCACGCATACACGTGGGAGTCCTCGGCTACGGCCTGGAGCTCTGAAGGTTTAGCACGATATACCATATCCGGCTGCATGTTATGTGAATATCTCCTAAATAGTGCAAGTTTAGGAGGTGTTCACTGAACCTGCAGGTAAGCCTTATTACAGGCTTACCTGTAGGTACAAGTTCTAAAGTGGACTTCCACTTTAAATGGCCATGGATTGGCATGGTAGCGTAATGGATTTCTAGAAGGTTCTGGTCAAATTGAGTTAGGCCTGAACTTTAGCTCAGCCCTAGATGAATTGAATCAGCCAACATGGAGGTATTTATCAACAGATCACTTCTAATAGTGAACTACTGTTTACTGTGTTCAATAATCTATTACTACAAAAGAAGGCATGGCAAAGCTGAATCAGCTCTACTCTAGCTAGATGATTATCAGGAAGTCATATTCAACATCGTAGAATTTTTTTAAAAGTTTCTGCATTGAGTTACAAGGCTTTGCTTCAGAGCACTCTTACGGAACTGACAACTGCATGTCCCATCACTGACTTTGGCAAGGACCTGCAGGAGATGTAAATTCAGGTGCACTTGGGTCAAATATGGGCCACTATGCCAGCACTGTTTCTAAACAATATCTAATAAGGGCATGCGCTCAATAAAAAAATATATATCACCATATAATTAAGTGTCCATAATAAATTGTCCAAGTCCAAAAACAAAACTCAAAAAATCCTCTGTGAATTCATAACACTGTGAATAATCCACCACCAAATGAATTAGATGGACCAGAGCTATTTGCTAATCAAACTATAGACCAGCAATAGTGCTTGTGCTCTGGGAGCGATGGGTGAACGATATCCAGGGTATTAGAAGTAGTAATTTTCAATAATAGTCACGTCCAGGTGATCAATAATGGCAATCAGCATAAAGAACAGCATATCACTACCAGAAGCAATACTCTGCAGCCAAAGATCTCATGATGAATCTCTCCTTTTAACTCCATATCTCCATATATGAATGAGTCACACTCAGGGACAAAAGAAAAAACATAATGTTGCAGTATGTTTAAAACACACATATATTTAATAAAGTGCCAAACAACTCACAAGAGAGGTGTCCAGACAGACACCAGCTTAAACAGCAATGCACAGCACTGAAATAGTGGACGATCCCCGCTCATCGCGGATCACCTCCGACACACACCGGAAAAGAGCATCCTGACGTCAACATCGAGTAGGCCACGCCCAATGTGTTTCATCACCACGACGTCATCAAGGGGCGGTACCAATTAATATATATTTATTAAATATATATGTGTTTCAAACATACTGCACCATTATGTTTTTTCTTTTGTCCCTGAGTGGGACTCATTCATTTATGGAGATATGGAGTTAAAGGGAGAGATTCATCATGAGATCTTTGGCTGCAGAGTATTGCTTCTGGTAGTGATATGCTGTTCTTTATGCTGATTGCCATTATTGATCACCTGGACGTGACTATTATTGAAAATTACTACTTCTAATACCCTGCATATCGTTCACCCATCACTCCCAGAGCACAAGCGCTATTGCTGGTCTATAGTTTGATCGGCATATAGCTCTGGTGAGTCCATCTAATTCATTTGGTGGTGGATTATTCACAGTGCTATGAATTCACAGAGGATTTTTTGAGTTTTGTTTTTGGACTTGCACAATTTATTATGGACACTTAATTATATGGTGATATATATTTTTTTATTGAACGCATGCCCTTATTAGATATTGTTTACTTTGCCAAAATAATTTATACATATTTTTTTGGCTGGGTGTTGCTGCTAGCACACAGTTTAATTTCGTTATACAGTGTGGCGCTTTTTCTATTTGTTTATTTAGTACTGTTTCTAAACAGTTTCTGGGACTCAAGTGATTAATAATACTTTATAGATACAACTTTATTGAATAGGAGCATAAATGTTATTACATTATTAAAATGGGCCCAGGTATAAAATGGGCCAAGTTATCTGCTATGCTATTTATTTAAGGTTAGTTTCACTGAATAGGAAGAACTAACTTTTTTTCCTTGTCTTTTATTTTCATATTGTTCATTTACCTTGCTCAATTACCAAACTTAATATTTTGCAATAGAACAATTTTTCTGCAATGTCTCCTCAGAATGTGAATGTTACTAACAGAACTTTCTCGTAGTTTATCTTTAGACATCAGTGTATTTAATAATGTGAGACAGACACCTGACAAAAGCCATTATATTTTGATAAAATCAGAAGACAATTACTTGACAGGCATTTTATAGAAAAGTTAGTCAAGTATTTTAACAGCCATATATAGAATATTATTAGAAACAATTATCACATAGTAGAATCACTTTGATATGATGCAAGCATGAGAAGTGGTGAATGTATTTAGGCCTCAGCGATTTCCAGGAAAATGCTACAAGTAAAGGAGCATATAGCAAGTGCTGATGAAATATATATATATTTCTACAGAGCACAACAGAGTACTTTGCTTTGGTAATTCAAGAGTTACAAAGTCAGAAGGAACAGGATGCATATAATCTGAATTTAGAGCAGATATTTGATGGAGTCTACACCCCTTGTTTCTCTTTACAAGATAAAAGGAGTTGATTTACTAAAGGCAAATAGACTGTGCATTTTGAAAAGTGCAGTTGCTCCACTTTTTAGTAAATGTGCAGATACTCTGCTGACCAGTGGCAAACTGACCATTTGGAAACTCGGGCACTGCCTGAGGGCCCGTGGTCTGTAGGGGGCCCCATGAGATGCCCCTGGCACCTTTTTCATAGGCTTTTTTAAATTTTGGCAAGGACACAGGGGCCCCATGATCCTCTATTGCCCGGGGGCCCCATGAGTTGTCAGTCCGCCCCTGCTGCTGACTTATCCAATCATGTGCAAGCAAAAAAAAATTTTCCTTGCACATGATTCGGTATTCTTTGCACAGTGAAGCTTTATCTCATTCAGTAAGCTCTGGAGCACCTACACTTGCAGCATGCAGCTGCACTTTGCTAAGTCTATGTGTCATTAGTAAATCAACCCCTAAGAGTCACAATGTCTGTGCAATGGGTTTCCCTATCAGCCAGTTGTAATGCCAGAGCACTGTTACATGACTGAGGGATGATATCACTGCTCCCTTTCACATCCAAAACCAGCCAACTCTGGGGATTTTAGTGATGGCTGTGACAGAGAGGGGAGAACTGGCAAGATGAATGTAAGTGAGCGAGGGGGACCCTTTGTACAAACACAGTAATTAATAAAATGGGAGTTACAGTTGACCAGTTTTGACCAGGGGCGGACTGACAACTCATGGGGCCCCCGGGCAATAGGGGATAATGGGGCCCCTGTGTCCTTGCCCAAACTCAAAAAAACCTATGAGAAAGGTACCAGGGGCATCTCATGGGGCCCCCTACTGACCCTGGGCCCTCGGGCAGTGCCCGAGTTTCCAAATGGTCAGTCCGCACCTGGCTACTATGCAACTACATCTCACCTTAAATAGGTCTAATCTATCCAAAAGGAGCAAAGAGTCTCACTTACGGGGCTTCTGAGTTAGTCGGGTCTGGAGAATCTTTAGGTGTGATGTCTGTTGTGAGCTATTAAGGCCTCAAAGGTGTATATGGCTAAGGCATGTTAGTTTACTCCAATCTCATTTATAATATTAAGATATGTTTACGATCAAACATGGGGTCCAATTCATACATATCTAAGGCACAAAATGTACATATCTTTCAGTTTACAAGAGTCTTTGTTCTTCATAGCCTAGGAAGCATGGCATTTAAGAGTGGTCACTACTTAGTCCTCATGCACACTGGACACTTTGATAACACTGGTAATGTTAGCTGTGTAAAGTCACGTTAAAAAATGTGAGTTTTTTTAGAGTTTTTGCATTCGTTTTTAGTGTTTTTGCATTAGTGTTTAGCGGTGTTTTTCCGCGTTTAGCGGCATTTTCCCGCATTTGCGTTTTGCCACATTTTTTTTTTTACCAAAAGAAACATTTTTACCGGTTTGCGGTGTTTTACCGCGTTTTGTTGCATTTTTCAGAGTTAGAGCGTTTTTACAGCTAAAAAACTCTTCTAGAAACCCACTAGTCCTGGGTTTTTAACCGAGCCAAAAAACGTTTCCAAATGGTCAGTCCAACCGCCAAACCCAGACACATTCATCGGATTGCCAGACAGAGAATTGTGATTTGTCACTCCAGAGAACATGTCTCCACTGCTCTAGAATCCACACTGCTGTGCTAATCTGAAGGCCACATGAAGTTTGGAGGTCTTTAACTATTGACTCTGCAGACAGTTGGTGACTTCTGCACACTGTGCACTTCAGCATGCGCTGACCCCGCTCTGTCATTTTACATTGTCTTCTGTAACAACCCTCCTGCTTTGTTTGTCATGTTTCAGTAAAAAACAAATTGAAATACATAAAAAAAAATCTCTAACACAATTGTCTATTTAAACTAAACAATGGTTGAAGTGATTGTAAACCCTTCCATATACCTTGTGAAGTGACCAGCCTCAGGTGATGCACAGAGATGAAAAAAATCCTCCTACATAAGTTGTACCTGTTTGACTGCAGCTGTCTTTCCCGTACATCCATCCAAAGTGCAGAATTTACTCAGGATCTCTCAGCTCTGAAAAGCAGGGGGGTGGAGAGCTGGAGTTACATCACTGAGGAGAGTTCTGAGAGCTGATTGGAGGGAAGGGACACCCCCCCCCTTCACACAGCACACAGGAGCAGAGCTGAGGCTTTCATTCAGCAGGATTATTCACTCTGTATTCACTCTGGTGAAGTCTTGTCTTGATTGGTGACTTTGACACACATACACCTACCTCCTGGAGAGTGTTCTTGATCTGGCCAACTGTTGTGAAG
The DNA here is from genome assembly GCF_062004578.1 of Staurois parvus. Taxonomy (NCBI): domain Eukaryota; kingdom Metazoa; phylum Chordata; class Amphibia; order Anura; family Ranidae; genus Staurois; species Staurois parvus. The sequence goes on from NW_028317944.1 coordinate 1,331,449, forward strand.
GGTGTTTTCTTCACCAGGGAAAGAATTCTTCGGTCATCCACCACAGTTGTTTTCCGTGGTCTTCCAGGTCTTTTGATGTTGCTGAGCTCACCGGTGCGTTCCTTCTTTTTAAGAATGTTCCAAACAGTTGTTTTGGCCATGCCTAATGTTTTTGCTATCTCTCTGATGGGTTTGTTTTGTTTTGTCAGCCTAATGATGGCTTGCTTTACTGATAGTGACAGCTGTTTGGATCTCATCTTGAGAGTTGACAGCAACAGATTCCAAATGCAAATAGCACACTTGAAATGAACTCTGGACCTTTTATCTGCTCATTGTAAATGGGATAATGAGGGAATAACACACACCTGGCCATGGAACAGCTGAGAAGCCAATTGTCCCATTACTTTTGGTCCCTTAACAAGTAGGAGGCACATATGCAAACTGTTGTAATTTGGATCTCATCTTGAGAGTTGACAGCAACAGATTCCAAATGCAAATAGCACACTTGAAATGAACTCTGGACCTTTTATCTACTCATTGTAATTGGGATAATGAGGGAATAACACACACCTGGCCATGGAACAGCTGAAAAGCCAATTGTCCCATTACTTTTGGTCCCTTAACAAGTAGGAGGCACATATGCAAACTGTTGTAATTTGGATCTCATCTTGAGAGTTGACAGTAACAGATTCCAAATGCAAATAGCACACTTGAAATGAACTCTGGACCTTTTATCTACTCATTGTAATTGGGATAATGAGGGAATAACACACACCTGGCCATGGAACAGCTGAGAAGCCAATTGTCCCATTACAAGTGGGAGGCACATATGCAAACTGTTGTAATTCCTACACCGTTCACCTGATTTGGATGCAAATACCCTCAAATTAAAGCTGACAGTCTGCAGTTAAAGCACATCATGTTCGTTTCATTTCAAATCCATTGTGGTGGTGTACAGAGCCAAAAATGTTAAAATTGTGTCGATGTCCCAATATTTATGGACCTGACTGTATATATGCAAAAATAGAATAACAGAAAAAGAATTTGCTATTCAGAGCACTCTGGTGGTGTGGATTGTAAACATGGGATATGTAATAGCAGGTTATGACATAGCTGCTTGCATGAGTGTAGTGGGTTCTACATTTTTGGGTATGACAGATTTGCTGTAATGCTGTCAGTTTTCACAGATATCTGAAACGTTAGAGTGAACTCTTAACACCACACAGATATGATACAAGTGACTGCCACATATTCTTCAGATGCAGTTTTTTAATGTTTGCCTTGCTCTACTCTCTCATGCTTAGATAAAAGGATTAAAGCACAAGAGCTACACAGCTTAAGTTATGGATGACATCAGGTTTGGTATTTGCATCTCTGATCTCCTCAGTGCCCTATGATGATTAAACTGGCTCTGTGCCCTCTCGATTATACTACCCAGCGTACACTTTTCACATTTTTTTCCAGCAACATATCCTGTCTGGGAATTTGATCATTTAAATAAGAATAAATTCTTACAATGGAAGCCAGCTGACGTTCTGAATGTTGCGGCTGCTTTATGTGCTGTAAATCATTCTTATTTTTCTGTGGTTTTCGGACTTATTTAATAAGACAGTGCAATGTGAAAGTGCAAAGCGCAATTACCCATAACAAGTCATCTGTTTCAATTTTATGTCATGATGCTAGTTACAAGGTCATTTTTTATTTGTTGCTATAGTATTACGAGCCAGTGAATACATTTACTAATATTTATAAAGATGTCCATTAGTAAATGAATTTCAGATACCTGACATTGTATGTAAGTCTGCCGTTCTGCTTCTTCTATGTTGTTAACCTTTTCAAGCCAAAAGGAGGTTTACTGGTGATAGTAGAAGTGTATTTAGATTTTGTGCTGCCCTAGGCAACACAAAAAAAATCTGCCCCCCCACTCTCCCGGTGACATCTCCTCCAGAGCAACTGAAGTTATAACTATCCCATGGCCATGTACGGGTGAGGGGAGGTGATATCTTGGTGCCAGTATTCCTAGTGTGACATTACCCCCACCCTGGAGATCAGGCAGACACCACTGAACAGTGGCTCTCCTCCCTGGGTTTTTTTTTCCCCTGGAGGGGGGAGCTGCTGCTCTGGGGTGTAAATGTATCCCAGATTGTTCCTCTTCCCCCCCCATGGCTTCCTGCACCGGTCCCGGTGTCTCCAGTAGTCCGTCTCATACCAATGATCGGTGCACCGCCACGAGAGGCAAGAGCAGCCAGTGTGAGGCACAGACCAGCCAGCAGCCTCATTGCACTGGAGGAGAGGGATCACACCCTGGCCACCAACCTCAGCCTTACCGCTACCCACCATTCCCCCCACCTATGACCCCTGTATACCACAGCAAACCCCTCCCCCAGAGAAGCTGTTGGGACTTGTAGTTTTCCATTCACAAAACTCAGATGAATGAATGATGCACTCTGGTGGGCGGAGCCCCACACAGCCACTTTTTTTTTTTTTAATTGGGACAGCTAGTCAGGAGAGAAGATCCCTTCTAGCTGTCACAATGGGGAATCGGGGAGGGGTGAAGGGGCCAGTACAATTGTAACATGTTACACCCTGAATATGTAACCGGTTTCTCCCAGCCCACCAGGGCTCAGATATAGAGGACCTGTGTTAATAACACAGACTGGACTGGGAGAGAGGCAATTTTTCTAGGTATACTAAGCTATTGGATGGTGATATTTTATGGTGGCACCACATTCTTGAGCAGGGGCGGACTGACAACTCATGGGGCCCCCGGGCAATAGGGGATCATGGGGCCCCTGTGTCCTTGCCCAAACTCAAAAAAGCCTATGAAAAAAGTACCAGGGGCATCTCATGGGGCCCCCTACTGACCCCGGGCCCTCGGTCAGTGCCCGAGTTTCCAAATGATCAGTCCGCCCCTGTTCTTGAGCACCAGCAGGACAATATAAATCTTCCTTTTTTTGCTTAGAACAGTGGTTCTCAACCTGTGGGTCGAACGACCATTTCACAGGGGTCGCCTAAGACCATTGGAAAACACATATTTCCGATGGTCTTAGGAACCGAGACACCGCTCCTCTGTCTCAGGCGATGTGTGGGCGGGATGATATGCTGCCCCTGTCACCTGGCCACACCTCCGGGATCACTCAACAGCTCCGCCTCCTCGCCGCTGATTGGCCACCGGAACTGTAGCTCAGGAGAGGCACACAGGCGGCCAATCACCGGCGAGGAGGTGGAGCTTGGAGAGGAGGAGCCGAGCGGCAGCGCGCGTAGATCAAAGAAGATCAAGGGAGCTACCGGAGCAAGTGAAGAGGAGAGCGGCCAGAGAAGGAAGACAGCTGACAGGTAAGTGAGAGAGCGAGCCCAGGCTGGAGCAGGGGTCAGCAAGGTAAGTATCATTGGTGTCAGTGGGAGGAATAGTGCCCCATCATTTGTGTCACTAATACCAACGATGGGGCACTATTCCTCCCCCCACTGACACCAACAATGGGGCACTATTCCTCCCCCCACTGACACCAACGATGGAGCACTATTCCTCCCCCCACTGACACCAACGATGGGGCACTATTCCTCCCCCCACTGACACCAACGATGGGGCACAATTCCTCCCCCCACTGACACCAACGATGGGGCACTATTCCTCCCCCCACTGACACCAACGATGGGGCACTATTCCTCCCACTGACACCAAGAATAAGGCACTATTCCTCCCCCCACCGACACCAACGATGGGACACTATTTCCCCCCCCCACTGACACCAATGATGGGGCACTATTCCCCCCCCTGACCCCAATGATGGGGCACTATTCCCCCCTCCACCACACTGACATCAATGATGGGGCACTATTCCCCCCTCCACCACACTGACATCAATGATGGGGCACTATTCCTCCCACTGACACCAATGATGGTGCACTATTCCTCCCACTGACACCAATGATGGTGCACTATTCCTCCCACTGACACCAATGATGGGGCACTATTCCTCCCACTGACACCAATGATGGGGCACTATTCCTCCCACTGACACCAATGATGGGGCACTATTCCTCCCACTGACACCAAGGATGGGGCACTATTCCTCCCACTGACACCAACGATGGGGCACTATTCCTCCCACTGACACCAACGATGGGACACTATTCATCCCACTGACATCAGTGATGGGGCACTACTCCTTCCACTGACACCAATGATGTGGCACTAGTCCTCCCACTGCAAAATTACAGTTATGAAGTAGCAACAAAAATAATTTTATGGTTGGGGGTCACCACAACATGAGGAACTGTATTAAGGGGTCGCGGCATTAGGAAGGTTGAGAACCACTGGCTTAGAACAACACTGACCATAGATGTAAAGTTTTATTTTTTAAATCTCTAGGCATGACTGGTACACTGCTCACTTCTCCTTGACTAAAATAACTACACTGACAACAAAGATACTTTATTATTTGAGTATCAACCAATAAAACATATCTAACACCAAAATCCCATTTTAGCAGTGCTGAGTGGCATATCTCCACTTTTTTCCTTAGCAGGAGCTGATTCAGCCCCCAGCCATCCAGGTTAGGCTCAGGGGCTTACTTGGGCCTCCTGTTACCAATTCCACCGACTCTACCAGCCACCTGCTACCTCCACATTTCCACTGCCGACACCGTGCCAGAATTCCGGGCCGGCCGCTCAGCTCTTCTCTGCAGCAGGACCTTACCTGATCCTCGGTCCAGCGCTGTAGTCTTCCCGCGCTGGCATCTGTCATGTGTCCCAGAAGACACCGAGCCATTCACAAAGTGCAGCTCTTCTCGCGCATGTGCAGTGGGCACCCGGCTGTCACAGCTGGGTGCCCACACTTAAAGGGAGGAACACTCCGTGGATGTGGGAGTGGGTACCTGTCACATTCAGGTACCCGCTCCCCCTCCCTCCCCAAAGGTCCACAGTCTCTGGTCATCTCCTGTATTTTGTTTTGCTTGGTCAGGTAGTAGTGATGTAGTGTATCATAATTTTTTCTTTTACATGCTAAAAGTGGATGCGTGCCAGGATGTCACTAGGTATTGCAGCACTAGGTATTGCACTAGGTATTGATAGGAACGATGGTTTAGGTAGCCTATGTGAACGTTCTATAGCGAGTTCCACATCTGATAGGGAGGGGATGAGGTTTTTCATGTTTGTTTGTAAGTATGGCACTATGGCATCCGAATTGATGGTTTCTGGAATTCCGCGGAATTTGATGTTGTTCCGCCTTGAGCGGTCTTCTAGGTCCGCTAGTTTGAGGTTGATCTGTTCTATGTCGGTGCTCTGGTCGGTGTGTGCATCTATTAGGTCGTTATGAGCTGTGAACATTTCACCCATTTTATTTTCAATATGGCGGATACGGTGGTCATGTCGTTGTACCGCGGATGAAATTTGGGATAGTGTCGTCGTCAGGTCATCATGTAAAGTTTGTCGTATTGAGAGAAGCATATTTTTCATAGACAATTCAGTGATAGGTTGGTCTGAAGCAGGAAAATTTTCTATTAAGGATGGAGCAGATATAGCAGAATTAAGTGCAGAATAGGAAGGCTGAGATACAGGAGGATTCTCTACGTCCAGCCTAGGTCGGGACTTAGCACGGCTGCTTGTGGTGGGAGACAGGGGCAAAGAGGACTCGCCAGGATCTCCAGGGTACAGGGATGCTTTGAACCTGGGGTCTGCGGTCTGTTCTGTGCTCCGTTCTGCCTGTGAAGCATCATGTTGTGAGGAGCCGGCGCCATCTTGGCTGCAGGGGCTGAGAGCTGGGAAAAAGCTTGTCAGCTTCCCCGGCTTCCCTGGTGATCTGCGGCATCTGGGCATCTCCCTGGGGACCCAGAGGAGACCTGCATCCCCTTATCTGTGCGGGGAGAGGTCTGTGAAGTCGCTGGGTCGGGTAAGTGCCGGGTTATGGCTGGCGGGGATACGGTGCTCTCTTCACAGAGCTGTCATCCCGGAGCTGCCACGCACGCGCCCCCAACTATTGTTTTAACTGCTGGCAACAAAAGTGAGTACACCCCTAAGTGAAAATGTCCAAATTGGGCCCAAAGTGTCAATAGTTTGTGTGGCCACCATTATTTTCCAGCACTGCCTTAACCCTGTTGGGCATGGAGTTTACCAGAGCTTCACAGGTTGCCAGTGGAGTCCTCTTCCACTCCTCAATGATGACATCACGGAGCTGGTGGATGTTTGAGACCTTGAGCTCCTACACCTTCCATTTGAGGATGCCCCACAGATGCTCAATAGGGTTTAGGTCTGGAGACATGCTTGGCCAGTCCATCACCTTTACCCTCAGCTTCTTTAGCAAGGCAGTGGTTGTCTTGGAGGTGTGTTTGGAGTCGTTATCATGTTGGAATAGTGCCCTGCAGCCCAGTTGAACTTCCAGTGACCAGAATGAGAGAGTGAGAGCGATAACATCAAATTTAACACACCTGCTCTCCAATCACACCTGAGACCTTGTAACACTAATGAATCACATGACACCAGGGAGGGAAAATGGCTAATTGGGCCCAATTTGGACATTTTCACTTAGGGGTGTACTAACTTTTGTTGCCAGTGGTTTAGATATTAATGTATTGAATTATTTTGAGGGGACAGCAAATTTACACTGTTATGCAAGCTGTACACTCACTACTTTACATTGTAGCAAAGTGTCATTTCTTCAGTGTTGTCACAGGAAAAGATATAAAAACAATTTACAAAAATATGAGGGGTGTACTCACTTCTGTGAGATACTGTATACTTATTGTGATTACTTATATATACACATTATTAGCAGTATTATTATCACAACTAATATGGGCTCATTATGCACAGGGATCGTTTTTTTTTTCCTGTGCGCATTTTTATATAATTTTTGAAAGGAAACTATGGTGGGCCCACTTGGCCTGGCCAACTGGGTCTGATCTGCTCTGTGGATAAACCCTTTCCCCATTTAGGAAACGTCCACTACCCCTGGCGGGAGAGGGACATATTGGTGCTTGGCACCGTTAGAGTCTTTTTGCATATATGTCCTATAACCATTCTATAGGAAGCACTGGTCCAGTCAGTTGTTTGACTGAGATCTCGTTTTCTTATTCCCTGTATTTCTACTCTTCTTCTGATTTCAAAACTTTTCTACTTCTCTTTCTATTTTCTTTTTTTGGTGCACCATGAGTACAAATACACTTACGATTGTATTTATCAATGTGAGGGGCCTATGAGTCCCTGAGAAATGGACACAGGTTCTTAGGGAGTGCTGGCGGATGTGTGCCAGTATTGTGTTCCTGCAATTGACTCATTTTATGCATACTAGGCATCCAGTGTTAAGAGATGCAAGGTATTTGTTGCGTACCTGGTAGAGATTGAGCCGGAGAGGGAACTCAATACTGCTGGGAAATCCTATCCTGAAAGACACCTCTCATGTTCATATTACACTACTTTTTAAATCAGATAAAGATCTCTCACTTTGTGCCAGTTACTGAATACGGATCTGAAGTTGTTTACAAAAATATTAGCATCAAGACTTCTCTACTTTTTGGAGAGAGTTATTCATCTGGACCAGTCAGGTTTTGTACTAGGCAGAGAAGTGAGTGTTAATACTACTAGAGCTCTTAATCTTATCCATTGTTGCCAGTCCACCTTGTTACCTGTGCTTCTTCTTATTTCCACAGATGCTGAGAAGGCATTTGACAGGGTAAGCCAGAGATTTATGAGGTGCACCCTCCATTGGGATCAGGACAAATGTGATGAAGTGGATAGATGCTTTGTATGATCCTCCGACGGCTGCAGTTTAAGCCTATGGAGATCTACTATGAATTTCACTTTAGCAAATGGTATCCATCAGGGTTGCCCCCATTACTATTTATCTTTAAACGTATCCTGGAGCCATGACACATTAGGATTAACCTGGATTTAATAGGTGTAAATGTCGGAAAGATGCCCCACAAGGTCACCGCATATGCAGATGATCTACTTTTTTTGTTGCCAGTCCAGAAGTGTCTTTACCTAGTTCAGCTATAGAATTAGATTTTTATTTCCAATTCTCAAATTATAATATTAACCTCAGAAAATCTGAAGTACTAAGTCTTACAATTCCCAAAGCTAGAATATCTATTATGAAATTGAGCTTTCCATTTAAAGGGGTGACTGAGAAACATCATATCAGAGGGGGAGGATCATACATGATAGACTTGTGAGAACAGACCAATATCATCCACCTACTCCTATTACTACTTTTTTAGGTCCTTGTTTGGACACACTGCACCCCAAGGGACTTAATTCTGATTTTGATTTGTATCTTTTTTTTATGAACTTTACAACTTTCATAGCGTGGGGAGGGTTTGCATTGTTGATAATGTATTATTTTTTTTTATTTTACTTTCTATATGATTGAAGTAATCAGATTATATTTTTAATACTAGGTCATTACTAGAATGCCCTCGGAGTGATGTTGGGAAGTGAGCTTAATTCATCATTCTACTCTCTGCCATTTGAATATATGTTGTATTCTAGTTGTATAGCTTTAATTGTGAGATAACTATTTAATTGATTCCATATTGGTTAAATTATCTATAAATGTGTAACGGTGTGGAAATATTTAGATATGTTCCTACTTGAAGAAGGGCATTATCAGATTAGCGCCAGACTGTTGAAATGGAATACTTCTGATTTGGTTTTTGTAAGATTTTGTATTTTTTGTTTATTTAATACATTTTAACTGCAGCAATCCCATTTGAATTTTTAATTATATGGCATGTGGGATGGCCAGATTGCATTGCACTAAGAACTCACCCTTCTGCTTCTTACCACAACTGTCTTGGTGTATATATATTATTATTATTATACAGTATTTATAAAGCGCCAATGGTTCGCTCAGCGCTGTACATTACAAAGGGGGACAGAACATGTGACAGAACAATGCCAATACAATGCAAAACATGAGGGGATCGAGGGCCCTGCTCTTTCGAGCTTACAATCTAGGAGCGAGGGGATGGTGGCACAGGAGGAGATAGCTGTGGGGGATGGAGTGGTAGGAAGAGTGGAGGAGGTCGGCAAGTTAGCAGGGGGTGGGGTAGGCTTCCCTGAAGAGATGGGTTTTCAGGGTGCGCCTAAAGGAGAGGAGAGTAGGTGATAATCTGATGGGTTGGGGCAGGGAGTTCCAGAGGATGGGTGACACCCTGGAGGCGGGCATGAGAGGAGGAGACCAGGGAACTAGAGAGAAGGAGGTCTTGTGAGGAGAGGAGTGTGCGTGTTGGGTGGTACTTGGATATTAGGTCAGTGATGTAGTTTGGGGCAGTATGGTGGACAGCTTTGTACATCAGTGTTAGGATTTTGAATTTGATCCGTTGCGCAATCGGAAGCCAGTGTAGGGATTGGCAGAGGGGGGTGGCGGAAATGGAGCGGTTGGAAAGGTGAATGAGTCTGGCAGCCGTATTCAGGATCATATATATATGTATATTCTAAAAAAAAATTACTGTTAGATGCCAAATGTCAAATCATTATTGGTTATTTCATTATTTACTACCTTTATATTCAATATTTATTTTTTCATCAATTCTTAGATTTTTTTTTTTAAACGTCTGTGCAATATTTATTTTGTATATCTTTTGTTTATTTTTTGCACATTGCTTAGAAACGTTAGACCTTAGAAAGGTTAATTACTGTTTACTTACACTATCTTGCCAAAGGTATTGGGAGACCTGCCCTTACACACACATGAAGTTTAATGGCATCCCAGTCTTAGTCTGTAAGGTTCAATATTGAGGTTTCCCACCCTTTGCTATAACAGCTTCAACTCTTCTGGGAAAGCTGTCCAAAAGATTTAGGAGTGTGTCTATGGAAATGTGTGTCCATTCTTCCAGAAACACATTTGTGAGGTCAGGCACTGATGTCGGACGAGAAGGCCTGGCTTGCAGTCTTCATTCTAATTCATCCCAAAGGTGTTCTATTGAGTTGAGGTCAGGACTCTGTGCAGGCCAGTCATGTTCCTCCACCCCAAACTCACTCATCCATGTCTTTATGGAGCTTGCTTTGTGCACTGGTGCACTGTAATGTTGTAACAGGAAAAGGCCATACCCAGACCGTTCCCACAAAGTTGGGAGCATGAAGTTGTCCAAAATGTTTTGGTATGCTGACTCCTTAAGTGTTCCCTTAACTGGACCTAAGGGGCCAAGCCCAACCCCTGAAAAACAACTCCACACCATAATCCACTTCCACCAAACTTTACACTTGGCACAATGCAGTCAGACAAGTACCGTTCTCTTGGCAACTGCCAAACCCAGACACTTCCATCAGATTGCCACACAGAGAAGCATGATTCAGCCCAGAGAACAAGTCTCCACTGTGCTAGTCCAATGGCAGCATGCGATACACCATTGCATCTGATGCTTTGCATTGCAGTTGGTGATGTAAGGTTTCAATGCAGCTGCTTAGTCATGGAAACCCATTCCATGAAGCTCTCTACATAATGTTGTTGTGCTAATCTGAAGGTCACATGAATTTTGGAGGTCTTTAGCTATTGATCCTGGAGACAGGTGGAGACTTCTGTGCGCTTCAGCATGTGCTGACCCCACTCTGTCATTTTACGTGGCCTACCACTTCATGGTTGAGTTGCTGTTGTTCCCAGTTGCTTCCACTTTGTTGTAATACCAATAACAGTTGACTGTGGAATGTTTAGTAGCCAGGAAATTTCACAGATGGAATTATTGCACAGGTGGCAACCTATCACAGTACCACGCTTGAATTGACTGAGCTCCTGAAAGCGACCCATTCTTTCACAAATGTTTGTAGAAGCAGTCTGCATGCCTGTAGCCATGGAGGTGATTGGAAAAGCTGAATCAAATGATTTGGAGGGGTGTCCCAATACTTTTGGCAATATAGTGTATTAATGGCTGCTTATTTAGTGCCTAGCCAGACTGTTATATGGATATAAGCTATATTCAAATAGCTTCAAATGCAATGGTAGTAAGTTACTTGCTTTACTCTTATGCTTTTACCAGAGTTTAGGAGAACCAGCAATTAGAGACAGTAAATGCTCCTCTTCTGAATGTAGAAGAATCCTGCTCAGGAGAGCAGATTTTTGGCAGAAAAATGCCTGATGAGGCAAAAATGTGTATAAATGCTAGGAGTGTTTAGCGCTTGAACATTTATTTATTTCAATGACCAGAATAAATTATTATTGTGGCCAATTAAATGATTAATGCAACAAGCGGTTATATTATGGGGCGGCACAGTGACTAAATGGTTAGCATTTCTGCCTGGCAGTACTAGGGTCACTGGTTCGAATCCAAACCCCGGCACCACCTGCCTGGAGCTTGCATGTTCTCCCTGTGCTTGCGTGGGTTTCCTCTGGGTACTCTGGTTTCCTCCCACACTCCAAAGACATGCTGGTAGGTTACTTAGCTCCTGTCTAAATTGTCCCTAGTATGTGAATGTATGTGTCAGGGACCATCGTGACACACGGGTCTACACATGCGTAGGCATCTGTCAAGACGTGCAGGTAGCAGGGCACTAGGACCCAGGCGCACCCGTTGCCTTGACAGTACTAGGCAGGCACTGGGACCTAGGCGGCGCTTGTCAGGTGCAGGGCGGGCTACTTAAGCCAGCCCTGCACAGACGCTTGTTGCCGAATGGTCTTTTGTATCCTGTTGCCTGTGTAGTGAGTACTCTGATCTGGATTGTCTGACCTTGTTGCCTTCTCCTGTCCTGACCCCTTGGCTTGCCTGACTCTGCTCCTGGATGTTCCCTTATAGATCTGATCTTTTGGTATTGACCCTGCGTGTGACCCGAGTATCCTTTGCCTATCGTCTTGTACCTCACCGACCTGCTAGTTACCGACCCGGCTTGTTTAACTCTGACTTTGCTCATCCGTCCATCCATCCCTCAGGGATCTCTGGGCTCCCTCACATCAGACTCTTAACCCGCTGGAGCCCTTGGCAGACTCCTCTACCTCTGGTAGAGATACCTAGCAGCTGAGACCTGGTCCTGGAGCGCTCCAAGTCCATCCCCACCATCAGGGGCCCTGGTGAACAAGTGCTCCGGTACTTAGACTCCGCACTCTGGGGAGGCTCTATCAGGGGACTGATAGAGGTACTGTCAGGCGGTCCGTTACAGTATGAATGCAAGTTAAGGACCTTAGATTGTACACCCCTTGAGGGTTAGGGACTGATGTGAATGTATAATATATATATGTAAAAATGCTGCATAAATTGACGGCGCTATATAAGTACCTGAAATAAATAAATAAATATTAGGATCATGGCTGCAGCTTGGTAGCATTTTTTAGAGCTGGTTATTGGCTTTTCAGTTAAAGTGATCACAAGGCTTTACAGCTGCCCAATCATTTTTACAGTGCTCAGAAGGGGCCTCCACCACCACCCACTTACATTATAAGCAGTTGGGCTGACTGCCCACAGAGGAAATGAAGGAACATAGTAACATCTATACACCACAGATCCTCTGTGAGGACTGAAACTGGAAGTGACAAGGATTTATTACTTCAGGTTTCATGCTGTAATTCCCTGGCAGGTACAGCCAGGGAAGCATCTGATCAAACACGGTCGGTGTATGATCAGATGCTTTGACGGGCAGGGGAGATATCAGAGAACTAATAGACTCCTGATATCTTAATAAAGAGTACCTGTCACTGCCCACATTTATCACAAGGGGCTTGTTCTCCCTTTGTGATGGCAATAAAGTTAAATTAAATAAATGTAAAAAGTGTAAAAAAAAATTATAATAATAAAATAAATATGAATAATAAATGAAATAATACAAAAAGCTCCCGTCCCCCTATGCTTGCACACAAATGCAAAAATGTGCGTAGGCAAAGCTTGCGTATGAAAATGGTGATTGTATGACATATGTGAGGTGTTGTAGCCAACATTGCAGTGAGAGCAATCATTTTAATGACATGGCTCATGTTTAACTCTAAACTGATAATCAATCTGTAAAGGATTTTAAAGCATTGCCTATGGACAGTTTTAGGTCTTGTAGATTGTTGCCATTTCACAGGCATGCACAAATTTAAATTTTGACATATTTGGTTTCTGTTTACTCGACACAACATTATATTTTACAAAAAAAAAAAATGGGTATTATATTGAATGTACTAAAATTTATTTGTGTATTTTTTTCTGAAAACTTGTGTTTGAGAAAAGAATGCACAAATATCAACTGACATATCATATGACATGTAAAAAAATAAAAAATTGGTAGGCAAGCGGTTAAACACACACACACCATTTTTTTTAAGAAAGCTGATCACAGTACCAATTTATGATAATAAGAAAATGGAGATGAAAGGGTTTTGATAACATGGTGTTTTTTATCAGCTTTTGTCTGATACATTTGCTTTTGTGATTCAATATGCATATTTAATTCAACTTGGTGTAGGCAGTGTAGATAAAGACTGTTATATGACTCTTCAGTGCAAAAGAAACTCTTCAGAATTCTGCTAAATATCATAATGCATCTTTTTTATTATTCCAAGCCCCAACTAATTGGCTCTTGTAGGGGCAGTTAATGAGGTGCTTTTTCCTTTTAGAAGAAAAACTGACCTGCTTTTTATATATGTAGGCTTTTTTTTTACACTAATGCATCTCATACTTACATGCTCTTCTTTGGCAATGGGTCATTGATCTCTGAAAAACAGGATACTAGCAAAGTTTACAAAAAAAATATATAAGTGTTATGTATATCTAAAGATGAGCAAACTGATCTGAAAATTAATGCAAACTCTCATCTCAGATACATTGCAGAGAAAAGCGCCTCTTCAGTTCTCCTGAATATAATGTGTATATTTCTTCATAAGGTCATAGAAGGATGCAAAAATCCTAAAAACTGAGTTTCATTAACTATAAGATAACAAAATAATAGAGGCCTACAGTTATAAATACTACAGATCAAGCTAAAACAAACTTAGAATGGATGAAGCCAAATTCATTTCACAGGAATGGTTAAAACCGTGAAACATATAATGTGTTAAAGAATTTTGTTCATGAATAAAAAATAAAGTTTTAGATTACAAATTGTATTTAATTTGAAGGAATATGAAATATTTCATATACAGTACATATTTCATTTAACATATGCAAGTCTGGTACTCAGGATTTCAGAGAGCTGCTTTTTTATTTATTTATTTATTTATTTGCTGTGTACCTAAACAGATATACACTATATTGCCCAAAATATTGGGACACTCCTCCAAATCATTGGATTCAGGTGTTTCAATCACCTCCATGGCCACAGGTGTATAAAATCAACACCTAGGCATACAGACTGTTTCTACAAACATTTCTGAAGGAATGGGTCACCCTCAGGAGCTCAGTGAATTCAAGCGTGGTACAGTGATAGGTGGCCACCTGTGCAATAAGTCCATCCGTGACATTTCCTGGCTACTAAATATTCCATGGTCAACTCATGGTTTTATACAATTTCAGAAGGAAACGGCGAGCACTATAGAGATGGGAGCAGCTAGCACAAGAGATGGTGACAAAAATATCAGTTAACAAAATATATAAAAAGTGCAGAGCGTGAGAACATAAGTGAATAATGAGAGTATAGTGACAAAAAAACTAATTAAATATAAAAGATTAATTTATATTTAATTTGTTTTTTGTCATGGAATAGTGGTTTTATAACAAAGTGGAAGCAACTGAGAACAACAGCAACTCAGCCATGAAGTGGTAGGCCACGTAAAATGACAGAGCGGGGTCAGTACATGCTGAAGCGCACAGTGCGTAGAAGTCTCCAACTGTCTGCAGAGTCAATAGCTAAAGACCTCCAAACTTCATGTGGTCTTCAGATTAACACAATAACAGTGTATTGAGAGCTTCATGGAATGGATTCCATGGCTGAGCAGCTGCATTCAAGCCTTACATCACCAAATGCAATGCAAAGCATCGGATGCAGTGATGTAAATCACACTGCCACTGGATTCTAGAGCAGTGGAGATGTGTTCTCTGGAGTGACAAATCATGCTTCTCTGTCTGGCAATCTAATGAGTGTGTCTGGGTTTGGGAGTTGCCAACAGAACATGCATTGTGCCAAGTGTAAAGTTTGGTGGAGGGGGATTATGGTGTGGGGTTGTTTTTCAGGGGTTGGGCTTGGCCCCTTAGTTCCAGTCAAAGGAACTCTTAAGGATAATTTTGGATAATTCCATGCTTCCAACTTTGTGGGAATAGTTTGGGGATGGCCCCTTCCTGTTCCAACATGACTACGCACCAGTGCAAAAAGCAAGATCCATAAAGACAGGGATGAGCAAGTCTGGGGTGGGGAAACTTGGCTGGCCTGCACAGAATCTTGACCTCAACCCAAAAGAACACCTTTGGGATGAATTAGAGTGAAGACTGCAAGCCAGGCCTTCTTGTTTGACATCAATGCCTGACCTCACAAATGCACTCCTGAAAGAATGGTCAATCATTCCCATAGACACTCCTAAACCTTGTGAACAGCCTTCCCAGAAGAGTTGAAGCTGTTATAGCTGCAAAGGGCGGGCCAACTGAATATTGAATGATCAGGCAGGTGCTATGAATAAATAACTCCTGTCTAATTTTAGGGTTGTCACCAGCACAACAGGAGTTATTTATTCATAGCGCCTGCCTGATCCAGCAACATTAAGGATTCCAGAGAAGGGAGATCCTGTATCCAGGCACCTGCACCCACCTATCCCTTAAAGGGACCTCTGTCCAGCTGGATCTTCTTATCATCCTGTGTGCTTCCACCACTACCACCCACTCAGAGGGAGGATTATCTCCGCGTGTTCCTGACCAGATCAACCACCCAGAGGGAGGACATCTTCCCCCATCCCAGACCAAACCCTTAAAGGAGGCTTCTGTGGATTTTACTTAATGCACATTTACATTGTGCATCTGGTGAGTGCACAATCTCTCTACATTGCTTGGAACACCACCACCAATTTTAAGGAGAGCACTATAATAGACTATCTAGTAGCCTTTAGTGACAATACGGAACATTTGGTTAACAATACTTTAGATCATTTTACATATTGACTGCTCCATTGTCCGTTCAGTCATTTGGATTATACTTTGTATTATAATTTGCATCTTATTTATAATGTTGCACTATATATTTTTTATGTATAAATTTAAATATATTTAATATTAATATATTTATTTTCTCAAAACATAACATATTTTAACAACACCAGAGGATGCAATACAAATAGCCTATACAGTAAGGATGTGGACATTTGTGAGTTTTGAAGTCTGATAATGGAATTGTTTATGAAAAAGAACCTATCCTTTACATCAAGGATTCTCTACTGAATCCTACGATTCAGTAGAGATCGTGTAACCAAATAACTAGGCATATGAAACTGAATCACAGGAAAACCTTTTCTTCAGAAAACATAATTAGTTCAGTTATATTTATTTCAAACATTTTTAGGCCCCATACACACTGGGAGTTTGCCCAGCTGTTCTAAATGTTTTTTCTCCTAGCAGGAGAAAAGCAGCTTTAAAAAATGCTTTTAGGCAGATTCACTGTAGGTGCACAAAGCATTCGGACGTTTATTCATTCCATTGGCCAGAATATTAATTTATGAACGAACGCTCAAGAGCTAAATACGTAGTTCATT